>NC_054469.1:227296567-227598442 GCF_017639515.1 Carcharodon carcharias
TTAAAATAAATTTTTTAAATCTATGACAATCTTATTTTGAATTTTGAGTGATCTAAATCCTTCTTTAGATCAAGGTCAACTTCAACTTTTAAATCATCACATGGAGAAAAATATCCAATGGAAACTATTAAAACCTTGCCCCATGCAGGTAACCTTGCCCACCTCACAGCATACACACTAATACAAAGGCAAAACACTGCAGATGCTTGAAATGTGAATTGGAAACAGAAAATGTTGAAAATACTCATTAAATCTGTGGAGAGAAACAGAGTTAACATTTCAGGTCAATGATGACCCCTCATTAGAACTTCAATCAGGTCATCACTGACCTCAAACCTTGTGTGGAATTTTGCAGCCCCATCAAGGCAAGGGCAGGACTGGAAAATGCGGCAAGCCATTCAAAAGTCCACAAATTCAGCAGGACTGGAAAATCCTGCCGGCAGAAGGGGCTGTGAAATTCCATACTTTAGCTCTGTTTCACTCCACAGATGCTGCCTGACCTGGCGAGTATTTCAGCATCTTCTGCTTTTGTATCATAGGGCAACATTTTCCCGTCAGCAGGTGGGGAATGGGGCCTTGCTCGCGGACACGTAAAATGACGCGCAATGACATCGGGCGAGCGTCCTGACGTCACCGTGCGCCATTTTGACCCTCAGTTCGGCGGGCGCACAGCAGAATCAGCTGCCCGCCCCCCACCCCGCCGAACTGTCAAAGGCCTATTAAGGCCTCTTAAAACTAATTGAAGTACTTAACTGAGCTGCCCGTCCAACCTTAAGGTTGACGGGGGCAGGTGAAGAGCCCAGGCGGGCCTTCGCATTTTTCATGAAACCTCATCCAGGGGTGGGGTGAGGTTTCATGAAGGATTTATTAATTAAATAAAAATTTTCCGTTTATTTAAATCATAAAACCTTAAGCTGATCTCCCGGAGGTGCCTCAGGGAGATCTCTGAGCTCTTTCACACGCATGCGCGAACGAGCACAGGGAACCACCCCAGGGAAGTTCCCCCCCTGCCCGCACAGGGAGCGCTCAGTGTTTCCAGGCACGCATCGCAATGGGCGGGCCTTAATTGGCCCACCCACGTAAAATGACAGCATGTCCCCAGTTGGGTTTGTGCCCACCCCCGCACGACCAGCCCCCCCACCCCCCGCCCCACCCCCCCTCCAACCAACAGGGGGAAATTTCTGCCCGTGGCATACTCAACATTGTTTTGGGCATCAGTGTGGCTCTCAGACTAAAGGAGGCTGCTTTCAGCTCCAAACATCAGCAAGAACGGAAGGCATGTGATATATCCTAAAATAACAAAAATCAGTATGTAAATGGAGGAGAGTAAATGACAGTAAAGTATGGAAAGGTTTTCTAACAACATTATAATCTAAATAGTAAAATATTCAAGAAACCCACCATTCAAGCTGTAGTCATTCAATAATCATCTGTTGCATTCATATCCTAATATTATTTCACAGGGAACCAATTCCTCTTATCACCTGTCGTAAAGGAAGACTAAAGCCCTCAGGCGATGTCCCAATTCATTTACCTTTTTGAAGGGTCTTTCTGAAGTAAGTCTTCAATCAAACCAAGAAATTCAGTGGAAGGTTTTTGCCCGGTAGATTCTGACAGGGAATAAAAATGTTTCAAATTTGGTAGCAAATCATCCACAAATTAATCACTATTAATCACAAAATACAAATTTTGCACTGAGATACTTCCCATTTAAAACTGTAAGTAAACTGTAACTTAAATCACACAACTAAAGCTGAAGAATCTGTCAATCATTCCAATCAAGTCGCACCGAACTCTGCAAACTGAGGTTGGACTCTTAATTTACCAGGGTTCTCTGTATGTGGAAATTGTGAACAGGGAATTAGGACTGTAAACCGGCTACAGCACTTAAATGGATGATATTCACCCTCAAAAGCAGAGGCACTTTCTTTCTTGCTCTGAAAGGCAAATCTGTCTTGCAAGGTAATGATTGGTCTTGATGTGGGAGGAGCAGCAAAAGAGGTCATTCTTTTCAGATGCACTTGGGAGCTCATGCATTAAAATGTTTTCAGGCATTCACACAAGCCCCAAGATAAATGGAAGTGGACTTCCTCTCTCTTTGTTGAAGTTATCGCACACAGAACTTGGTGCTGAGGATGAGAACACATGTTTTTCTTTCCGCTGCACTCTTGCTTTGCAATACAAGTGCAGGACATATTTGCAATGTGCCATCCTGGCGACATTTACTGAGTACTTACACACTATGCAGTGAATCAGGCTGTGACTTATACCTCCTGGAAAGAAAATGGGAAGAGGAACAACAACGTGTAATTACAATGGCTGAAAAAAGAGACATGATATTGAAGCTTTTCATCTTGCACTCATCAGGACAGCTATGCAAGATAAACTAACAATAAAGGGAACACCAATCTATACTGCATGAGAAGGAAGTATTGTTTGGTTGGCAAGTAGATTCTAATCAGTGTTCACCTGCCTTCCAATCAGCACTCTCTTCTCATGCAGTATAAATTGTTCTTCCTTTTACTGTTGGTTTATCTTGCATAGATGTCCTGATGAGTGCAAGATGAAAAGCTTCGATAGCATTTCTCTTTTTCAGCAATACTACCAAACGACTATAGTGCTTTTAATGTAATAAACAATACCGGGCACTTTATAAATGGAAAATAGGAAGGTGAACAGGCATCAAGCTATGGAGGTAGAGATTAGGAAGGGGGACTAAAAGGTTGATCAAAAATATGAGTTTTAAGAAAGTTTTAAGAGGGAATTGCAATGAGTAGGACTGTGAGTACCAAAGGCTCTTCCACCAATGAGGAGGTGATACATAAAGGCCAGAGAACTAAAGGATGTGGGCAGATGTAAAGCAGATAAAATGTGGTGTGGCCATGAAGGATTTTGAGAATGATTAGCAGTTTAAATTTGATATTTTGAAATTCAGGATGTCAATGCAAATTAACAAAGTTAGGATTGATGGAGATCAAACATTGACCAAGACAGAAGTGAGCCATCTGAGTTTTGGTTAAATTGGAATTTGAGTGGAGGATGGCAGACATTGATCAAATCGAAGAGCAAAAGTGTCGACAAACTTTCTGGTGGCAATGGGGCTGAGGTAAGGCAACAACAGTTATTCAGTACAAAAACAGAATTACCTGGAAAAACTCAGCAGGTCTGGCAGCATCGGCGGAGAAGAAAAGAGTTGATGTTTTGAGTCCTCATGACCCTTCGACAGAACTAGGTGAATCCCAGGAAGGGTTGAAATATAAGCTGGTTTAAGGTGTTGGTGGGGAGCGGGGGGGTTGGGGGGAGAGAGAAGTGGAGGGGGGTGGTGTGGTTGTAGGCAAAAGCAGTGATAGAAGCAGATCATCAAAAGATGTCACAGAACAAAAGAACACATAGGTGGCGAAGTTGGTGATATTATCTAAACAAATGTGCTAATTAAGAATGGATGGTAGGGCACTCAAGGTATAGCTCTAGTGGGGGTGGGGGGAACATAAAAGTTTTAAAAATATCTAAAAATAATGGAAATAGGAGGGAAAAAGAAAAATCTATATAATTTATTGGAAAAAAACAAAAGGAAGGGGGAAGAAACAGAAGGGGGGTGGGGATGGAGGAGGGAGGTCAAGACCTAAAGTTGTTGAATTCAATATTCAGTCCGGAAGGCTGTAAAGTGCGTAGTCGGAAGATGAGGTGTTGTTCCTCCAGTTTGCATTGGGCTTCACTGGAACAATGCAGCAAGCCAAGGACAGACATGTGGGCAAGAGAGCAGGGTGGGGTGTTGAAATGGCAAGCGACAGGGAGGTTTGGGTCATTCTTGCAGACAGACCGCAGGTGTTCTGCAAAGCGGTCACCCAGTTTACGTTTGGTCTCTCCAATGTAGAGGAGACCGCATTGGGAGCATCGAATGCAGTAGACTAAATTGGGGGAAATGCAAGTGAAATGTTGCTTCACTTGAAAGGAGTGTTTGGGCCCTTGAACGGTGAGGAGAGAAGAAATGAAGGGGCAGGTGTTACATCTTTTGCGTGGGCATGGGGTGGTGCCATAGGAGGGGGTTGGGGAGTAGGGGGTGATGGAGGAGTGGACCAGGGTGTCCCGGAGGGAACGATCCCTACGGAATGCTGACAGTGGGGGTGAAGGGAAGATGTGTTTGGTGGTGGCATCATGCTGGAGTTGGCGGAAATGGAGGAGGATGATCCTTTGAATGCGGAGGCTGGTGGGGTGATAAGTGAGGACAAGGGGGACCCTATCATGTTTCTGGGAGGGAGGAGAAGGCGTGAGGGCGGATGCGCGGGAGATGGGCCGGACACGGTTGAGGGCCCTGTCAACGACCGTGGGTGGAAAACCTCGGTTAAGGAAGAAGGAGGACATGTCAGAGGATATGTTTTTGAAGGTAGCATCATCGGAACAGATGCGACGGAGGTGAAGGAACTGAGAGAATGGGATGGAGTCCTTACAGTAAGCGGGGTGTGAGGAACTGTAGTCAAGGTAGCTGTGGGAGTCGGTAGGCTTGTAATGGATATTGGTGGACAGTCTATCACCAGAGATTGAGACAGAGAGGTCAAGGAAGGGAAGGGAAGTGTCAGAGATGGACCACGTGAAAATGATGGAGGGGTGGAGATTGGAAGCAAAATTAAAAAATTTTTCCAAGTCCTGACGAGAGCACGAAGCAGCAGCGAAGTAATCATCGATGTACCGGAGAAACAGTTGTGGAAGGGGGCCGGAGTAGGACTGGAACAAGGAATGTTCCACATACCCCATAAAGAGACAGGCATAGCTGGGGCCCATGCGGGTACCCATAGCCACACCTTTTATTTGGAGGAAGTGAGAGGAGTTGAAGGAGAAATTGTTCAGTGTGAGAACAAGTTCAGCCAGACGGAGGAGAGTAGTGGTTGATGGGGATTGTTCGGGCCTCTGTTCAAGGAAGAAGCTAAGGGCCCTCAGACCATGCTGGTGGGGGATGGAGGTGTAGAGGGATTGGACGTCCATGGTGAAGAGGAAGCGATTGGGGCCAGGGAACTGGAAATTGCTGATGTGACGTAAGGTGTCAGAGGAATCACGGATGTAGGTGGGAAGGGACTGGACAAGGGGAGAGAGAAGGGAGTCAAGATAACGAGAGATGAGTTCTGTGGGGCAGGAGCAAGCTGACACGATCGGTCTACCGGGACAGTTCTGTTTGTGGATTTTGGGTAGGAGGTAGAAGCAGGCCGTCCGAGGTTGGGCGACTATCAGGTTGGAAGCTGTGGGAGGAAGATCCCCAGAGGAGATGAGGTCAGTGACAGTCCTGGAAACAATGGCTTGATGTTCAGTGGTGGGGTCATGGTCCAGGGAGAGGTAGGAGGAAGTGGCTGTGAGTTGACGCTCAGCCTCCACGAGGTAGCGGTCAGTGTGCCAGACAACAACAGCACCACCCTTGTCGGCGGGTTTGATGACGATGTCAGGGTTGGACCTGAGAGAATGGAGTGCAGTAAGTTCAGCGAGAGAGAGATTAGAATGGGTGAGAGGAGCAGAGAAATTGAGACGACTAATGTCGCACCGACAGTTCTCAATGAAAAGATCAAGAGAAGGTAAGAATCCAGAGGGAGGTGTCCAGGTGGAGGGAGAATATTGGAGGTGGGTGAAAGGATCCGTTGAACGGGGAGAGGACTCCTGCCCAAAGAAGTGAGCCTGGAGACCAAGACGGCGGAAGAAGAGTTCAGCATCATGCCGAGCCCGAAATTCATTAAGGTGAGGGTGTAGGGGTATGAAACTAAGTCCTTTGCTGAGCACTGAATGTTCAGCATCCGAGAGGGGAAGGTCAGGGGGTATAGTGAATACACGGCTGGGGCTGGGATTGGAAGATGGGGTGGGGACGGAGGGACAGGCAGGGGTGGAGGGTCCTAGATGGGTGTTGGTGTCGATGAGTTGATGGAGCTAGCGTTCCTTAGCACTTGAGAGAAAGAGAAAAAGTTTCTTGTTGAGGCGTCGGATGAGCCGAAGAATAAAATGAAACTGGGGGCACGCGCAGCTTTGAAAAAGGGTACGGCGGTGCTGCTGGAGGGAGAGGTCGAGTGTGTTCGTATGGTGGTGCATGGCACTGAGTGTGGATCTCAGGATGCGACGGGAACAACAGTCCGAGAAACATTTTATGTCCCGGAAATACCTGTAATCCTGGGTGGGTTCGAAACATGAGGGGTGGAATTTCAGTTGAAATCCACGTGGGGTAATTCGGAGACGGAGACAGTCACTGAGAAAGGAGATATGGCTGTGAAAGCGGGTTTTAGTAAACACCTTGTCAAGCACCAGGAGAGAAATGGAAAGCAATGAAGGTGAACAAGGCAAAAGAGAGAGATGGAAATCTTGTCGCAGAGACGAACAGAACTTCTTCAAGGACTGGCTTGAATGCTTTCCAAAATATTTTGAAAAATTACTGAACCTTGAGGCTTAGGTGGTGGTGGATCTTTGTACAAAATCATTTCGGCCAGCTCAGATAAGTTTTTGGAGAAAAATGGTGGTTTTCCTGTTGAGTAAACATTGCAGTCATGAGTAATGAACTTTGTAAACAACAGCTCAAAGCTTGAGCATCACACTACAAGCACCAATACAAAAGCAGCTTTAGCGGCCATCTTAATAATTTATTGTTTTCTTAATCTCTCCAAGTTTTAACTTGTTCAACGTTGCTGCTGAATTACAGAAGAATTTAATTTAGAAATCTTGCTCACCATCTGTTAGAATTTACTTCTAATAATCCACAAGTGTTTTATTTCCCTTTCTGAATTTTTGTACTCAACAAGGTGAAGGATATTAGTGCTAGAGAATTAAATTCTTCCCATTTCAGGCACCCATTGACAGCATCAAATTCTTCTAGGTCAGTATAGTATCTCTAGATTTAGAGAAAAGCTCCATTAATTCTGCCTCAGCCCCAATCTTATAAGAGCACCACCTAGGGTACCAGTGGGACATGTCTCCATTTCTATACCATGTTTCTTGGGACATCCCTGAGTAAAATTGTCAATTATTGTTGAATTAGATAAGGCTTCATACTAAAGACCTTGCCTTAACTCTTTTCACACAGGACTCTTGCAACCAGCAGCCAGAGAAGATTTTCACCCCATCAGTCTGGGCTGGATTTAAACCTCAGCCCCCAAGATAAAAGACAAGTACTCTTAATTGGATCATAAGGCCATAAGAAATAGGAGCATGGGGAGTAGAGCATACGGCCCCTCAAGTCTGTCTGCCATTCAATACGATTATGGCTGATCATTTGCCTCAACTCCATTTTTCTGCAAGCTCCCTAAACCCCTTAATTCTCTGGGTGACTAAAAATCTGACTATCCTATTTGAAAGAGAGCTAAGAGAGTAGAGTGTGCTTTTGAACTCCAAAAAAAGCCTTATACTCCAAGGAAGCTGATAAAATTAATTTCCACATAACAGGTTCCATTCCAAACAGAGGTAATGGAATGCCCTGATAGCTCTTTAAAGCAGTGACAGGGTGAGCCATGTATACGAGGTAGGTTATAGATTCAAACATCCAGTATGGGCCAAGTTAGCTAATATCAACAGTTTCTCAGGAATGCAGGGTTCCTAACCCTGATTCATCCAGTGACCTACGGGTACGTGAAAAAGATGTTGCATGGTGAACATTTTTAATGGTGGCTGATTCATCCAGTGACCTATAGATAAGTGAAAAAGCTGTTGCATGTTGAACATTTTTATTGGTGGCTCTAGATTTTAATTAGTGCAAGGACTGACATGACTGTTGGGGACTATCACAACTGCAGACATTACATATCATGGAAAACTTAACACAGCAATAACTTGTATGATATGTTTTGTCAAGACAGCACATTAAAAACTCCAATTACTTGCAACAGCAGAAATGGTGCTTAAATCAGCCTTTTCATGAAGTAGTAGCACTTATGTTTTCACATTTTTCAAAGTGACATGATCATGTTTACCAGCAGTGTGTTGGCTCAGCTTTGAAAAAACAAAAATATGAAATGAAGTAACAGATAAGGAAGGGTGGAAAAACTGGCACTGACAAGGCATCAGACAGCATAAAACTCATGACTTTTCAATACAGTGGTGCCAGAGGGAGTACAAAGAAAGATTACAAATGAACATGTTCAAAAACCAACCTGTAAACATCTCGTACAGTACACAGCCCAGAGACCATAAATCACTGACTGGAGAACAATCTTCACCCTTCAGAATTTCTGGAGCCATATATGTTGAAGACCCTAAAAGGTAAATTTGTATCAAATGAAACATATCAAAATAACCTGAACAACATTCAATTATATATCCTTCTTGCAGAAGAGGGAAATATTGCTAAAAAAAAATGAATCTGACCAAGTAGACCTAGTCTGTACTCAATGATTTGACCGAATTATTTTCCACTTCCAAAATGGACAGGAGAAAGTGGTGGATATCCCCCGTATCTTACTGTGTCAAATATACTGTAATTAGGAGAACATTGTTAAATCTGGGCATGTTGAGCTGCTTATGTAAAGTTTAGTTTTGAACTTTAGTTGTGAACACAAGGTTTTGGACCACATGCCAAACTGTTAACAGGCACCTCTTGACAATGCAGCACCCCAACAGTACTGCCCTAGAATGTCAACCTATATTCTGTGCTCAAATCCATGAAGGGCTTGAAGTCAACAATTTGAATACTACAGCAAGCCAGACAACTAACGCTTTTATTTAACACATTTATTAATCATATTTTATTAGAGTTGCAATTCAAAAAGTAAAATTATTCAGAATAAATTCTTAAGTAATGTATGTAACATAAAGCGCTACAGCTAACCAAAAATAGGACATCAGGCAACTACAGCTTATATCCTGGGATGCTCAGCTGACTCATTTGACAAATATTCACCGAGAGCGTGAACAGAAGGACCGTGATAAAATAAATCACTTTACAGATGTTTGGCTGCACCACTATCCAATTTTCCTACTTACAACAGTTTTAGGAAAGCATTCATATATCTTGCTAAATGTTGCTTTTTGTCAATGTCAGTTGGTAAATTCACTACCAGATGTAGAACCGAGTCACTCAGATCCAGAAGGTATGTTGTCCATGCTGCAATACCTGATCTCAGCTCAAATGCTTATAGAGGTACTAAAATTGATCTCAGAATCCCATTGTTAGAGAGACAAAGTGAAAATCCGCCATGTTCCCAATCCTGATCATTATTCAGTGGGTTTAGCCAGAAAGTGCACATTTGGACTTTGATGAGGACAGGATCATACTCCACTCTGATGAAGGGCTGTCAACCTGAACCATTAACTCTGTCTCTCTTTCTACAGATGCTACCTGACCTGCATTTTCTATTTAGATTTCATCCTCAGGTACGATCAGATATACGGTGGAATTTCCAATATCTAGGTTTAAAGGTGATTTAAAATTTTGCATTACCTATGAACCTTATTTAGGGGTACTTAATGAGAGATTGTTACCTCGGGTCCGAATTTTAGACTTTCTTTTTTGTGTGCCGTTGCTGCTTTCCCCTACATCATCTTCTGCACCAATCAGTGAAAAGAATTCATCCAAATTTTCTCCTTCTGCTTTGGCTAAACTGAAGTTACTGTATTTCAGAGTGCCTGGTCCATCCAGCAATATCTGGTTAGGAAGACAACAAGGTGGTGAGAAAATGACAATGCTGCAAGTGGAAAATATCTTATAAACACCACCATACAATCTTCAGAAAAATAATTTACATGAAAACATTGTTTAAAATTCCACAAGTTCTACAAGATAGATTACCGTTTATTGCAGCAACTTATTTATCTGGCACCTTTAAATCTCACAGCAATTTAGAGTTGCAAGGGAAGAAAAGAATGTCAAGCCAAAGGAGATATTGAGAGGGGTGACTAGAAGCTTGCTCAAAGAGCTAATTTTAGGGAAGGCCTTTTAAAGAAAAGCAATTAAAGGAAAAGGAGGCGGAGAGGCCAAGGAAGTGAGGGAGTGAATTCCAGAGGGTAAGCTCGGGCAACTAAAAGCAATTACTACAGCATAAATAAGGCAAGAGGCTCCTTTCACCATAAAACATATCAAAGGTTTGCAAAACTAAAGCTATAGTTCAGGAAAAGGAAGAATTGGAAGCGATGGTATGGTGTTAAGTCCCTCATCCTGGCCCAGCAATTTTTTCTATATCCTTAAGCTCACAAAACATCAAATGTATTTGAATTCAGCGAAATCTAGGCAATGAAAGAAAATGACGTCAGAAGAGAAACTACGTTTCATTCAATAGGAGCATTTTTACTACCTTTAAGAACAAGTAGCATGAACAGGCCTGGATATGCAACACTACACAATTTCCTGCTACAAGTTTCCTACATTTTGTCATTAGATGCAAGGCTAAAAGTGTACTATTGTGTATCAAGATTTAAGATGAATGTTTTGGAACAATAATAAATGAAGTCAGTTGTCAGAGATAACACTGCCTCACACTTTAAGAACTTGTTAAAAGGACAAGGAAGGAATTATGCTGCAGGTTACAGGGACAAGGAAAGGCGAGCCCATGGACAGATTTAAACATAAAACTGAGAAACTTAAATTTGAGGCATTAGGGGGGCTGGAAGCCAACATGGAGAAGTGAGGGCAGGGATAATGAGCAAGTGGGTGCTTGGTGCATGACAGGATATATATAGCAGAGTTTTGGATGAACTGAAGTTTACCAGAAAGTAGAGGATGCGAGGTCAAACAAGAAAACATTGGAATAGTCAAGCCTGGAAGTAATAAAAGCATGGATCAAGACTTCAGCAGCAGGTGAGGTCAGGTAGGGACAGAGATGGGCGGATGTTATGAAGCAAGGAATATACAGTCTTTGTGATGGAGAGGACATCCATTGGATGCTCATCATGGGGTCAGGTGGGACAGCAGGTCTGTTAACAGTCAGAATTACCCCAGAACAGTGGATGGGCAAACGAGAGGAGTAGGTGGCATGTGCACACACAGTTTGAGGCAGGAGCAGAGGACTATCCTGAGATTTAGCTGGAAAAAATCTGAGGCTGATCCAAGACTTTAGTCTGTTTGTCCAGGACTGGCACTGGAGGGGTCAAGGGAGGTTATTTCATCAACATACATATGGGAGCTGATCTCATATTTGCAGATGGCATTGCCAAGGGGCTGCATGTAAATGAATTAGAGGAGATGGCCAGCATTGGATCATTGGGGAACTCCCAAGATGACAGTGCAGGATAGGGATAGAACCATTGGTAATGATGTTCTGGCTGAGATCAGATAGTCAAGCAGAGTCAAACAAGAGAAACCCCACTGAACTGGAGAAAGGAAGTGAAGTGGTAGAGGAGGATGGAATAGTCAACCATGTTAAATGGCTACAAAGAGGTTGTGGAAGGAAAATACATTACCATCATATTCAGAGAACGTAATTCATGACTTTGGTTAGAATAGTTTTAGTGCTGCAGAAAGGACAGAAACCTGAATGGAGGGATTTAATTATAATGTGGTGGTATAAAGCAAAAGGAGGGATTGGGAGGAGTGCAAACCCCAATCTGCTCTTGAACTTTGACACAATTAGTTTCAGTATTGTGGAAGTCCTGAAAGCACATCATCCATCTGTTCTCTCATCTGCAGATGGCTCTTGGCACAAATAGGGACAGAATTAATCTACACTTGAAGAAGTAGGGATTAATCAAGGACAGTCAGCATGGTTTTGTTAAGGGGAGGTCATGTCTGACCAATTTGATTGAATTTTTCGAAGAGGTGACCAGGTGTGTAGGTGAGGGCAATGCATTTGATGTAGTCTACTTGGATTTCAGCAAGGTTTTTGATAAGGTCCCGCACAAGAGGCTAATAATGAAGGTAAGAGCCCATGGGATCCAAGGCAATTTGGCAAATTGGATCCAGAATTGGCTGAGGGGCAGGAAGCAGGGGGTGATGGTCGAGGGGTGTTTTTGTAACTGGATGCCTGTGTCCAGTGAGGTTCCACAGGGATCAGTGTTGAGTCCCTTGCTGTTTGTGGTATATATAAACGATTTAGACTTGAATGTGGGAGGGTTGATCAGTAAGTTCACGGATGACACGAAAATTGGTGGGGTGGTAAATAGTGAGGAGGATAGCCTTAGATTACAGGAGGATATAGACGGGCTGGTCAGATGAGCTGATTAGTGGCAAATGGAATTTAATCCGGATAAGTGTGAGGTGATGCACTTGGGCAGGACAAACAAGGCACGGGAAAACACGATGAATGGTAGGACCCTGAGCAGTACCAAGGATCAGAGGGACCCTTGTGTGCATGTCCGCTGGTCCCTTAAGGTAGCAGGACAGGGAGAGAAGGTGGTTAAGAAGGCATATGGGATACTTGCCTTTATTAGCCGAGGCATTGAATAGAAGAGCAGGGAGGTTATGCTGGAACTGTATAAAACCCTGGTTAGGCCACAGCTAGAGTGGTTCTGGAATCCGCATGATAGGAAGGATGTGATTGCACTAGAGAGTGCAGAGGAGATTTACCAGGATGTTGCCTGGGCTGGGAGTTTTAGTTATGAGGAGAGATTGGATAGACTGGGGTTATTTTCGCTGGAGCAGAGGAGGTTGAGGGGGGACATGATTGAGGTGTATAAAATTATGAGGGGCATAGATAGGGTAGACAGGAAGGAACTTTTCCCCTTGGTGGAGGATCAATAACCAGGGGGCATAGATTTAAGGTGAGGGGCAGGAGGTTTAGAGGGGATGTGAGGAAAAATTTTTTCACCCAGAGGGTGGTGGGAATCTGGAACTCACTGCCTGAAAGGGTGGTAGAGGCAAAAACCCTCATAAAATTTAAGAAGTATTTGGATGTGCACTTGCGATGCCATGGCATACAAGGCTATGGGCCTAGTACCGGAAAATGGGATTAGAATAGTTAAGTACTTGTTTGACTGGCGCAGACTCGATGGGCCAAAGGGCCTTTTTCTGTGCTGTAGACCTCTATGAGTCTATGACATTAACTGAGTAACCAACAAGAAGGGGAAAGGAATATTAAACAGAATTATTCACTCTCAAAAGAGGGAAGTGCAAATTGACATTTAGCAGAAGCAATTAAATTCCTAACTCTGAAAAATGTACCTTAAGTAGCTGCACACAGCAAAGTAATAAATAATGTAATGACAGCAAAAATCCTAAATCTTTAGGAACCAAACACATTCATTATTCAACTATAGCTGAAACTCTGAACCTTATCTAATGCAACAGTGTCTATTTACCTTGGCAGGGTTAAGATCACAAAAAATTATGCCCAGTTCATGAATATGGCGCAAACCCGTCACCAAGTCAATACCGAACTGTCTAACTACATCTTCATGTAAATATTCATCTTGGGCGATGACCATCGCTAGTGAGCCTCCTGCAACGAATACCATAAGATTAAGTGTACGTAAGGTGGCAGTGAAAAAACAAGAGAATACATCAGCATCTGCTTAATTTGCATTAAATACTGCTAACAGCATTGGGAATTGAATGAAAAGTATTTTCTTAATTCAGCTCTTACATTCAGTGACTGCCATGCCTGAGGGCAAAGGAGCAAGGAAAAGGAACATTTTTATAACTACAGTTTTCAACGGTTTTCCTTCACAGTTCCAGCCTTAATAATTCAATGTATGACTTTTTGCTTGTTTTATGGGACAGACTGAATGACAAATAGGTTTTTTCCTGTATGTCAGTTTTCATATGCTTTTCTGTTTTATCAAATACAAAGAATGCATCCCAGGACTCTCAACTGTTCCCTTATGCATTACCTTTTACTAATAATGCACTACAGTTATTAAGACTGCCATGCTAAATTCTACATTTAATACTTTGTTTAAAAATGGGCCAAACGCATCAGAAAACAGGAAGTTTTCATTTTTGAGGTGGCGATCTGTAATTGGGAGTGTTGAAGAGACTGTCTTGAGCAAAGAACATCTTATCTAGGAAGACTATCTCAAAACATCTCAAAGGAGCTCACAAACAATGAACTGTAGCCTGATTTCACAAACTAAGACCCGAGACTGGGTGAATGAACTACAGAAACAAGCAGGCCTGGCACACATTCGTATTTCATCCAAATGATAGGAATTATAGCATTCACTCAGTGCTGCAGTGAACTGTCAACCTGGATCACGTGCTAAAGTCCCAGCACCACCTTCTTGCTTAGAAGTGAGAGTTCTACCAACTGAAGCAAAATGACATACAAGTAAAAACTTCTACAAACAATGCCAATATTTTTATCCATGCCAGCAATATCATAAATGAACTGGCTGTAAACAAGTTTACAACTTCTTGAAAACTAACACAGAGAAAAATATTGTGGTGAAACCATTCAAAAATGTGAGTCCTAAGTGTCCTACCAGCAAATTTTTCAGATTTTCATCATCATTACAACAAAGCACATAACACTCAACTACTCAATGCAACAGTGTAAAATGTAACCCTTTTACGTATATATTTAAAGCCACTGCATAATATTTTAAATAGCATTTGAATTCTTACCTGTGCATAGTTCCACTACCAGCCAGAGGTGATTGCTAGTCTCATACCACTCATGAAATAATACGATGTTCTGGTGTTCAATGCCATGAGTAAGTCGCACCTATATAAAAGACATATTTCCAAAACAAACATTTATCTTCTTGTCGTTAACCAAGACGGAAGGTATGGACAGGATTTTCCGAGCATCGGGCAAGTGGGCAGTTGGCCCCCAACCGCGATTTCACGCTGGCTGGCCAATTAACATGTGCATTGAGAGCTCCCTGAAGGCAGGGAGCTGCCTCAGGTAGCTGAAGAATTGTAAAATCAAAAAGAAAGATTTTAAAAATGTTAAAAACATGACCCAACATAGAACTCAGTAACAACACCAGAAACATAATAAAAATTATGCCTAAAAATTTTTATTTCTTTGTTAAGTGGATGAGGTTTCCTAAAAAATCCAAAGGCCACCTGGCTAATTCACCCGCTCGCAGGCAGTGAAAAATTGCTTTTAGTTAATTGATTAAGGGCCTTAATAGACCCCTAGAAATATCATGCGAGTGCGCTATGATGCCAGGACACTCGCCCGACATCATTGCGTGCTATTTTACGCCTGATCAGGTCGGGCACGTGCCCACCCGCGGCTCGTAAAATTCTGCCCTATATTTTTTTCTGTAAAATGAGAAATCGAGATGTAGGTCTAACATCCACAGCACAGGATTCAGCAAACTTGAAATGCACAGGACAGAAGATGGGATGAATCAAGATTGATTGATTAGGACTGTCAGGGAACGGAAAGACTAAAGAAACCCAGTTTGCAGATAATGAGAGACAATGAGTCATACATGGTAATATGTCTTACTTCCAAAACAGCAAGGACATAAGGAGGAGGGGAGAATGTAGGATGACATAGTTGAAGCATTCAGAATCACAGAATCACACAGTGCAGAAGAGGCCCTTCGGCCCATCGAGCCTGCACCGACACATGAGAAACACCTGACCTACCTACCCTAATCCCATTTACCAGCACTTGGCCCATAGCCTTGAATGTTATGATGTGCCAAGTGCTCATCCAGGTACTTTTTAAAGGATGTGAGGCAACCCGCCTCCACCGCCCTCCCAGCCAGCGCATTCCAGACCATCACCACCCTCTGGGTAAAAAAGGTTTTTCCTCACATCCCCCCTAAACTTCCAGCCCCTCACCTTCAACTTGTGTCTCCTTGTGACTGACCCTTCAACTAAGGGGAACAGCTGCTCCCTCTCCACCCTGTCCATGCCCCTCATAATCTTGTACTCTTCGATCGGGTCAACCCTCAGTCTCCTCTGCTCCAACAAAAACAACCCGAGTTTATCCAGCCTCTCTTCATAACTTAAATGTTTAATCCCAGGCAACATCCTGGTGAATCTCCTCTGCACCCCCTCCAGTGCAATCACATCCTTCCTATAATGTGGCAACCAGAACTACACACAGTGCTCCAGCTGTGGCCTCACCAAGGTTCTATACAACTCCAACATGACCTCCCTACTTTTGTAATTTATGCCTCGATTGATAAAGGCAAGCGTCCCAGATGCCTTTTTCACCACCCCACTAACATACCCCTCTGCCTTCAGAGATCTATGGACACACACGCCAAGGTCCCTTTGTTCTTCAGAACTTCCTAGTGTCATGCTGTTTATTGAATACTTCCTTGTCAAATTATTCCTTCCAAAGTGTATCACCTCACAATTTTCAGGGTTAAATTCCATCTGCCACTTATCTACCTATTTGACCATCTCATCTATATCTTTCTGTAGCCCAAGACACTCAACCTCACTGTTAATCACCCAGCCGATCTTTTGTGTCATCTGCAAACTTACTAATCCTATCCCCACATAGTCATCCATGTCATTTACATAAATGACAAATAATAGGGGACCCAGCACAGATCCCTGTGGTAGGCCACTGGACACTAGCTTCCAGTCACTAAAGCAACATTCTGTATCACCCTCTGTCTCCTACAATGAAGCCAATTTTGAATCCACATTATCAAATTACGCTGTATCCCATGTGCATTTGCCTTCTTTATAAGTCTCCTTTTTGGGACCTTGTCAAAAGCTTTGCTGAAATCCAAATAAACTACATCAACTGCACTACCCTCATCTATACACCTGGTCACCTCAAAAAATTCAATCAAATTTGTTAGGCATGACCTCTCTCTGACAAAGCCACGCTGACTATCCCTGATCAAACCTTGCATCTCCAAGTGGAGATAGATTCTGTCCTTCAGAATTTTCTCCAATAGTTTCCCTACCACTGATGTGAGACTCACTGGCCTGTCATTCCCTGGCTTATCCCTACAATTCTTCTTAAATACTGGAACCACATTAGCTGTTCTCCAGTCCTCTGGCACCTCCCCTGTGGCCAGAGAGGAATTAAAAATTTGGGTCAGAGACCTTGCGATCTCCTCCCTTGCCTCCCTCAGCAGTCTGGGACACAAATCATCCAGACCTGGAGATGTGCCCATTTTAAGCCTGCCAACACCTCCAATACCTTGTCACTCCCTATATCAATTTGCTCAAGAACCTCGCAGTCTCTGTCCCCGAGTTCCATACCTTCATCTTCATTCTCTTGGGTGAAGACAGATGTGAAGTATTTATTCAACACTCTAGCGATGTCCTCTGGGTCCACCCATAGATTGCCCTCTTGGTCCCTAATGGGCCCTACTCTTTCCCTGGTTATCCTCTTCCCATTGATATATTTAGAGAATATCTTGGGATTTTCCCTACTTTTACCAGCCAGGGCTTTCTCATATCCCCTCTTTGCTCTCCTAATTGCTTTCTTAAGCTCCACCTTACACTTTCTGTGCTCCACTAATGCCTTCGCTGATTTGCTCCCCTTGTACTTGCTAAAAGCCTCTCTTTTCCTTCTCATCGTATCCTGAATATCTCTGGTCATCCATGGTTCTCTGGGCTTGTTACTTCTTCCTATCACCCTAGAGGGAACATGTTGAGCCTGTACTCTCCCCATTTCCTTTTTGAACCACCACCCCCCCCCACTGCTCTTCTGTAGATTTCCCCACAAGTAGTTGTTCCCAGTCTACCTTGGCCAGATCCTGCCTTATTTTACTAAAATCTGCGCTCCCCCAATCCAAAACATTTTTTTGAAACTTGTCTATTTCTTTGTCCATAACTAGCTTAAATTGTACCATGTTGTGGTCGCTATCACTAAAATGCTCCCCCCACCACCACCTCAACCACCTGTCCAGCTTCATTCCCCAGAATTAGGTCCAGCAAAGCACCGTCCCTTGTTGGACCCTCTACATATTGACCTAAGAGGTTCTTCTGCAAACATTTCAAGAAATCCACTTCATCCAAGCCCTTAACACTATGTCTATCCCAATTAATGTTGGGAAAGTTGAAATCACCTAATATAATTACCCTATTGTTATTGTTTTTACTCACCTCCGCAAATTGAGCACATATTTTCTCCTCAATTTCCCGCTGACTATCTGGGGGTCTATAATAAACACCTAAAAATGTGGCTGCCCCTTTTTTATTCCTAAGCTCTACCCACAAAGCTTCATTCGATGCCCCCTCCAAGATATCATCTCTCCTTACTTCAGTAACTGACTCCTTAACTAATAATGCAATGCCTCCCCCTCTTTTACCCCCTTCCTTGTCTCGCCTGAAAATTCTATATCCTGGAATGTTGAGCTGCCATTCCTGCCCCTCCCTCAACCACGTCTCTGTGATGGTTACTATATCATAATTCTACCTGTCAATCCTCACCCTTAACTCATCCCTTTTACCTGTAATACTCCTGGCACTAGAGTAGAGGCCATCCAGCCTTGCCTTACTCCCCTGAAATTTAATGCAGCTGTACTCCCTCTGACTTGATTGTTTTGCTGTATTATGATGTGTCCCTAGTATGCTAACATTCTGTGTCCCCTCCCCCTGCCGGATTAGTTTAAACTCCTCCCAACAGCACTGGCAAACCCGCCCACAAGGATGTTAGTCCCGCTCTGGATCAGATGTAGACCATCCCACTTGTACAGGTCCCACCTTCCCCAGGAATGGTCCCAGTGATCCAGGAATCTAAAACCCTCCCTCCTGCTCCAACTCTTAAGCCACATATTCATCTGTGCTATTCTCCTATTTCTGTGCTTGCTAGCATGTGACACTGGGGGTAATCCAAAGATTACAACCTGAGAAGTCCTGCTTTTTAGTCTACTGCCTAACCCCCTGAATTCTCAATGCAAGACTTGATCCCTATTTCTACCTATGACATTGGTACCAACATGTACCCTGACCTCTGCCTTTTCACCCTCCCCCTTCAGGATGCCCTGCAGCCGTTCAGTGACATCCCGGACCCTGGCAACAGGGAGGCAACACACCATCCTGGAGTCACGTTGAATGCCACAGTAGCGCTTATCTGTTTCCTTGACTATAGAATCCCCTATTACTATTGCTCTTCCTCTCTTCCTCCCCTCTTGTACAGATAGGCTGCTTGTGGTGCCAAAAGCTTGGCTCTGTCTGCACTCCCTGGAGGAACCAGCGCCCTCATCAGCCTCCAAAATGGAATATCGATTTGCAAGCAGGACCCCAGGGGACTCCTGAACTACCTGCCTGTTTCTGTTGGACTGCCTGGTGGTCACCCATTCCCTTCCTTCCTCAAGTCCCTTCAGTTGCGCTGTGACCACCTCTCTAAACGTGCTATCCACGATGCTCTCAGACTCGAGGATGCTCCACAGTGTCCCCAGCCACCGTTCCAGATCTGAAACCCAAGCTTCTAGGAGCTGTAGCTGGACACACTTCCTGCAAACATGTTGGTCCCGGGCACTGGAAATGTTCCCGGCTTCCCATATGGAGCACACCACAGCTTTGAGCTCTCCTGCCATGGCTTATCCCTTTAAATTAAACCTTTTAAATCAATTACTCTAGGGCCCTTCTTTCCTGATCCTCATTACTACAGAATAGACAAACTATATAAACCACAAAAAGACCTTAAACTATAAGCGATAAAAGTAGTAAATACATACCCGACCTCACCCACTACTTACCAGCCATTCCTCTCCCTTGTAGCCTCTACTGCTGCAGCAGGGCAAGACCACTTGTTGAAGATTTAAGAAGTTGGATAGCAAGGAAAAAATGCAAAGAGCACCCCTTCCCCTCTGCACCTAATTCCCACTGTGCACCAAATTGCCAATACCCACACTCACTCTGGCTGTGTCTCACTCAGGATGAGGTCTCTTCCCTGCTCGTGTGCAAGCATTGGGAGAAGAAACCTCAAAAAGGTACTTTTCAAAGCAATATCAATAGAAAAAGAGGCAGAAAAAGGTAAAAGAAGAGGGAGCAAGAGAGGTTGCTTGGAGGTTAGATAGAGTTTTCTTTTTATACAGTATCCTGTTCAGGATGTCATGCGCAGTACAGACATGAACATATTACAAATTTTAAAACTATATGTTTTTGAATGGGCACCAAGCTTAAGATGGCCACAGTATACCATGTGCATTCTTTGGCATTTGAACTGTTAAACAGTAGAATCTGCAGCCAATGCCTGATTAAATATAGACCTGAATGAAGACATCTCACAGCCTCTTGTCAGATTCACACATTTCATTGGTTAAGAATGAACCAAAATCTACAGATAATGGGGTTTGCAAACAACTCATCTCCATGTTTCACCAGGGACAATGGAGACATCCAAACTCCATGGGTGGCACATGAATATGAAATGGATCCCATCAACCTTTCATTGTATTGTGATGGCTCCTCATCCAAACACAGAGAGATTGGATGTCTGAAAACTCTCAAAGTGTGAAAGGCTACAAAACAAGATGTGTATCAGCTGAACCCACTACCTTTTTTTGGAAGAAGGACTTTGGACTGGCCACAAGTCACATAGTTAAGACAGCCATGTTTGCTACCTGTTCTTTTTAAAACTAACAGCAGAAGCTTTTCTCATCAGAAATACCATGACAGATACCATTCGAAACACCATCTGAAAAGCCATCAAACCAACTGCAAGACAACCACACAGCCAATGTAAAACAACTATACCCTGAAAGTAGGAAGATTCTTCCCCACACTGTTTCATCTTCAAGTTCAACTGAGAGACAACCACCTGGCAATTCAACTACAAGAGACATTGCAGCTTACTGAAAATCCTCTGCTTTAAAAGACCTCCACTCCAGCCAAAGCATTAACTCATCTCAGAAATTACAGGCCTGCTATGAAAGAGACTGAAACAATTGCTACTTGTAATCGTATTGCTTTTTTTTCTTACCTGCATCTAACCTTTATGTGTGATAATAAATAATCTTCTTTATTTTTAAATTCGTAAAAGCATGCTGCTGAAAATTGTTTAAATTGCGACGAACCAATCTGAGGGGAAGGAACTATACACTAGCTTCACACCTAAAAACACTTTGAATCATGGACAATAAGAAAACACAAACTCCGTGATGAGGAACGCAAGGAAGTTACTATGAGGACAGCAGGTCCAACAATAATATATTTGCTCTGGGCACAATTTCTTCAAGGTAATTTTACAACAATAACTGCCATTTACATAATGCCTTCAATATAGTAAAATGTCCCAAGGCACTTTACAAGTGTGTAAACAGACAAAATTTGACACTGAGCCACATAATGAGATATTAGCATAAGTGACCATAAGATTGGTCAAAGATATTGGATTTAAAAGCATCTTAAAGGAGAAGAGGTAAAAAGGCAGAGTGATTTAGGGAGTGAAGTTTTGAGTATATGGCCAAGACACCTGATGGCTCGAGCAACATTGGAACAGTGAAGTAAATTGGGGATGCACAAAAGGCGACAACTGGAGGAATACATATATCTCGGAGAGTTGTGGAGGTAGAGGTTACAGAAAAGGGTACAGCTTTGAACATAAGGATGAAAATTTTAATTTGAAGTGCTGCTTGTTGCAAACTAATGCAATGTAATGACAGGTGAACTGAACTTGGTGCGAGTCAGGATAAGGGCAACAGAGCTTTAGATAAGTTCAGCCTACAGAAGATGGAAGATGGAAGGCTGGCCAGGAAAGCAGTGAAGAACTCAAGTCTGGAGGTGACCAAAGCATGGAAGTTTTAGAAACAGATATGTGGGTGTTCCATCTCAGTGTACAAATCATTGTGATTTTTTCAAATAAGTATTCAGAGAGTTTTATGAAGGACGAATCACAGAGTAGAAGGTACCAGGTTCAATTTCTGGTTTATGTTGGGTTAGTGGATTTCATTCAGGGCAGTAGTTGGCATGTTAAAATTGGCCTAAGCACTCTTGGCTGGAAAGGGAGAAAAACATCAGCCACGATTTACCCCTCCTGAACACTGGGAAATTTTAGTTGAAGACAGGACAGGACTCAGCTCTGTCACTATCCACAGTTAAATCACAGCCTGTTGGTTGCACTCTCTTCTGAGTCAGAAGTCAAGTCCCCACTCCAGAACACGCTAGAGCATAAGCTAAGTTGACAGATCAGCGCAGTACTGAAGAAGTGCTGCAATGTCAGAGGTACCAACCCTTGGAGGAGACTTTAAACTGAAGTGTCCTCTCGGTGGCACTATCTCAAAGAACAATGGAGTTCTCCCCAGTGTCCTGGTCAGTCAACATTTATCTCTTAACCAACACCTCAAAACAGACTGGTCATTATTTGGTCATTAATTAATTGCTGTTTATGGGACCATACTGTGCCCAAATTGGCTGTTGCATTTCCTACATTACGAGAGTGACTCCACTTTAAATGTTAAAAAACAAAAAAACTGCGGATGCTGGAAATCCAAAACAAAAACAGAATTACCTGGAAAAACTCAGCAGGTCTGGCAGCATCGGCCGAGAAGAAAAGAGTTGACGTTTCGAGTCCTCATGACCCTTCGACAGAACTCCGCCGATGCTGCCAGACCTGCTGAGTTTTTCCAGGTAATTCTGTTTTTGTTTTCCACTTTAAAAGTAATTTATTAGCTGTAAAGCACTTAGGATGTCCTGGGGCTGTGAAAGGAGCAATATAAATACAAGCTTTTCTTTAACTGGCTTTCACCTGACAATGACTACTGTTTTAGTTTGTACACAAGTTGAGGCCCACTCAATTGGCACCTTTGCAATAATAACCCAACAAAAAGTTTGAAAATGACTGAAGCCAGAGAGGAAAAGGCAAATTACAATTACATACTTTGCATTTGTTATCACAACTTTATGTTAAATCAATAAATGAACAAGGAGAAAAACAGTCAAAGAGTTACAGTGTTCATTTTTCATCAAACTATGCTATTCTCACTCTCCTCCCTCCATCACGTCTCCCAAGTTTTGTCATTTAATTACTGCATTTAAAAACTATTAGTGAGGAACAAACCCCATCATCTCCCAACATTCTACCTCTACCTAAAAACAGTCCAGGGATGCTAAGGCAAATTACATCACCTCACATTTGCCTCAGTGGAGATCAGCTAACTTAGTACTCAAACTCAAGTCTGTACAGCATTGTACTCCAATATATCCTTCTTCCCCAGCTCTCTGCCCAAAGGCAGGTCTGACCCACAGTACCACAATCTTCACCATGTGTAGGGCAAAGAAGCAGGTCCCAAATTTATCCCAGCTGGAACAGTGATCCAACCCTGTGTCGTTGGCACCATTCTGATTCACATCAGCTGTTCAGGCAATTGAACCAATCAGCACCCCCAAGAATCAGAGTTGCTGTGGCAACCTACAGTTTTACATACACGTTCTAGCCCGGAGCTATGAATAGTGATGGGAGAGACTCCAATTTCTTTCCATCACATAGCTGACCAGGAAGTTCTCCCGCTCTTACCACCTGCTGTTGGCGGATGTTGGAAGACTTACAAGTTGATCCTCAACCTGTTTGGCTGCATTATGAATGCAACTTCCTCAGCCATCAAGACCTGGAATGGGACTTAAACTGGGAACTTCTGGCTCAGGGGCAGGGACACTACCCTCTGTGCCACAAGGCCTCCACTCCAGTACGTAAGCACATTTACCTACACCAGCCTGAAGCAACACAGTCATGATTGGCTCAGATAAACTCAAAGATGGCCAAGGGGCAAATGCAGCTCTAAACACAGAAAAAAACCCACATGGTGGGTCCACAATGCTCTATGCCACTATGTTCCCTGAGTTCTCCGATAATTCAAATTCCACGACTATTATCAAGTAATACTCACCCTATTGGTGATCTCTGGCCTTTTTGATTTGTCAATACACAAAATAGCTACAAAATTGATAGTTCCCTTTCTTCTGCCTTTATAAACCGTAGATTTATTTCCTTTTCCAATTTCCTCATAAAGGACAAAGTTTTCCATTTTTGTTGTATGAATATCAACTGAAATAGAAATAGAGAAATAATTATGCACACACCCGCACAATAATACTTGTAATCAATATCTTGTCATTTTAGATTTCAAAAACAGTGATCTAAGCATAGAACTAAAGGTACAACAGAATGGTGGCATAATGATATGTTACTGGGCTAGAAGTTAAAAAAACATGAGTTCCAATCCCACCACAGCAGCTGGGGAGTTTACATTCAGTTAATAAAGGAAATCAGGGATTAAAAAGCTAATTTCAGCAATGGTGCTTATGCAACTACCAGAATAAAACCCATCTGGTTCACTAATGTCCTTTAAAGAAAGAAATGTGCTGTCTTTATCCAATGTGGAAACAAAAGGTGGGGGCTTGTAGGTGATAGGGAAGAGCAAGGCCTCAAACAAATTCAGTAGGAGGTAGTGGTGCAGTGTTAAGTCACTGAACCAGTAATCCAGAGACCCAAGCTAATGCTTTAGGGTACAAATCCCACCACAGCAGTTGGTGGAATTTGAATTCAATTAATAAATCTGAAATATAAAGCTAGCCCCAGCAATAGTGACCATAAACCATTGTTGATTGTTGTAAAGGCTTAGGTCTGGCCTATATTTGACTCCATAGTCTGCACTTCTTTTCTGAAAGATCACTCCACCTAACTGAAAACCAAAAAACATGAGTTCAAATCCCACCACAGCAGCTGGGGAATTTACATTCAGTTAATAAAGGGGCAAATGCAATTTTGTAACTGAACTGACCCCATAGTTCAATGAGGGATGGGCAACAAATGCTGGCTTTGCCAGCAACACTCATATCCCATGAAAGAATAAAGAAAAAAAAATGTAAACACAAGGGTGAAAATTTTAAATTCGATGCAAAGAGGAACAAGTCAGTCTGGTTCCCTGAGGATAAGAGGTTATACACGAGCAAGACTTAATGCAGGATAGGATAAAAGTAGCAGAGTTTTGGATATCATTTAGTTGACACTCCAGTGTGGTACTGAGGGAGTGCTGCACTGTCAGGGATGCCACCTTTTCAATGAGACCTTAAACTGAGGTCCCAATTGCTCTACCAGGCGGACACAAAAGATATCATGGCACTTTTCCAAGAAGAACAGAGGAGTCCTTGCCAATATTTATCCCTCAATCGTCAGGTTATCTGGTTATTATCACATGGCTGTTTGTGGGACCTTGTTGTGCAAATGTTGATTGTCATACTTCCCACATTGCAGCAGTAACTGTTTCAAAAAGTACTTCATTGGCTGTAAGAATTTTTGGTATATCCTAAGGCTGTGAAAAGTGCTACATAAGTGCAAATGTCTGTTTTTATATAGGCGATCTGCCAAGGATCATGTGAGTCCAGGGGTGACAAAGATAGATTTGGAAGCATCAGCAGCATATGGGTGGTGGTTGGCTTGGAGGCAGGCAATGTTGAGGGAGAAGTAGGGAATCTTTCTGATGGAGAGGTGACAAGTTTGGAAGCTCACTGAGGTTTGAACAGAATGCTGCAATTGTGAATGTTTTGGTTCAGCCTGCGACAGTGGTGATGGTGTAGAGCATTTCCCAGAAGGTGAAGTTGATGATTTTGGTCTTTCAAATGTTTAATTGCCAGAAATTTCAGCTAGGCGCATACAGCATTCAGTGTTAGACAGGCGGTCTGGCAACACGGAGGCAGAGGAGGGTTTGCAAGAGGTGATAGTAATTCCAGCAATAAAGAACTGTAGCTATGAGGATATATTGGAACTCCTTTCCTTGAAGAAAAGAAGGCTGAAAGGAGACTTGATAGAGGTATTGAAGATCCTGAGAGGTATGGACAGGGTATATAGTGAGAAACCGTTCCCACTCAAGAGAACATCAAGAACTAGAGGGCACAGATTCAAAATAATTGGCAAAAGGAGTAACTGTGATGTGAGGAAAAAGTTTTTCACCCAGAGGGTGGTTGGACTCCAGAACAAACTTCCTGAAAGTGTGGTGGAGGCAGGTTCAATCAGGGTATTCAAAAGGGAATTGGATTGCTATCCAAAAAGAGAGAATGTGCAATGTTATTGGGATAAGGCAAAGGAGTGGGACTAGATGCAATAGTCTTTCAGAGAGCCAGTGGTGACTCAATGGGCCAAATGGCCTCCTTCTGCACTGTAAAGATACTGTGATATCGAGAGCTGGGATTCATTAGCTTATATGATAAATCCTTAGGGGACTCCAAGTTAGCAATGCTGGAGTGTGAAGCAAAACCTTTGTGGAAGATTCTCTGGCTATGAATGGATAGGTGGGAGTGGAACTCAAATGCACGTACACTAACTAGCAATGTGCTCAGAGACACGGACACAAACACACACCAAATGATCAACACTAAGAAATGTCCCAAGTGATACACACCAGCTACCTAAAGATGTTCTGTACCTGGAAATGCGACTTGAGGTTGGGTGCCAGCTGACCACAGCTGCCCAGCCAACAACAGCTACCCACCCCGACACCCTGCAGGCACAGCCTCCCTCTTACCAGAACCCTGCAGACCACAGCCTGCTCTCCAGACCCCCACTGACCACAGCCTCCTCTCTGGACTCCTGATGACCACAGCCTCTCCAGGACTCCTACTGACCACAGCCCCTCCTCCAGACCTCTGCTGATCACAGCCTCCTCTCCGGAACCCCTTCTGACCACTGCCTCCTCTCCGGAACCCCTGCTGACCACTGCCTCCTCTCCGGAACCCCTGCTGACCACTGCCTCCTCTCCGGAACCCCTGCTGACCACAGCCTCCTCTTCGGAACCCCTGCTGACCACAGCCTCCTCTCCGGAACCCCTGCTGACCACTGCCTCCTCTCCGGAACCCCTGCTGACCACTGCCTCCTCTCCGGAACCCCTGCTGACCACAGCCTCCTCTCCGGAACCCCTGCTGACCACTGCCTCCTCTCCGGAACCCCTGCTGACCACAGCCTCCTCGCCGGAACCACTTCTGACCACTGCCTCCTCTCCGGAACCCCTGCTGACCACTGCCTCCTCTCCGGAACCCCTGCTGACCACTGCCTCCTCTCCGGAACCACTTCTGACCACTGCCTCCTCTCCGGACCGCTGCTGACCACAGCCTCCTCTCCGGAACCACTTCTGACCACTGCCTCCTCTCCGGACCGCTGCTGACCACAGCCTCCTCGCCGGAACCACTTCTGACCACTGCCTCCTCTCCGGACCGCTGCTGACCACAGCCTCCTCTCCGGAACCCCTTCTGACCACTGCCTCCTCTCCGGACCGCTGCTGACCACAGCCTCCTCTCCGGAACCCCTTCTGACCACTGCCTCCTCTCCGGACCGCTGCTGACCACAGTCTCCTCTCGGACCCCGCTGACCACTGCCTCCTCTCCGGACCGCTGCTGACCACAGTCTCCTCTCCAGTACCCCGCTGACCACTGCCTCCTCTCCGGACCGCTGCTGACCACAGTCTCCTCTCCAGTACCCCGCTGACCACTGCCTCCTCTCCGGACCGCTGCTGACCACAGTCTCCTCTCCAGTACCCCGCTGACCACTGCCTCCTCTCCGGACCGCTGCTGACCACAGTCTCCTCTCCAGTACCCCGCTGACCACTACCCCCCACCAACCACTGGCTCCTCTCTGATCTTCCCGCTGACCACCGCCTCCTCTCTGATCCTCCCGCTGACCACCGCCTCCTCTCTGATCCTCCCGCTGACCACCGCCTCCTCTCCGGCCGTTGCTGCCAGGCAGACTCCGCCTCCCAACCGCCGGAAGAGCGGCCGGACTGAACCACTATTTCCGGAGAGTAGGGGGGGTATTAATCCTCCACAAACAGCTCAATGCTGCAATAAACGCGCCGCCCTCGTCTGTGATCCCGACAACAATTTATATATCATTTACTTTAATACCGTGTTTGTTTCAGATGTGTCCTCTGTAGAAATGGGATTATTTGTCTTTTCCGGGGTGGTTTCCCCCCCCTCCCCCAAAGTCGAGGAGTGGCTCCGTTCCTTGGTTACCGCTCCTGGTAACCGAGCCCGGATTGACAGGAGCTGCCTGTCAATCAAAGCCCAGAGAGCAACGACAGAGGGGCGGCTGGCAGTGCAAGCACTGGCTGCATTACAGATAAAAGGCATAATATTATCATTTCCAAAGTCTTTTTTTAATTAAAAGCTAGAATACATTGTTTCGTCCTCTTTTAAAAAAGGCCAATTATGATTAGCTAATGCTTCAACTTAAGGATGAATCAACCTAATTGATTAACTGAGAGTTGCAGGCGCAGGAAAGGATATTATGATTTGATTAGTTTTCCTTTTGTTTTAATTATAATTTGGAGTTTATTGTTTGTGCCCCTTTAACAAGGGGACACTTTTCTTTGCTGTGGGTGGCAATGTCATTCTAATTATCAATTTAAAGGGGAAGAAAGAAAACAGGAGTAAGTTTCCTTCCGCTTATTTATGATTTGGGTTTATTGTTTTGTGCTCGATTGTTAATTTGTTTGCTGATTGATCCTTAGTTTAAAAGGAGAAAAACCTTTGCATCTTTTAATTGAATCCATAAGGAGGAGGCACTGAGCTGCCCCACAGTGTTATCAAACAAAAAGATTTAAATGTTTCCTCTTTTTAAAAGAGGGACATATCTAATAATATTCAAATTATACAGAAGAAAACTTATTCAATTAAATAATATTGTTTCCAATTTTGACTGTGCACTCCCATCCCTGCGGTATCCATCAGTCCCGAAAGGTACCTTTGTTCGTAGCATTTGTTTATTGCACAATACAAAATGATTGTTATTACAAATGTGGTCAACACTAAAGCAAGCATGGTGATGTATTTACAAACATTTGTTAGTGTTCAGAGAAACTCATGGTTTCAGAGGAGTTTTTGGGAGCTCTGTTAAAAAGTGTCAAATTCTGTGAAACTGGGTAAGATTTGCATTTCATAACAGCAATATGTCAGTGTTGTTAGTGGTGGAACAATATTCACAAACACCAAACGGGCCAGGCAGTTAATCTCGGGCTGGAATTTGTTAATACGTAGACAATATGAGTTTCACATTTGACATTTGCTGGTTAAAAAAAACCTGCATTAAACCCCTTTTACATCTATCAAGTACTACAACATTGATAAACACACATATGGAACATTTCTGATGCCCCAAATAAAATAACCAACTAAATGCAGAGTTCAGTTGTGAATCATTGATGACGGTGAGTGTATAGGACACATGGAGTGTAGAAGTAGACCCACAAGCATTCCATGCAGATGTGCCTTAATGCTGAACATCCAGATTAACTATCAATAGTATTGACCTCTACACATTTCCCTTTTACCCAGCATTAAACCAACTTTACTCCCACTGTTTGGGTGTATAATCTGTCTTATATTTTGGGTCCTTCTAGGTTTTATCCCCAATTAAATCCTTTTCCACACCTAAGATGCTATTTTTGAAACAAATCATGAGAGGAGCACATGCCATATCATATTTAACTTGAATACTTTTATCCTGACAGCATGTTCAAAACTATGCCTGCCATTCTCAAGGCTACATGTTATCTGCCAGTTAACTCAAGTTTATATTATTCCATTGAACACAAAGTATCTTCAAAAAAGGTACACCAATCAGCAATTATTTCTGATATCCTATCACGTTTGCAAACTATAACCAATTTCCACATCATCCAAATTCTAATAGCTCAACCTATAATAATTGACTATTTAATTTTTAAGAATTATTTTTTAGGTCAATCCACAGATCAATTATTTTACCATATATTGTGTTTTTTTTGCCAGTGTTATGACAGTTGCTAAATAAAGGCAACATTATTATGTGAAGCCAAAGGATACAGTTCTTAAATTTGGAGTTCTATATTACAAGTGAGCAAAGTAAGGCATTTAATGTAATTCTTTTTTTTAAAAACATGTGAATTTTAGTTAATTCTCTCTTTAACAATGATCATATCAGTCTTAACATTTTCTTTTTTGATTAGGACACAAAGAATTAAGTATAAATCCAGTTTCTATTTGCTGCAGATTTTTTTCAGATGAGGATAACACCTTTCTAAAGTATCCTACAGAATCAAAAATCTTTGAAAATTTGACAAAAGCCCTTTCTTACTGTGTTTCACAGCAAGTAAAATATTGTTGAATACTGCAAGATTTTTGTTGCCCCCAACACCAGAGGGCGCAATTTAAAGTGTTTTGCAAAAGAAGCAAATGTGAGGTGAGAAAAAACTTTTTCGCACAGTGAGTAGTTAGGGTTTGGAATGCACTGCCTGGAAGTGTGGTGGAGGCAGGTTCAATTGAGGCATTGGATGATTATTTAAATAGAAACAACGTGTAGGGTTACAGAGAAAAGGCAGGAGACTGGCACTAAGTTAAAATGCTCAGAGAGCTGGTGCAAGCACGATGGGCTGAATGGCCCCTTCTCCACCATAACAATGCTGTGATTCAGTGATAAAGCCTTGTAACAAGTTTAGAGGAAAATTGTTGGCTGGCCATTTTATTGTAATCTTTGTTTAAAAAAAGACAAGGTTAACTAAGAGGTCCCCTACTCCGCCACACTGAATATGAACCAGCATGCAGCAATCCCCAGCATGTTTGCCCTCGAGTCATAGTGACTCCTTGGCTGAGTCATGTGAGCTGGATAGATGATGGTCACGTCCTCAAAGACATGTCCTATGGTGAGCTTGTTATCAGCATGAGACCCACAGGTCTCCCACGTCTGCGAAACAGGGGTGTCTGCAGGCGAGACTTCAAGTTGGCTGGATCAGATGCACCGGAAGTCCTCACTGCTGACCGGAGTACCTGGGGCCAAGCAGTCAGGAAGGGCATGGTAAAAGCAGAGGGCAAAAGAAATGACCAGATGGCAGAAAAGAAAACGAAAAAGAAAATGGCTGGAAGGAAAGAACATCAGTCGACCCTGAACTCTATTCACCTGTGCCAGCTGTGGAAGGGACTGCCACTCACGAATCAGCCTCTGCAGCCACAACAGATAATGTTCAATATAGAAGTGATGTACACCCCGGACGCAGTCCATCATCTCCCAATACAGTCGGATGCCAGTTTCATTTTCTACACCACCAAACAGATGAAATGAAAATGTCCAGTATGTTCCATGATGTCTATAAGTACAGGCAGTCTCAAGTTCATTCCTTGTGGCATGGACTTGCAGAGAAAAAATGTGCATTGATTGGTATTAATTGGCAATAAATTGAGGTCATTCTGAGGAATGCTCACCGATATGACAGTGCTAAAATGGAAAGATCACAATGGCTCACTAGAGGGAGCACTCTTTAATTTCTGAGCACTGGCAACATTGTGAACATAACATTTCACCGCCAAAAATAGACACCATGCATAGTTTATAATTTGTGTTGGAAGTGCAGGATCATGATTCTATCGTTACTATGTTCTTTAAAATGTAAATATCAACACTAAATGGGGCACAAGAGAACTATGACAACAAATTGTTTTATAGCTATAGTCCATGTTAAAAATAACAGACAACATAGTTCACTTTAAACATTGCTCCTCATTTATTTTGTATCGAAAACTGGTTGGCCATGTCATGTAGAATCAGGGAATGATAGAATCATATAGCACAGCTCCTTGAAAAAACTATCCATTTAGAACCATTCATCTCCAAAGTTCTCCTTTTCAAGTATATATTCAATTCTCTTTTGAAAATTATCATTGAATCTACTTCCACCATCTTTTCAAGCAATGCATTCCAGATCATTACAACTCTCTGCGTAAAAATGACATCCTCCTCATTTTCCCCTTGGGTTTTTTATTTGCAAATTGCCTCTAATCGGTGTCCTCTCTGTCAGCTGAAACGGTTTCTCCCAACCTACTCTATCAAAAGCCCTCAAAAATTTGAAAGCTCATTCTAATCTTTCCTGCTCTAAGGAGACAGGAAGGGGAATGTTTGTTAACTTTCAACCAACATGACAAAACTACCAAAAGCACAGAGCATTGTATAAATGGCTTGTAACAAAGTTGTTGGCCACCAGAGTCAATAAGTAAATTTTGGGGGTTTACTTTATTTTTAATTATTTGATGACTTTCTGGTGTTGTCCGTAATCCACCCACCTCATGCTGCAGTGTTATTGACCCGCCTGGCTGTGTATTGAAGGAACTTAGGAAGATACCAGCTTGTACAACAGCATTTGCTGCACATTCTGCGTGCTGATACTGTAAACAAGCTTTAAAATGGGTAGTCCTGGCATATAAATGTGTCCCAAAACAGTTAATACCCTTGACAATACGTGCTAGGCAGGAGAAAAGACTCAACAATTCCCACCATCGCTGTATCAGACCTACCCTCGGCATCTCTTGGCGGGAAGGTCACCATCTCAGAGCTCCCGGAGCATGCTAATTCCACCAGCATACACTCATTGCTAAGTCAAAGATGGCTGTGCTTGCTCAGCCAAGCTCATCGGATGAATGATTGCCAGATACCCAAAGACCACTGGGTCACAACCTCCTGGGCATCCATTCCTCTACTACCAAGGACATCTGCAAGCCAGATATGAAGATGGCGAACATCGACACTGACAGCTGGGAGACAGTCGCTGACGGCCGCGAACTCGGGAGGCTGACATTTTGGAAGGGCATTGGAGATGAGGAGCAACAAAAAGCTCTGCTGGCCAAGAAGCGGGCCCAGAGAAAAAAGAGGCCAGTGAATTGTGCACCTTCTCAGCCCATGGTCTTCCTCTACAGCAAGTATGGCAGAGACTGCCATGCTAAATTGGGGTTCCTGAGCCACACCAGGGGATGCTTAACACAGAGCTGACCATCATGGTGCAAACCATCAGCTTAGGATACAGAAGGCTGCCACTTCAGATTAGCCAAAATGCATTTTGTTGAGTTTGAAAGTAATCTTAAAGTCACATCTGTTGATTGTATTTGGTGAGATTTACCAATTTTATTTTGAAGATTTTTTTTCCCCTATAAAACCACAGGAATAAAAAAGTGATAGGATATCTCAGAAAAATCATAGCAAACAAAACTTACCTTATATAAGAAACAATCATACCAGAATACATTTCTGCCTTTTCTGCAACTATTCCAATGACAAGTTCTATGTGATTAGATAGTAGCAAAGTTTAGCTTTTCAATTAATAAATTATCCATATCAGGGACCAATTGTTTAATCAAAGAAAAACCACTGGATGATGTTAACCACTTAAAATAATAAGCTTCATACATGGTTTTCATCTGTTGAGTGTTGGACGGGGTGGGAGGGGGCATGGGGGTCCAGAAATTTCTAAAATTAAAGCCAAATACCAGTGTGAGTTCTGAAGAAGAGTCATATGGACTCAAAATGTTAATTCTGCCTTTCCCTCCACAGATGCTGTCAGACTTGCTGAGTTTTTCCAACAATTGTTTTTGTTTCAGATTTCCAGCATCTGCAGTATTTTGCTTTTACTGATGTCTAATTTTATAAAGTAAGTGTCAGCCTAGATTCTGTATTAGCATTCTACTCCCTTGGACAGGAGATTGTAAATTTAACCCCCTAGTCAGAGACTGAGCATATGTTCCAAAACACCTTATGGCATGATTTGAGGAAGCTCTTCAGAGTTCTCCTCGCGTTCTTGTTAACAGTTACCCCTCAACTAACATGACTAAAAAACACATTGCTTGGTCATTTTCGCCTATTTGTTGTATTCAGAGTTCTAGTGTATAGCCAGGTGGCCACTGGGTTCAAAGCCTGTTTGTGACTGGTGCGCACCCCAAGGAACTCAGACGATTATGGATCTGCTCATTTGCAGCTTTTTGGCAGATGAAGCACAGCTTAAGAGGACCAATCCATGGCAATGCACCCTTCCTACGAAATCCAACCACCACCTTCTAAGTTGTATAATTTATTTTGGCACCTGCATTGTTCAGGCATGGTTTTCTTTTAAACCTTTACATCCAGTTTTGGACTTTAGGTTAAAAACTAATACTTAGTAGAATATAAAATGAACTGACGTCTCACCAGACTGTTTACAAACATGTGCAGCGTGAGGTGTTTCAAGTACACTTACTAAAAATCCATTCTTGGCATGTTCCCACAGGATGTAACAACAACATATATTTATATTGTGTCTTAGCATTGCAAAATGTCTCAAGGTGTTTCACATGAACGTCATCAAGCAAAATATAACGTTGAACCACAAAAGGAGCTGTTGGCTGATGAGCAACATTTTGGCAAAGGAGCGTCTTAAAGGAGGAAAGAGAGGAGGAGAAGGTTAGGATTGGAATTCCAGAGCTTAGCACCACAGCACCTAAAGGCATGGTGGGGAAATTAAAATTTGGATTCAAGAATTCAAGAATTCTCTCAGGTTGCCTTTTATTCCTATCCTTGTGTTCAAACCCCTCCATGATCTATCTCCTCCCTAACAATGTCACCTCCTCCAGCCTTACAATCCGCTGGGAAATTTGTGCCCCTCCAATGTGGCCTCTTCTGCATCCCTCATTCCTTTCAACTTGCACAGCAACTGTGCCTTATGTGGCCTAGACTCCAAGTTCTGGAATGCCTTCCCTTTTCTTGTTGTCAGAGAAAGGGAATCAGTTGGACCAGCAGTGTTTAGATCAGTGACAGGGCTGGGAATTTTCAGGCAGGACACCTTCTCTCACATTGCCATGAAAATGTTTGAAAAGCTCAGATGAGCTGGCAGGATTTAAAATGAGTGACCTCCCAACAGGTGAAACTTAATTTCATTTTGAATGTAATAGAGGGGCTGGGAATTGTTCAGCAGGATGTCCCCTGTGTCTGAAATTGAAGATGGTTGATGAGAAGAAATCAGCTCCCAAGAAGGGGGCCAAGAAAGCCTTAAAGAAACTGTCAGCCAAGGGTGGGAAGGAGTGGCATAGGTCAAGGAAGGAGAGTTACGCCATCTACATCTACAAAGTGATGAAGCAGCTTCACTCTGACCACTGGCATCTCCTCCAAGGCCACGAGCATCATGAACTCGTTCGTGAGCGATATTTTCGAGCGCATCGCGGGTGAGGCTTCCCACTTGGCCCATTATAACAAGAGCAGCACCATCAGCTCCCGGGAGATCCAGACCGCCATGCGCCTGCTGCCGTCCGGGGAACTGGCCAAGCACGCTGTGTCAGAAGTACATCAGCTCCAAGTAAAACTCCGCAATGGACTAGGAAACACATCTTGCCCTGGTAAGTCAGGCAAATTAAGTGTCTGTAACTTTCCTCCAGAAATCTATGCAAAATTCCACGGGAGGCAATGCCTTACTCTGATCAGCTCTGCATCTGTTTATCAAAGGTTGAGGGTATGCTGTGAATTACATTTTTTAAATTATTCTCTGCATTAGGAAATCCCTTGCAATATAGTGAAGCAACTCTTACCATTATTATTATCATTATTAAGACAATGGGCAAAAGATGGGTGAGTGGGACTGGATGAATTGATCCATTCTATGATCCATATTACTTCATTTGGGCTTGCCACAAGTTTCCTGGATGAGTTTCAGCTGGAGGTTAGGCGTGGCTGGACAGATGGGTAAAATAACTGCTCTCCCAGTCAGTCTATTATGTTCCACTTCCTTAGCACCACATTCAAACACACATCAAATTCTCACAGGAAGTGAACATAAATCTGATGAGAGCTATATCAATTTTTCCCCTCCATTTTTTCTGCCAGTTTTCTTCTCTCCTTCCCTCATCTCAAGAAGTTGACTTTGCTGGTGGTATAGGGCTCTTCGGTGTCGCATGCATCCAGCTCCTTGTTTAGATGGTTTAGATTCATGTGTGAACCTTGCCAATGAGTGTCAGTCAGTTATTCCTTTGTGGAAAACATCACAGTTTAGCCCTCACTTGATGTCCATGCATTAGTAGGGGGTCACTAGATGGCAGTTAGCTGCACCATCCATGTTAAAGCAGCTCACTTGATTGGCGCCCCATCCACCACCTTCAACATTCTGTCCCTCCACCACTGACGCACAGTGGCAGTAGTGGGTACCATCTACAAGTTGCACTGCAGCAACTCACCAAATTTCCTTAGACAGCACCTTTCAAACCCCCGACCTCCACCACCAAGAGGGACAAGGGCAACAGATGCATGGGAACACCACCAACGGCAAGTTCCCCTCCAAGCCACACACCATCATGATTTGGAACTATATCGCTATTCCTGGACTGTCACCAGGTCAAATTCCTGGGACTTCCTCCCTAACAGCACTGTGGATATACCTACACCATATGGAATGCCGCCGTTCAAGAAGGTGGCTCACTATAACCTTCTTAAAGTTAATTAGGGATGAGCAATAAATGCTGGCCTAGCCAGCAACACCTACATCCTGTGAAAGAATAAAAACATTGGGAACTCAAACCAAATATTTCTCTCCTAAATTCAGAGTTTTTTTCCCAAAAATATACTTTATTCATAACATTTGTAAAAGTGCATTACATAACACTTGAGATTTGATATTACATAAAATGCAATATAGCTCAGTTTCTTCTGGTACAGTCAGAAGTGACTCACTCTGTTCGCCATTACAGGTTATGTTTACAATGTACATTTACACTTCAAAACAAACATTCTCTGGTGCATAATGCCTGAGACGTCTTACAAGGTTTCCAGGTTTTCGGTGTAAGAGGGCCTTAGACGGTGCCCTTTCCCCATTGAGTCTTTGCTGCTCCGAGCTCTAGTGCTTCCCTCAGTGCATAGTTGTGGAAAAACTCAGCAGGTCTGGCAGCATCTGTGGAGAGAGAAACAGAGTTAACATTTCAAGTCCATATGACCCGAAGGGTCTAGCAGCATCTGCGGACAGAGAAACAGAGTTAATGTTTTGAGTCCGTATGGGTCATATTTCTCTCTCCACAGATGCTGACAGACCTGCTGAGTTTTTTTTCCCAGCATTTTCTGTTTCTGTTTCAGATTTCCAGCATCTGCAATATTTTGCTTTGATTATTAGTATCACCATGTTGGATTCATGTGCCAGATGTGTGCATTGTATAGATAACAATCAATCAGACTGAAATTGTCCTTGCAGTCCAGGAGAAGCATTGGACCATTAAACATAGGTTTAGAAGATATAACTTTTCAATAAATATATACATTTAAAAAAAAAGAATTGCTTTGCGTTATATGCATTTTAACTGTACTTGGGACACAATTTCAAAAGCAAAGATGACATATTTGACTTTTTAAAAGGATGACACATTTCCGTTATTCAAAAATGTGCTTTCACTTTGAATTTTATTTCAGACGTTTGTTGTTTGTCATCAATGCAACATGACAGGAAATAGACCAAGAAGAAAAAAGGGACATTTACCGGGTGGGGGCGGGGAAATACACAACGGTTTCCACAGGCTGAGAGCCTTTAGTTTGGTGGGAGAGACAAGTTTCTGTTCCTCTCTCCACAGATGCTGCTGGAGTTGCTGAGTGTTTCCCTCATTTTCTGTGTCTGTTGTGAGGGTGATACCAATGTCAGTCAGTTTGGTGTCAGGATCCTTGAAGGCAGGAATACGTTACTCACAGATGGAGAGTGAGTGAGAGAGAGAGAGAGAGAGAGAGGGGCCGAGGCGAAAGATTCAAAATGAGAATGATGACTGACTTAACAATGATTTAAAAAACATGTCATACGCCCAGGAATGTCTATGGCCCTGGTCCCCAGTCTGTGTTCTTATCAGATGCCTATCAGGGCAGTGATAGAGTGATAGGGGCAGGACAATCAATCTCCACACTCCTGAATTTGGAGAACCCCCCCCCCTCCACCAAAAAAAACTTGTTGGTCTTCCGGTGCAAAGAGCCTCCCCCCTCCCTCAGATAGTGAATGTGAGCAGTATTGGCTGACGTAACCTCGAGTGTAGTCCCTGCCTTTGACAGCGAGAGGGGGGAAGAGCTCCTGACGAGTGCAGCATGGAGGAGGAACGCCGGGGCTGCTCTATAATTTGTATTGTAGTAATTTTTTAAAAAAAACGTTGCAGTTGTGAGAGTCGAGTGAGTAATTATTTCAGCGTGCTGTTTGGGACAGGGAGCCGGCTTGGATTAACAGCTGAGAGGCGCAGGGGGAGGGAAGGAGGGAAGTGTGACTACTCCCTGAGACAAGTAGCGAAGTGAATGGAGCCGGCTTGTTCCATACATTCACCCCATGGATTGATGCTGTGATAACGTCCATAAAGAGAAACAGAAAAGGAAACGAGAAAGAGAGAGAGAGAGGGGGAATCAATGAAAGGCTGGGACATGAAATGTAAAAAAAAGACCATTGCAGCGCTGCAAAAGGGCGAGTGAGTGACAGAGAAGTGGCAACAAGGCAAGTGGAATTGCACGAAGACCAAAGTCATTTGCAGTCCCTGGGAAACCGAGGACTTAAAAAAAGGGAACGAACACTGGAGAGGTCAAAGAGGACGGCGAGGACTGGAGAGCACCAACTGAAAAAACAGACTTGATTTTGTTCAAGAATTCTCTTGCTCCCCAAGCAGTAAGTGCGAACAGACCCTGAATATTTAACCGCGGGTGTATTAAGCTTCACTTTATGGTGTTTGTTGCAGAGGCTGAAAGCCATATGGATGCTGGAGGGCTCTCCGTTCATTTCATGATTGGAGGATTTCTTTTCTCCCTAACTGAGTGTAAACGCCAGGAATGAACAATGTGATTAAAAAGAGCTGAGCTCAATTATCATTATAATTGGAAGCTGGCTAATAGGATACTATTAACAACAACAAATAACCAGTGAAATGAGAGCTGTTTTGTGTTGAGGTACAGCCTTTATTTTTCCCACACCGGTTACCTGCCTGTCAGTTATCTTCGGGGAGAATTGTGTTATTTAATGTTTAACGAGGACGTACAGTTACAGCACAGTGAAATGCGACATTGTTCCCAAGCCCTCCTGTTATTTTGCAGTCTTGTGACAAGAGGAGACGTGAGTGATTGTTGCACAATGGGGTTTCCATGAAAGGAAAATATTCTCCCTTCGCCGCAGAAATAACATCTGGATTGGTCACTTGAGGCCGGGGAGGGGAGGTTTGTAAGAGATTCCACGCTTATGATCACACAGGTACTGGATTTATGATGTGTGATTGGTAACTGAATGCACAGACATCTGCAATATTATACTCTCCATATTCTGCCGTGTATGTGCGGCGCACAAGTCGTTGAAAATGGCAGGGCAGGTTGAGAAAGTGGTCCCTAAGGCATAAGGAAACCTGGACTTTATAATGGAGGCATAGAATACAAAAGCAAGAAAATTATGATAAACCTTCACTGGTTCAGCCTTAATTGTTGTCTCCAATTCTGGGCACCATATTTTAGAAAATATATGAGGGGATTAGGAGGTTTTGTGGTGCAGTGGGTAGTGTCCCTACCTCTGAGCCAGAAGCTCCAGGTTCAGGTCCCACCTCAGGACTTGATGGCCAAGGAAGGTGTGTTCATTATGTGGTCAAGCAGGTATCAATTTGTAAATGCTTCCAACATGCACCAATGGCAGGCAGTAAGAGTGGGAGAGATTTCTGGTCAGCCATGTGACGGAAAGAAATTGGAGCCTCTATCACCACTATCCATTGCTCCAGACTACAACATGTATGTGAAAAAGCCACAGCGATTCAGATTCTTTGAGAGGCTGGTTGGCTGATGTGGATCAGGTTAGTGTCAACAGCACAGGGTTCATTACCTATTTCAACAGGGGTGAATTCAGGACGTGCCTACTTGCCCAACCCATGATGGAGGTCCTGGAGCTGTGGGTTGGACCTGCTTTCGGTCAGAGAACTCGAAGAAATGATGCCAGCATTAAACAGGGTGCAAAAAAAAGTTTACCGGGAATGGTTCCAGGGATGAAAGACGTCAGTTACATGGATAGGTCGGAGAAGCTGGGGTTGCTCTCCTTGGAGAAGAGGAAATTTGGTAGGAGTGCTCAAAATCAGGAGGGTTCTAGCGGAGTAGGTAATGAGAAATGTTCCCACTGGTAGAAGGGTCAAGAACCAGAGGACACTGATTTAATTTGATTGTTTCTTTTGCCAGTCAGAATAAACCTTTTTACACTGTGGGTGGTTAGGATGTGGAATGCACTGCTGGCAAGTGTGATGGAGGCAGATTCAATCATGGCATTCTAAAAGAGAATTAGATAATTATCTGAAGGGAAAATATTTGTAGGGTTAAGGAGGAAGGGCAGGGGAGTGCTCTTACACAGCGCTGGCACCAACGTGATGGACTGAATGGCCTCCTGCGCTGTGAACATTTTATGATTGTGTGTGAGAGAGAAAAAACGCAGCAGAGCATTAAACAAATTAAGTGATCCTTTTTAGTGAGTTCTGGCTAATCCTAATGGAAAACAGGCTCAGGTTTTTTTTTTAAATCACTTAGACCTGTGAGCAGTTGTCTGGTTGAAATGTGAGCTTGTATTTCCATCCAATCTCTCTTTGTTTTGCCTTGTGATGTTTGCATAGCATGTTGCACTGCCACAGAAGCAGGAACTGCTGTTTTTTTGCTGTGTACCACCCTGACCTTCACCATTTGATGGGGGCAGGGAAGAATGGGGAAGGAAGTGAATCCAACAGAGCCCAGGTTGCTCAGCTAATCTCGCCAGCTAACAGCTGAGCAGTTCAGGTTTGGAACGTTCTGCTTCAGTGTCCAGTCATTACTGAGCTGCTTTCAGCTGAGGTGGTGTGAAGAAAAAGAGCTTCCATTTACACCAGGGTGATACAATTGTCCTGAGCAGGTTGGGGAGTAGGGGAAGGGAAATTCTTCAGGATTCCATCTCTGATTGAAATCCTGTTCCCCTTGTTGAAAATGCCCAAGTGAATGTTGAGTGAGAGCAAGATGAGCTGTAAGGCCCCCTAAGTCAGGTAGCTGCTGGTTACCAGTTCAGACCAATAAAGGAATAATAATTGCTTGCTGGTGCATGTGAGAACCTATAAAGATGCTGACTTTTTGCATTTTAATGAAAATGCTTAGTATTAATAAGTGTTTTTACACTTGAAAGTTAGACCTACAAGGAAAAAAGCATCAAAGTGCACCAAATGAAGTGGTAAGAAGCTGAATGGCATGTTTAATAACACCCCTCTGTTTATATATGGTTCAGATCAGCAAGTGTATAACAGACTCAATTCTAATGGCATTGATTAAGGGAGCAGATGTTTAATAGAGGCTGAGTTTAGAACCCTCAACTCATATATTGGGGAAAAAAATCACTGTTACACTTCATTTAAAAGCCTGCTATTGGAGTTGATCATTTTCTGAAGATGTAAGGCACCACCAGTGCCAGTCATGACTGACCAAGCTAAGATAGTGAGTGGCAGCCGACTATTTGGCTGTAGGTGCCCAGTATTTTGTGCATACCTGACAACCAGCTATGTATTTTCCAGAGCAGTTTTTTGGTTTTCAGAGAGGAGCAGGAATTGGGTAGTTCAAAACCCATTGAATCTAGTACTTTTTGTGAGTTGTATGCCTCAGTCTTGCACTGGGCAGTACCTTTACAGATGGCCTCTGCTAATTCTTTTGTCAAATTCAATGCAGCCTAGATAATGTGCCAGCAAGAGATTCTGCAAATGGATGTAATTACCTGGCTATCTAAATATTCTGGATTCTTTTAAAAATAAAATGCAGGTGGATGAAATTCTCTGGCTGTTTTGAACCGAGGGGATGAGCTGAGAGTGGGAGGTGGGGGTGGGAAGGATGACTGGTTGAAGCTGTGTTCAAAAATGGTGTTTGATATAAAATGGACCAAGAGAAACAGAAAATAACAAGAAGTGACCCTGTGCTTTGTAAGAGAGGAATGGTCAGCTGTGTGTCTGACCCTTTCATTGTAACTCCTAAGAGACATTAGCAAAATCATTCTACTTTTGGTTTTCTACCTCCATAGCCCAATTTTATAGTGGAGAGTAAAAGTTGGTCTTGGCTGTGAATTGGAGAAAATATTTCAGTCAGGCACATCATATCACCAAGTGTTATGGATGTGATTTTCCAGACAGGTTTCTCCTAAGAAACAGTGAACTTTATTTACAGGGCTGCAGCAGCAGTTACATGCTTCCATCAAGATCCACAACTAGACAAAAAACTCCACCCTTAAGATTCCCTGTGCTTGGTGCTGATTCGTTCACACTGTAACGTGATACTACGCAGTACAATAAGTCTTAAAGCTACAGTCACTACATTCCTTAAACAGTTACTATACCAAGATGCTCTTCTATAACATTGCCCATCTCTGCCCCTGCTTTAGCTCATCTGCTCCAATCCTAATCCATCCCTTTGGATATTCCAATGCTCTCCCATCTGACCTCCCACTCTGCATTCTTTGTAAAATAATCTAACTCGAACTAAATTCTGTTCACCCCTTGCTCATTGACCTACATTGGCTTCTGGTCTGGCAGTGCCTCCATTTTAAAATTTGTATCCTTGTGTGTTCAAATCCTTCCATTACTTCAACCCTCCCTATCTCTAATCCTCTCCAGCCCAAAAAACCTTTGAGATATTGGCGCTCCCTCTGCTTTTGGCCAGTTGCGCATTCCTGATTTGAATTGCTCTGTGCCTTTAGTTACCTTGGCCTGAAGCTCTGAAATCCCCTCCCTCCGTCCCTACCTCTCTCTTTCCTTCTCTAATATGCTGCTTAAAATCTATCCCTTTAATCAAATCACCTGTTTGAAAGTCATCTTGTGAATCTGTGTGTCAAATTTTTTTTGATTACCACCCTATAAGGCTGCTTGGGATGATTTACTATACTAAAGGTGCTATATAAATACCAGCTGCTGAGTGAAAGGCCATCAGTGTATAAATCATACCATTGATCTTGCGAGTATTTTGGCTGGAAGAAGTGTTACTGCCCAACATCTGGTGCAAACAATTGTGCTTATCCATAGCTTTTGATCTGGGTTTCTGGAATCGTGTATGGCTCTTCATTTATTCTCTAAAGTGCCTCTGATAGCGAGGTTGCACTGAAGCCACTTTATTTATCCTCTCATGGGATGTGGACGTCACTGGGTGGATGGGTATTTATTGCCCATCCCTAATTGTCCTTGATCAGAGGGCAGTTAAGAGTAACCCCCATTGCTGTGGGTCTGGAGTCGTAAATAGGCCAGACCAGGTAAGGGTCGCAGATTTCCTTCCCTAAAGGGCATTAGTAAATCAAATGGTTTTTCCGATAATCGGCAATGGTTTTGTGGTCATCATCAACCTTTTAATTCCAAATTTTAACGGATTCAAATTTCATTATCTGTCTTGGTGGGATTCGAACTTGGATCCCCAGAACATTAAACTGGCTCTCTGGAGTACTATTACAGTGACAATACCACTGTTTCCCCATGACCTATAAGTAATATAGAGCATCACAAACAAATAGTAATGCAGAAAGCAAAATTATAAGTTGTGCTTATTTTTCCCCCTATGTTTCTGAGACAGTATCTAAAGCAATAACACTTACATTCTTGGCGAGAAGCATTTTAGCTATTAAGTATATGGTTGTTGAATAAAATGTAGTTCTGATTTGTGTGCACTGTCCTCCTCAGTCTTAACTTCATCTGCCACCACCAATTCAACATCAATGCTTTTAAATCTGAATCCTTGTTGTTTGTAGATGCTTTTTGAAGTTGCAAACAAATTTATTGTTGAAAACTGCAGTATTTTTCCAACAGTCTACATTATTCTCCTCCTTTGTTGAAGCCACAGGCAGATATGCACTGAGAACAAAAACCATGGTGTTTTGGTTTTGTTTTGGGTTTGTTGGGTGGTAAAATACAGTGGTACTAGAATAATATGGTCATGGTGTGCATTAGCATTGGTTTCTGGGTGTACTGGTGACCTACAGTCAGAATTAAGGTAGAATAAAGTTGGTGCTTGCTTTTACATAGTTTTAACTTGTCTTGCAAACCAAGTAACATTGCAAGTGAAACTGCTAAATTGGGTTTGGTACATTTTACTTAAATTACACTTAAGCTGCAATATTTAAATATGCTCTCGTGCCGCTCTGACAGAATTTAAAAATAGACCAAAGGAAAGGTTCAATAGGTTATTGTCAGCTTAAAATATTATTGGGATAGTGAACTGTATCTTCATGTCATTTTCTCTGAATAACAGGAAGAAACTTTTAGTATCTGAGACAAATCCAATCCTACAACATGCACAGATATTTTAGAGTTCACCATTCGGTTTGTGTTTTTTCCATAATATTGGTGATATAATGTTTGTCTACAGTCCTGAAGCCAAATGCAAAAAATATTTTTGATGCTGTTGAGTTTTAACTGCTATTCCCTGATAATAATACAGCGTTTTTTCATCTAGACTTTCATATTTTGGGTGAGCTAAGTGTAAACAAGCCCAGGGTGTCCCACCAGAGTATGCCTGATGATGTATCGTTTTAATACTTAGGGAGAAATTATAATCTCGTGAAGAATTCTTAATTTGGAATCCCACTGGATGCTACAAAAAAAGTGGAAGCTATTGAACTAATCGACAACTGAAATTGTTTTAGATTCAGAAGAACTGCTTTCTTGATATTCCAATTTTTAAAGCTTGAGTAAGCCAATTTTTTTCGCATTTTGAAATGCTACATTTATGTTCTAATATTAGTGATAGAGCTCTCAATTGTGGGAGTTGCATAGTGATATAAATGGATTGGTGTGCTTGCCTTCAGCATCTTGGAATAGCAGTCTGAGACCTCTTTGCTCTCTGCTGATGAGGAGCAGCAACTGTAAATTACTACTACGGGCAGCCATTTTTCCTGGGTGGACTCCTTGAGCACTTGAGTCTGCCAAAATAAATCATCAAAGCTGTGTTTGCATTGTTGGCCTGAATGAGCCTCTCCGCCCATCCCTCATGAGCAATAAGGTCAGCAGCCAGAATATTAGTCACAGCTATGACTTTTGAACAACTTTTGTGTTGTTTCTTATATTGTTGCTGTTGATCTGAAACCTGGCCCAAAGTGGGAAAAGGGCAGATTCCAGAGAAGATGAACGGACTTGCCATACTGTAAATGCGGTTTTGCAATGTCAGTTGCTGCAAGGTTTTGCTTGGAAAGTGATTTAGATATTAAGCACCTGTCTAAATGAACACTTCTCACGTTTCCATAAATTTTCATAACAGCAGTAATCTCGCAAAATGATCACAGTTGACTGTATAATGCCATGTCCTGTATGGAGATTGTTGGTTATTTATTATATAAGGCTTGGAATAGTCCAAATCAATGCTTTACAATTTTTAACCTTGTTCCCTATGTTTGGTTTGTTGCTAATTAACTACAGTCATATGACTTAGGCTAACTAATCCTTTGCTATTCTATTTAAACAGCACTTGGCACCATCCTTTCACCAACTGTAGCAGCATTTCTTTTTATTTCTGGTTCATTGCCTTCTAGTGCAGTGGATAGGAACTTGTGGAAAAATACATTTGCCTAGGAGCTCTTTGCCTAACTTATCAGTCGCCTTTCCAAATTAAAACAGTCCTAACTTTGCTTAGAAAAATTTATACTTGTATAGCATCAGAAATAATATTGGTAGGTCAAAAAGTACACAAACCAGACATTTTGTGCTTGACACACCATAAAGTGACCACCTTTCACCTCATCCAAAGGACAGGCTTGGATGTTTAGCCCTTCGAGCATGTTTCGCATTCAATTAGATCATGGCCAATCTGCAATCTAATTCCACACACACACACTTTTTCCCAATATACTGTAATACCATAGATTTTCTTTTTGTTAACCAGTCAACCAGGTTTAAAATCAACAATTAAAGTAGCATCAATTGCCATTTGTGGAGAAGAGTTCCAAACAACTACTACATGTATGTGTGTTTCCTAATTTCACTCCTCGAAAGTCTAGCTCTAATTTTTTGACCCTGCCCCCTGGTCCTAGAGTCTCTGTGGCACTGGGATAATTTACTGTTCCTGCTAGGTCTGAGCTAGTGTTTGGAAACCTTCCATTTGGTATGGTGTATGAAATAATTAAATAGGTTCCTGGCTTCTAGTTGTTTTGGCTTCCTACTGCATTGTCCTGTTGTTTGGACTTGACTGGAGGGAAAATTAATAGTTTGTTAATTGATGAATGTAGAGTTCAGCTGATCTGTTTTTAAGGAACTGGATCCAGTCCGTACTAGAATTATTTCTGCTTCTCAAAAGTGAAGTTGAGCCACATCAGATGCATCAGTGTGTTGCGAGACCCAACTTGCATTTGAATTGAGTAAGATCTTTTATAGAATTCTGCTTTAGCAAAGTTTATTCACCCTGTCAGCACCCTCAATGACTAGCAGTTTGATAGCAGAAAGGAATAAATCTCAAAATAGTTAAATGTGAGGCAAACAAAAGATTTGAGTAGTTGAAAAATGGATTTTGGTTTGATTTTTTAAAATGGTTTTTATTGGCTGAAAGCCTGTAGAAAGATTTGCATATTGATGGCACATAATCTGCAACATCAAAGCCTCTTCAATTGCTAAAACAACAGTAAAAGATAGTCTCCTACATGTTCTTTCACGGCTTGAGACTCGATTCATCTTGTTCAACTCCAATACATGGCTGTCATGCCAACTATGAATGAGATAGATGAGTTATTTATCTACTTCCCTGATGCTCTTTATGTCCTTTTTCATATGGAAACCATTTTATAATCCCAAGGTTGTATTGATTTAGGTTCTAAATTATGGAGGGCATAATGGCTAGCCAGCTCTCTACAGAAGATAAAGATTCAAGCTAGATTTTCAAAATCCACCAAAATAATATATTTTAATTTACAATCACTTGGTGGTACAGAGCTTGAATATTATTGAAATGAGAAATATGCTGCCGAAGTGTTTCATCAGGACAAACGCAAGAATTTCAAATTTCAAACGATCACAACAATTTGTACTACAAGAGAAAAGGGTGCTGATTGGTTGGCAAGTCGACTCTGCCATGGGGAAAGCAATTTAGCTCAATCACGCTTGCCAGAAATGACATACATTCATCTGCAGGGATCTTTCTCTGTGCAAACAAAATCAATATTTTCAAAGCCTCGCATCTTTTTTTTAAAAAATTACCCAGGAGCTTAATTGGGGAGTCAATAGTTCTCCATTGCTTTCTCCATGGCAACGCCTTGACCAATAAGAGTCAGCCAAACAATCAGCAACTCTTGTGGTATAAATTGTTGTGATCATTTGAAATTTGGCATTCTTGCATTTGTCCTGGTGAGTACAAAACAAAAAGCTTTGGCAACATGTCTCTGTTTTCTGCAGGGTTTTAATCTAGTTGCTGAAGTTGCCTGAAAGATTCCAGTAAACCAGGCCGGCTACTAAAAGGAGAGTTAGACCGTTACTCTTGTGTTCGTATGATCTAATTCTGGGTGTGAACTGATGCTTGTCTCCGCACTGAGTAAGGATGTGTGACACCAGCTCCAGGAGCTAGCCTCCCCTCACTTGGCTTCACATTATCTGAAGTCTAGTTGTAGCCTGTTGTGAATCCATGTTGGCTGCGCACTCTTGGGCATTCTACTTTATGCAATAGCCATAGCATTATCCTATCAACTCAGTGGTAGCAGTGCTTGTCTGTTAAGAAACCCAAATTCAGATCTCAGTCCTCGCTGCATCCCCATATAAGTTTTCCCTAGTCCAGGGCACCTGTGTTTGCTGAGTTCTTTTGCAGACTTTGCGCATTGAAGAACTCTTGGGCAGTGTCATGGATAACATGGACAGGTTACAAAGTCTTATCCTCTTGAAAGAGGCGAGTAATGGGAAATGTAGAGAAGGGTATTTTTCATCCTTTAAAGATTTAAAGACGCTGAATGTTTGCTGGTTGGAATATGTAATCAATCCTCCTCCATTGATTTTGCCTGCCCCTCTGTATGTTTCCTGATTTCTGAACCTGTAAAAATATTTGTGATTTGTGTATTTATTGCAAACGAAAAGGCTGTGACTATTTGTAGGTGCTAATTGATGTCAAATGCTAGTGCAGAGGACCTTGAAATATTGGAGGGGGGGTGGGAAGGCTACCTGGAGAGTATTTTTCTTAACTTCTTAATCTGAATTTTAATTATTGTTGAAAGGAGTAAAACATTTACTCATGGATGGGGTTTCTTCTGTTAATAATGAAAGATGTAATTATTTCATAGCATATCTTCTTACATGCCAAAATGTAGTTAAACTTGTAAGAAATTGATTTTTGTAAAACGTTCTCTCTTAATGTCTGGTACAAAAGGGAATTTATTTTATTTCATAGATATATACATCTATTAGGAGTGTTCCCTCACTGTTGCTGGATCAAAATACTGGAACTCCCTCCCTAGCAGCACTGCACCATTGGACTGTAGTGGTTCAAGAAGGCAGCTCACCACCTTCTTGAGGGCAATTAGGGATGGACAATAGATGCTGACCTAGCCAGCGATGCCTACATCCTGTAAATGAATAAAATAAGTTACGTCAATTTCTAGTCTTAGTGGCTGGGTCAGCATTTGTTGCCCTTGAGAAGGTGGTGGTGAGCTGCTGCCTTGAACTGCTATAGTCCCTGTGGTGTAGGTACACCCACAGCGCTGTTAGGGAGGGAGTTCCAGTATTTTGACCCAGCGATAGTGGCAGACTGTAGTTTTTTGTTGCAGGATTAAAATCATGGACATGAAATTCAAAACACTACTGTTTTATCTGAAGCTTTTTTAAAAAGTCCACATAGTTAATACATTATTGATAATGAATTTATTGTTTTGTTTTTGGCATTCAGCAACAGTAACAACAGTTTGCATTAACACAGCCTCTTTTAATGTCCTATAACATCTTAGGCACTTCACAAAAACGTAATTCGATTAACTTTACCAAGCTAAGGAAGGAGACATTCGTACAAGTGGCCGAAAGCTGAGTCAACATGGTAGGTTTGGAGGAGAAAAGGGTGAAGCAGGAATGGTTTACGGAAGGAATTCCAGAGTTAAGGGCCCTGACAGCTGACTATGACTATGGAATGAAGGGTGTGGTGGATGTACAAGAGGCCAGAGTTGAGGGATGCAAAATTTTCAGGCTGTGAGGTTGGAAAATGTTAGAGATTGGTAAGGACAAGACTGGAGGAATTTAAACACTAAGCTGAGTATTTGGAAATTGAGGCATTGCTGGATCAAGGCCGATATAGATCAGCGAGTTAGGATATGGGCATCAGAGTTTTGGATGAGCTTCAGCTTATGGAGGGTGAAAGTTGGGAAGCTGGCTAGGAGAACACTGAAAGAGTGGAGTTTGGCTATAACCAATGCATGGATTATGGTTTCATTATAGTGAGTGGAGGAGAGACATTGGATGGTGACATCATCAGAGTCAAGGACCTCAGATAGAGGGATAAAACATCATGGTCGCTGCCACAAGGTGTGACTTGTGAACTAATTATGGCCATATCAGTGCTGTGGTGGCAGTGAAAATCAGACTGGAGGTGCATAATATTTTAAAAATGTTAAAAGCAAAAAACTGCGCATGCTGGAAATCCAAAACAAAAACAAAAATACCTGGAAAAACTCAGCAGGTCTGACAGCATCTGTGGAGAGGAACACAGTTAACGTTTTGAGTCTGAATGACTCTTCATCAGAAATAAGGAAAAACAGAAAAGAGGTGAAATATAAGCTGGTTTAAGGGGGGGGGGGGACAGGTAGAGCTGGATAGAGGGCCAGTGATAGGTGGAGATAACCAAAAGATGTCACAGACAAAAGGGCAAAGAGGTGGTGATATTATCTAAGGAATGTGCTAATTAAGGGTAGAAAGCAGGACAAGCAAGGTACAGATAGCCCTAGTGGGGGTGGGGTGGGGGAAAGGGATTGAAATAGGCTAAGAGGTAGAGATAAAACAACGGATGGAAATTCATTTAAAAAAAAATGGAAATAGGTGGGAAAAGAAAATGTTAAACTTGGTTTTACAAGGCAAAAACAAAAACAGAATTACCTGGAAAAACTCAGCAGGTCTGGCAGCATCGGCGGAGAAGAAAAGAGTTGACATTTCGAGTCCTCATGACCCTTCGACAGAACTTGAGTTCGAGTTATCTGTCCTTTTTTTTTTCAGGGGTTGAAATTTTCATCAATGTTATGGTGGTGATAGTGGGAGGTATTTGTGTAGGGAGTGGGTATGGAGTTGGAAGCTCATAAATGCGTAAGGTGAGACATTGGCAAAGAATGGGATCTGGGATGAGGGGCAAGGGCTGAGCTTGTGGAAGGGGCCAAAGGCAATGGCTTCAGCCTTCCCAATGTTCAATTGTAGAAAATATTTGCTCATCTAGGACTGAATTTCAGTCACGCAGTCTGACGACATTGAGGCAGCAGAAGTGTCCAGGAAAGGCAGCGGTGAGGTAGAGTTGGGTGCCGTCCATGTACAAGTGGAGCCTGATGTAGTGTCTGTGAATGATGTTACCAAAAAGCAGCATGTAGCTGATTATATAGAAGGGGAGCAAGAACAGGTTCTGAAACAAGGTATGAGAATGGGAAAAGTAGCCATTGCTCGAAATATTTTGGCTACAACAACAAGTTGCATTTACATAGCACTTTTAATAAAACAAAAATGCCCCACGGTGCTTCAAAGGAGCATTATTGACATAGGTTTGAAACCAAACCACATAGCAGCATTAAGCCAGATGTCCAAAAGCTTTGTCAAAGTGGTAGGTTTTAAGACGTGACTGGAGGAAAGCAAGGTTGAGAGGTTTAGGCAGGAATTTTGGAACTTTGGGCCTAGGCAACTGAAGTCACTGTCACCAATGCCGAAGTGATGAAATTTGGGCAAGAGGTCAGAATTGGTGGAGTGTAGATATCTCGGAAGGCTGTAGGACTGGAGGTGGTTATGGAGGTAGGAAAGGATGATAAAGTTGCATAGCTCAGAATGGAGCCAGGTGAGTGAGGTCCCACTCAGCTGGTGAGTGGAGGAGAGATATTGGATGGTGACATCATCAGAGTCAAAGACTTCAGATACAGGGATAAAACATCATGTTCGCTGCCAGAAGGTGTGATTTGTGAACTAATTTTGGCCATTTCAGGGCTGTGGTGGCAGTGAAAATCAGACTGGAGGCGAATAACAGTTTAAAAATGTTAAACTTGGTTTTACAATAACTTATTCGTCCTTTCTTTTTGGAAGTTGTAGCTCCATTGGAGTCTTGAAACTTGTACCAAACCATTCTGGCATTTAGCTATTGACTTTTAACAACAAAAAAGGACTAATATCTGATTTGTCCTTGTGGTCAAAAGTGGTTGTGTAGCACAAGGTCCCTTAAGTGTGAAATGCACACCTGAATTTGTGAAATGCTTATTTTCTCCCTCCAGCAGCTTAACCCATTCTTCTCCAGTACTGTTGAGTTCAAGCCTCTCTTTTTCAAGATCTCGAACAAATGTTTAGCTTTTACCTAAGTTGTATGAAAATATCTGATTTTAGTAAACTGATTTATTAGGAACGGAATTTGCTCGTTATAGTTTTGCATTTGGCTATATGAAATTTTAAAGATTTTAATCTGGTATTTTTCCCAATTTGGAAGGGTAGGGAAAGAAATGTGCTTATTAAGCCAACTTAGAGTGCTTCTCACGTCTAAGGGGAAACAGGTCCGCCTGCCATCTTGCAACCAGGCAGCTGAAATGAAGAAAAGTGACTGGTATCATCTTGACAGTAAGATGATCGTCCCTGGGAGAACAAAATTGTGAATGTTGAAGTTTGCCTAATATCTGTAGCAGACAGATGTCTGCTCTGCATATTGGCTTGCCCATGTGTTGAGGTCACTCAGTATCCATCAGCAGCTGTGCCACTGGGAGGAAGAGGGAAGTGGAAATGGAGTGTCCTTGGGCTTCTCTCCAGGATTTTAATAGTACTGCATATTGAAACAGAAAAACAAATCATAGACTTAAAATGGGTGCGAACAATTTGCTACTGAATCATGCTGGTGTTGGCTTTGTGAAATGACAGTGGAACTTTGATTGGCATTTCAACATGGCCAGAGCACAATAGAACAAGGCTCTAGTGGAAAATGCTGTCTTTTTCTTCAACCAATTAAAGAGCAATCAGTGTCCTGGGGCCTGATGATTTCCCACATTTATAGATTATATTAGGGGACTTTTTTTTCTCTCATTCCCAAATCAAAACTTACTATATTTGTAATCTACTGCTCCCACTGTTTCCAAACACTGTGTTTGGACATCAGAATCCCATCTTGCATGCACATTTGTGTTTTTATTTTGTGGGAAACTGTTAAGAGAAAATCCAATTTTATGTATTGGCAACAGCAATACACTCTCTTTGCAAAGTAAAAAGTCTTGGTGGGGGTGGAGGGGAAGGCTCTCTTCAGTACATTAAGCCCCCACTTTATTGCCCTGTTTTAAATCTTTTCTCTTTGTCAGTCAGTTAGTAGAGCCTCTATTCTTTTTTAGAGCTGCAAGCTTTGTTTTAAGTCGTTTTGCACCACATCTGACGTAGGGCCACATGACCCAATTGGCGCCATTTTGGAGTGGCCTGTGCTGTCCCCGACCCACCCTCTCATTGCTGACCCTCCAGTCGCAGCTTACCTCCTGCAACTCAAAGCTGTTGCTCTTGCCACTTGCCTCAAGAGCCCTTGCTCGCAGCAAGGGTTTGGGAGTGGGAAGTGGTGAGTGGGACGTTTGGCGGGAAGTAAAGGCTGTGATCCAGAGGGGCAGAGGTCGTGAGTCCAGAGGGTCGGCATTGAGAGGGATGGTCAAGGAGTGGCAGAGACCATGAGCTAAAAGTGTCACAGCATCAAGGAGGCATGGGGTGATTTGGGAAGCAAGATTGGCAGCAAGCAGGAGGTAAGTAAGTTAGCATATTTCTTTTTAACTTTTTAAAATATATTTTCAAATTTAATTTACCAATATAGGAATTTAGCAATGTAAAGTATTTCAAATTACAGAGTATAATGTTTTAAAGTTTTAATGAGAAAGGACCTAACTACAGCTTTCACAAAGCCAACACCATGATATTTTAATGGGAAAATCTGATTCGCTTTAACTTGTTTCACTTAAAAGTTGCACAATGCTTTTTTTTTTGTTAATTGGGATCTCTGCTGAAAATTGGTGATACTTTCAGTGTAGATCTATCTGTCGCAACTAAACCTACTCTTGTGTGTTTTAGATAGGTGATACCTAATGCAAAATACTTGCATTGTGCAATAATGCACACCAAGTAGAAAATCATTCCGTTTATTTGCTATCTGAGCAGCAAATCCATTCAACTTTTATGTTCAATAACTGGACTTAAGAATCAGTGAGATGCATCTCAGTTTGATGGCTCATGGGAATACCTACATGCGATTTGGAGTGCATTATACTATATTTTCATTGGAGGAGGTTCGACACATTATTTTTGATTTGGGGGATTACCTCTAAGTTTAAGTTTCTCCCCACATCAAGCTCCGCAACCCCCCCCCCACCACTCCCTGAAAGTCACCCCAAAGTTAAGAACATAAGAGTAGACCATACAGCTCCTCAAACCTCCTCTGTCATTCAGTTTGATCTTTTGCCTCAATTCCACTTTTCCTGTTTTTTTTTGTTTGGACAGCAGACATCTGGCAGTGACAGTGGCCAGTTCACCAGTGTTGATTTATAAAACAACTCTCGCTCCAATGGATACACCACTACAGTCATGAGGCTGAGATTTGAAAGGGAGCTGAATGGCCTCTGTCTCAACTCTTGGGCTCCATGTGCTGCCTCGCCATCGTTGTTCCAAATCATTTAACATTTCAACTGAACGTTATTCGTTTTTAAGCATGCCTTTTTACAATTTTTCCAAGCATTCCTGAAGTACCAGTAGTAGCCAAAGTTCAGTTTGAGACCCTTTGTTGCATTATGGATTCATTTGATGCCTCAATGATGGGATCTTGAAACTTGTACTTTTAAACATGATCATTTATTGTTAGTCTTTAACTATGTACGGATCCCAGTTAATGTCATGCATGGTGCTGCTGCCCTGCAGGTAGGCTGCTTCTAGACTGTGCTCTCAGTCTATTACCATGTGCCTCTGTACATGGGCAGTGCTACTCTCCAGTCCAATGTTAACCCTTGCTCTCATTACAATGGGACGCAGGCACATGCAGCATGACCTGACCTAGTGACAAATGATGCTGGTTGTACTTGGCATAGCTCTGGACATTACAAATGCAACATAAAATGCTTTAGATACTGGAATTCAGAAAAACAAAATGCATCAGTAGAACCAAACTAGATGGTTTGAATAAGAACCCTTCCTCAGAACTCAGTGCTGAGTGTTTTCTCCTTTTTTGATTAATGACTCTGAGTGTGTTGTGTTTTAATGTGTGTATGTTATATTGTTTCTCCTTAAGAAATTCAGTATAATGGCAGGTGTCATTTTGTCTCAAGTTTTTGGGCCTCAATTTTGCTGCCTCCTTTTTATGAAGGCCTTGTTATAGCATCCCTGAAACCTTCGGCATCTTGCCATTTTTTATGTCTTCACTGCTCTGTTGTTCAATAGCCTGGTGATCACATCTGAGCTTAGTCCTTGCCAGCAGTGTATGTGGCTTGCATGACATACTTTGCAGCGTTCAATGCCAATTTGGAGTCTTGACTTGGTTGAGTGCAATGTGGTTGTACCAATTCCATTATGGTTTTGGCTGTAATCAGTGCAATCAACACATGGTTCATTATAACACCAAAGGTTGCAGATTTCTTCAGTCAGCTAAAGCTTGGCTGTTTGTTCAGTTTTTCATCCAACTTTTCTCACTTAACCTGATAAATCCATTAGGTGTTTGACAATATTTATGTCACATGGGATCCAATGGTAAGAAAATTGAGGTATTGATCAAAACTTGGCTTGGTGTTCATTTTATTCTGATGGCCCTGCTGTGAAGCACCGCAGGATGTTTTGGAACCTTACAGGCTCTATGGAAATGAGTTGTTAATGAATGATCATCAGGATTGACATGACTGTGATGACTCCGTCAGTCAAATGAATGTGGAGCAAAGGACAGACAGGAAACAGCGGTCTAGTCCATCCAGCTAATTCCACACAGTTGTGAGACCTAGCCTGTTACCAATAATACACTCACCAACCTACTGTAGAACCATCTAATTTCTTTGGAGGTGTTTAAAAAAAAAAACACGTTTCAAAACCCTGGCCAATTAAGTGAGGTGGTGGTGGGGGGGGGGGGGGGGGGGGGGGGGGGGGGGGGTGGAATCTAGAAACTTCCTCTCCAACCCCCTTTGATGATCAAAGCTAATCTAGGAGACCATTTCCAGCCCTGATAAATGGCCAACTTATAGCTGACATTCAGGTCACAAAATGAATAAATGATCACTGCCAATACCTGTGGAACTGTACCCAGTATGAATTGATGTCCAAAGGAGTGAATGGGCAAGTCTGCTCCCCTTTGCCATGGGTATTTTTTGTTGTAAAAAGAAAAAATAGAACATCTGTTTTATAATTTCAAATTCAATATAGGTGCCTATTAAATATTAACTGTACCTTTTTTCCCTTTTTGTGCCACTGTTTTGACCTCTTGTGGTCTTGTCACTGAATATTTAACTCCGGAAATCAGAAGCACACTGGACCGGAGAAATTGTTGTGATTACGGTGAATGTTAAAATTTGGAAACAATTGCAGTAATTCAAAGTTTTTAACTTTTCCTTTTTTTTAAATAAAATTGCAACTGTTGTCTGAAGTCTTGGATCAGTTGCTCATTTTTGAAGTTTTAATTACAAGGCAGTTTTATGATTTACATCCAGCCTTCAGGGTATTTATATTGAAGCTAGATGGACTAAATATTTAATTGTAGATGTGACAAATAGCTCTTGCTCCCTCCCCCACCCCCAGGCATCTACCAATGGAGTTCAGACACTATCTGACAGAATGGTCATGTAGCTCTGACTAAGCTCACTTTTTTTAATGTAATATTTTTCCTGCTCTTCAGATCGTGGAAAGGTTTGTTTTCTGTTCATATGTCTACCTGTGATATTGAACTTGCAGTGCATGAGATGATGGTGCAGTGCTATTCTAGTTTAGTTTCTCCGGCAGGCAGCGCTTTGGTTTTCAAACTGACCCACGGCGTCGCTTTTTAAATATTCGTTCATGAGGTGTGGATGTTGTTGGCTAGGTCAGCATTTATTGCCCATCCCTAATTGCCTTTGAAGGTGGTGGTGAGCTGCTGCCTTGAGCCGCTACAGTCCATGTGGTGTAAGAACACCCACCGTGCTGTTAGGGAGGGAGTTTCAGGATTTTGATCCAGCAAAAGAAGGAGCAAATGCTATGTTTGTCATAGAGCTAAAACTATTGCATTTGTTTACTTATCACTTCATGATTAATGCAGTGGAATGGTGATTACTTCCGTTCTCCCAATTCACATAATGGAGTTGTGTGAAGGAATGCATGTGGAATGCTTTTAGTGTAAATGGTAGTCTCGAAGTGAAGTGCAAATATTTCTAATTGATGTTGTCTTAATTTTGTTCAGATTGAAGGTAATTCTACATGTGAATATAATATTGATGGTTTAAAAATCTATTTGTAAGTTTCTACAGCGAACCAGTGTAGACAAATTCAAGAATTGACTGACAACTGTTTGCACTTATGGGATACTTCATTAATATATTTTTCTGTATGAATTGTACATTGAGGAACTAATATATTAAAATCCTTGGAAGTTGCAACATAGAAATGGGTCATCCAGCCCAATAAGTTTGTTTTGGGATATACCATCTTTGCAATAAAAGTAGGCCTAATCACATTTACCCAGTCTGGCCCAATGCCTTTTCATCCTTTTTTTTGCCATCTACCAATCTATTTTATTCGTAAATGTCAAAGCAGTTTCTGCCCTCAGCCGCCATTAGTGGAAGTGAATTCCATGTGTTCTCAACTTTGTGTGAAGAAATTTTTCTTGCAATCTATTCCAACTTTCTTGGTATTTAATCTTGTATCTATGTAGCCCTTCATTCTAGAAAACCTCAATCGGCTACCAAAGAGTGTTTTCTTATTCATTCATGGGATATGGGCATCACTGGCGAGGCCAGCATTTATTGCCTGTCTCCAACCACCCTCATTCAGAGGGCAGCTGAGAGTCAACCACATTGCTGTGGGTCTGGAGTCACATGTAGGCCAGACAGCAAATTTCCTTCTCTAAAGGACGTTAATGAACCAGATGGGTTTTTACGTCAATCAGCAAAGGTTTCTTGATCGTCATGAGACTTTTTCTAATTCCAGATTTTTATTGAATTCAAGTTTCACCACCTGTCATGGTGGGATTCTAACCCAGGTCCCCAGAGTATTACCCTGGGTCTCTGGAGTACTAATCCAGTCCAGTGACTATACCACTGCCCCCACACCTCTGCTATGTTTCTATGTATACAAAAGCAAAATACTGCAGATGCTGGAAATCTGAAATAAAAACAAAATGCTGGAAATACTCAGATCAGGCAGCATCGAGTGAGAGAGAGAAACAAGAGTTAACGTTTCGGGTCAGTGACCCTTCAGATGAATGTTAACTCTGTTTCTTTCCAAAGATGCTGCCTGATCTGAGTATTTCTGTTTTTATTCTTGCTTCCATTTATCCTTTTTAATATTTTTGAAACACTACGTCATTTTTGTATTCTAGCGAAAAAGGGCCTAATTATTTCAGTCTGTTGTCTTTTATTTTTTATTTCCTCATACTGGGTAGTTGACTAGTCAATTTATGCTGTACCTTCTTGAAAGCCACATTCTAATGGGGAATTCAATAATGCACACCCAACTCTGAGGTTTATGTAGGTTTAACATTACTACTTAGCTTTTATAATCTATACCACTTGTGAAAAAAACCCAGTCCTTTTGTTTTTAAAAAATGACAGCCATGTCAACCTGAGGTGTTGTCCACAAGGGAACAGGAAATTCAGCCTCTTTTGCCATTCGATTAGATCATGGCTGATATGTAATTCTATCTACCCATCTTGGTTCCATAACTTTTCAATATCCTTACTTCATAAAATCTGTCAATCCCAAATATTTAAATTTGGACACCACAGCTCCCCCTCACTCCCGCCAGCCTCAATAGCCTTTTGTGGATTGAGAATTCGGGATTTTCACTCCCCTTTGTGTGAAGTAGTGCTTTCCTACCCCACTGCTGAATGGAATAGATCTAATTTTAAGACTATGCCCCCTTGTTCTGCGCTTTATTGCGTGAGGAAATAGTTTGTTTCCCCCCGAATGTATCCTTTAATCGTTTTAAACACTTCAGTTAGATCGCCCCTTAATCTCCTACAATTGTTTAATATTCTATGAACCTACATGCCCCAAATCCTCCTGCTTTTCCACAGTATGATATCCATTCAGACTACAATCACTTGTTCTTCCAAAATTTAATACTTGCATTGAATTCTGTTTGCTTCCTCTTAACCCATTTCCCCCCATATTATCAATATTCCAGTGGGGCCTTCTAAAGAGGTTTGTACACAATACCAAAGTAGGTGGTTTGCTATTTTTGCCACATGCTCACTCTAGGCTGATATCCAGGTTATTGCTATACACCATCGACAGAAGTGGCTTGACCCACTGAACGCTTCCAACCACCCTGGAAAAAACAACCCTGACTTTGCCTTGCTCCCTTTTTTAATTCATTTTACTATCTTCCCATTAATTCCCCATGTCCCTTGATTTTTCTCTCTCTCAATCTCCATTGTGGTACCTTGTCAGAGGCTTTCATCAAGTACCCTACATTCTGCATCCAAAGAACGTCTACCATATCTGCTACCTCGGTAGGGAACACTGAAGTTTGTCAAGCACGCTCATTTTGGAATTCGTTCCGACTACTTCTAATTATTTTCTTATCCAGAACGTGTGTCTGGATTTTCCCCACAGGCTTCAGAGCTCTCATGTCGGGCCCTAATGGGGAACCAAGACTGGCGATGCAATCTCCTCGGAGGCGGCCTCATGACTAGCTGCCTTTGTGCTCGCCATCCTATTCAGGTTGGTAGATAGACCCCCGATCTTGTGGGCCCATTCAGAGGGCAGTCAGTCCTAATGTGCCACCGGGAGAGGATGGATGCTGCTGAGGCAGGTCTGAGACAGCGAGGGTGTATCAACATGGTAGTTGGCCCTTCTTGGCCAACACAAAGGGCTGCACCGAAGCCTCCCAAAGCGGGTAGGGCCACCAGTATAGAGGGGGAAGCCTAAGATGGGGGTGGGGGGGGGATGCTCCCTCCAATTAACAGGTGGCATCTGCATGCTGTGGTTTGGAAAGGTGGTGGCGGCAGTGGTCAGGGAGTGGCCATACTGCCAGTGGGGAATATGCCTCAAAATCACCCCTAATTAGGACCTTAGCAACCCAAATTGAGTGCCCACTTTCATGAAGTGAGTAGCTGACCTGGTTAACAGCTTGACCCTAGGAAAGTTCCCTGGTGCTAGATGTAGAGGGAGGAAATGGAATGACCACTACATTACACAGAGAGAGTCTTGCCCATTCTACACTCGCTAGGCACTGATAGCTATTTAGTGGTGAAAAAGAACATCGCCATGGAAACCATATTGACGTACGTGCACTGTTGACAGCTGCAGGTGCCTGTGTCACATGGCACAGTGGGTATTTCTAAGTTAGTAGGTGGCCTCAAGTTTGGGTTGTGGGAGGGGGAGCATGGGGGAAGGAGGGGGGAATGGAGGGAGGATTGGAGCTGGGGGTTTTGGGAAGTGGGGGGATGGGAGGAAGGGGCAAGCAGAAGGTTAGGGGGAGGACCGGAGGAAGGGGGAGGACATGAGGAAGTTCTCAAACCAGAGAGATCCTGGCACAGGAGAAGGAGGTTATGCTAAATCGTTATAAAACACTGTTTCAGCCTCAGCTGGAGTATTGTGTCTGGTCCTGGGCACCGCACTTTAGGAAGGATGTGAAGGCATTGGAGAGAGTGCAGAATAGATTCATGAGAATAGTTCCAGGGATGAGGAACTTTAGTTATGAAGATAGATTGGAGACCTTGGATTGGTTCTCCTTGGAGAAGAGAAGGCTGAGAGGAGATTTGATAAGAGGTATTCAAAATTACGAGAGGTCTGGACAGAGCAGATAGGGAGCAACTGGTGGCAGGATTGGGGGAGACAGTGGCAGAGTGGTAATGTCACCTAATTGGTAACCCAGAGACTAGAGGCACGGGTTCAAATCCCACCACAGTAATGAAAAAGAAACTGTCATTTAAAGCTAGTCCCAGTAATGTGACCATGAAACCATTGTAAAAACCCACCTGGTTCACTAATGTCCTTTAGGGAAGGCAATCTACCGTCCTTACCTGGTCTGGCCTACACGTGACTCCAGACCCACAGCAATGTGGCTGACTCTTAACTGCCCTCTGAAATGACCTAACAAGCCACTCAATTCCTGGGCAATTAGGGATGGACAACAAACGCTGGCCTTGCCAGTGATGCCCACATCCCATGAAAGAATATAAAAAATGGATCAAGTAGCAGGGGCGCAGATTTAAGGTGATTGGTAAAAGAAGCAATGGTGACATGAGGAGAAACTTTTTCATGCAGCGAGAGGTTAGCACCTGGAATGCGCTGCCTGTGAGTGTATTAGAGGCAGGGTCAATTGAGGAATTCAAAAGGAGATTGTATTATTATCAGAAAAGAAAAATATTTACAGTGAAAGGGGAGTGGCATTAGTTAAATTGCAATTGCAGAGAGTCAGCACGGTGGCGACGGGCAGAATGTCCTCCTCTGTGCTGTCATCATTCTAAGATTCTAGATCCTGAGATGGAGGAGGCCCTGGGAAAGGCTGACTTTGGTTATGAGATGAGGTGAGGAGACTTAATTGCAACACAGGAGCAGGAGCGTGGAAGAGAACTTTAGAGCATGGTGGGAAACAAGCCCAGCAAATTACTAGGAGCGTGAAATATTGTTGGAATGAGAGACATATTGTTGAAACTTCTCGTCTTGCACTCATCAGGACAAATTCAAGAATGACAGATTTCAAATGCCCCCCCACCCGACCCCACCACCACCACCCTCACCTATGTTGTCTGCCCAAACTCCAGGAAGGAGAGGATGAGGGCAGATCAGAAAGGGTTAAACTGAAATTTCATCATCCCCTCTCTCATACATAAATGATTTGGAGGAAAATGTAACTGGGCTAATTAAGTTTGCAGACGAGACTAAGGTTGGAGGAGTTGCAGATAGTGAAGAGGATTGTCAAAGGATACAACAGGATATAGATCGGTCGGAGACTTGGGTGGAGAAATGGCAGATGGAGTTTAATCCGCACAAAAGTGTGGTAATGCATTTTGGAAGGTCTAATACAGGCAGGAATTATACAGTAAATGGCAGAACCCTTAAGTGCATCGACGGGCAGAGGGATCTGGGTGTACAGGTCCACAGGTCACTGAAAGTGGCAACACAGGTGGATAAGGCAGTCAGGAAGGCATATGGCATGCTTGCCTTCATTGGCAGGGGTATTGAGTATAAAAGCTGGGAAGTCATGCTGCAGCTGTATAGAACCTTGGTTAGGCCACACTTGGAATATTGCGTGCAATTCTGGTCGCCACATTACCAGAAGGATATGGAGGCATTGGAGAGGGTGCAGAGGAGGTTTACCAGAACGCTGCCTGGTCTGGAGGTTATTAGCTATGAGGAGAACTGTAGAAACTCGGATTGTTCTCACTAGAGTGACGGAGATTGAGGGGCGACTTGATAGAAGTTTACAAAATTGAGTGGCATGGACAGAGTCGATAGTCAGAAGCTTTTTCCCAGGGTGGAAGAATCAATTACTAGTGGACATAGATTTAAGATGAGAGGAGAAAGCTTTAGAGGAGATGTGCGGGGCAAGTTTTTTACGCAGAGGGTAGTGAGTGCCTAGAATTGGCTGCCAGAGGAGGTGGTGGAAGCAGGTACGATAGTGGTGTTTAAGAGGCAGCTTGACAAGTACATGAATAGGATGGGAATAGAGGGATACGGACCCCGGAAGTGCAAAATATTTTAGTTTGACAGGCAATATGATTGGCACAGGCTTGGAGGGCCGAAGGGCCTGTTCCTGTGCTGTACTTTTCTTTATACTTTGGAGAGCTGTCCTGGCGTGGCCTCCTCCCATTTTCCTGGTCCCTTTCTCATCCCGCCCCTCCCTCACCCCCTCACCTCTAACCCTGTCTCTATGGGATCTGGAAGCTCGGGCCCATGGTGATTTCATGCTTTTATAAAAGCAAAATACTGCGGATGCTGGAAGCCTGGAACAAAAACAGAAAATGCTGGAAAAACTCAGCAGGTCTAACAGCTTCGGTGGAGAGAAAAAAAAGAGTTTACGTTTCGAGTCCATAAGTCTCTTCAGAGCTCTGAAGAAGAGTCATAAGGACTCGAAACATTAACTTTTTTTCCTCTCCACAGATGCTGTTCGGCCTGCTGAATTTTTCCAGTATTTTCTGTTTTTGTTGTAATTTCATGTTTAGTTAGCATCAGTAAAATTTCCTTTACCACAAATGTTAAACTAACTTGACTTGTCATTACCTAGATTAGCTTGGCCTTCCTTCTTACAAATGAATATTATACTGACCACTGTCCAGTTCTTTGACACACTTCCACACGCTCAACAGGGGAATGGATAGTCACAGGAAAGAGAGCTTTTAAGGAGCTAGGGGCTGTAGTCAAGGCTGTACCAGCAATGATGAGTGTGTAGAGAGAAGGGGCAGGCATGTTGAACTTGACTGGAACAGCAGCAAGGTAACAGATAGTGTGGTACAATGCTAAACAGGGAATTGAAGACCGAAAGAAGGATTTTGGTATCAGCATCTGAGGAGCCAAGGGAGGATTGGAAGAACAGGACTGATTGTCGGGTGTGACTTGGTGTTAATGGCTTTGGATGAGGGAGAACTGTATGAGCTGTATATGGTGGAGTAAGCAGCTAAAAGAGGGGAAAAAATGAGAACTGATGTATGGGGTTTTTTGGTAAACTGCTGATAAATTCTTCAAGTTGTATATAGTAATGCAGTACGCCATGTTATTATTGGTGGGGAGAGGGGAAGATTTAAATAGATCTGAATTTTATTTTTAAAAAACCCACTAACTCTAATTTAGCTCATTTCCTTGAGTTTATTACCAAACATTTTACAGTTGAAATTTAGTTCCACTTGCCAGGCCCATAAGTATGATGTTTTGTGCTCTTTGGTAATGACTTTCATCCAAGCTTTGGAGTGTTGATTACATAGCTTAATCTTCTATAATCGCTTTGGTATATCTTGTTATCCTCTTCTGCTTAATGAAGTTCATCTGTCAGTGACTTCTCAGTGGATTACAGACAATCCTGCCCTCTCTAAATGATGCCTCACCAAGATGAATATTAATTACTGTTTTACTGTTTTTTTTAAAAAACTGGATTATTTTTGTCTTTCATTAGGAACATTTTCCCATTTTAATTCTTGCTTCATAAATTATTTTGTGCGTCTCACGTTAATTACACTTGTAGTTTAATCTTTTCAAGCCTGAAGAACAAAAGAGACACATTTTCCTTAATTGACCGGACTACTCGGTGCTGATTAAAATGAGATGAGTTCTCACTCATTTAAACATTCATTCTGATCTTTGTAATTTTTGTAACCAAGCACTGTAGTGAAACTGCGCAATGCTAGCATCTTTGGAGCAGGTATCTGATAGATGTATCTCAGCATCCTCAGACAAAGTTGAAATATTGCAACTTTATTCTTCAGGCCCCAGTCGTTAATTCAAGAAGTGATCAGCAAGCCTCTTTAGCCTTAATTATATTGACATGAAACTACTTCTTTATAAAAGTAATTCTGCTAATTTATGCAAATAATTGCATCGGAGGCAATCTGTTTGTAAGGGCATTATATTTTATGTAACGGTATGACTTGTATGTTTGAGCTTTTTATTATTCGCCTTTTGATAATTGACAGGAATGACTAATTTAATTAGAAATTCCTATGACTGTTTATCAGGGAAATATTGGAATTAAAAAAAAAAACCCATGTGTGGTGTGGAAGGGTAAATATAATATATGTTTACGTGCACAGTTCCCGTTGTGATTAAGACCATAGGAGTTTATAATGGGAATAGGAGGGTAAAATATATAACTTAGAAACTAAAGCTTGTGTCCCCACTTCCTGGTTCAAGTACCACTCTTCTAGCCTCTAACCCCACTTCACATGAAGATTACATTTGGTCTTGACTTCCAATGTGCAACACTATGGGACATCAGTTAGTATTTTTGTCTAACTTTTTTTTCCTTTCTGTTTGAATGTGGCAACTTGTGTTAGTGTAGGTTCTTGTGATAACAAGTTTGGTCCTTTACCTAATTGGCAAATTTCATATGTGGTTCCAGACAGTGGGTGTTAATTTGGCCAAGTAGTCAACAAAACTAGCATTTATTTAGCACCGTTAATGTAGTAAAATGTCCCAAGGCCCTTCAGAGGAGTGTGGCCAAACAAAATTTGATACCAGGGTTCATAAGGAGTTATTGGGACAATTGACCAAAAGGTTGGTCAGAGTTGGTGAAATTACTAATGCTGATTAGAAAGCAAAGGACTTAACAGTTAAAATTCAGGTTTGATTTGTCTTGCTTTATGTCCTGTTATAATTGTTGTGGAAACTCAAGTGCTGTGATACTACTACTTGTGGAGTTCTCTCACCCAAAACAAACTGATGCTATAAAAACAAAAAAACTGCGGATGCTGGAAATCCAAAACAAAAACAGAATTACCTTGGAAAAACTCAGCAGGTCTGGCAGTATCGGCGGAGAAGAAGAGAGTTGACATTTCGAGTCCTCATGACCCTTCGACAGAACTTGAGTGAATCCAAGAAAGGGGTGAAATATAAGCTGGTTTAAGGTGTGTGTGTGTGTGTGTGTGGGGGGGGTGGGCAAGAAGTGGGGGGGGTTGGTGTGGTTGTAGGGACAAACAAGCAGTGATAGAAGCAGATCATCAAAAGATGTTACAAACAACAGAACAAAAGAACACAGGTGTTAAAGTTGGTGATATTATCTAAACGAATATGCTAATTAAGAATGGGTGGTAGGGCATTCAAGGTATAGCTCTAGTGGGGGTGGGGGGAGCATAAAAGATTTAAAGATATTTAAAAATAATGGAAATAGGTGGGAAAAGAAAAATCTATATAATTTATTGGAAAAAAAAAAGGAAGGGGGAAGCAGAAAGGGGGTGGGGATGGAGGAGGGAGCTCAAGACCTAAAGTTGTTGAATTCAGTATTCAGTCCGGAAGGCTGTAAAGTGCCTAGTCGGAAGATGAGGTGTTGTTCCTCCAGTTTGCGTTGGGCTTCACTGGAACAATGCAGCAAGCCAAGGACAGACGTGTGGGCAAGAGAGCAGGGTGGAGTGTTAAAATGGCAAGCGACAGGGAGGTTTGGGTCATTCTTGCGGACAGACCGCAGGTGTTCTGCAAAGCAGTCACCCAGTTTACGTTTGGTCTCTCCAATGTAGAGGAGACCACGTTGGGAGCAACGAATGCAGTAGACTAAATTGGGGGAAATGCAAGTGAAATGCTGCTTCACTTGAAAGGAGTGTTTGGGCCCTTGGACGGTGAGGAGAGAGGAAGTGAAGGGCAGGTGTTGCATAGTTTGCGTGGGCAAGGGGTGGTGCCATAGGAGGGGTTGAGGAGTAGGGGGTGATGGAGGAGTGGACCAGGGTGTCCTGGAGGGAACGATCCCTGTGGAATGCCGATAAGGGGGGGTGAAGGTAAGATGTGTTTGGTGGTGGCATCATGCTGGAGTTGGCGGAAATGGAGGAGGATGATCCTTTGATGCGGAGGCTGGTGGGGTGATAAGTGAGGACAAGGGGGACCCTATCATGTTTCTGGGAGGGAGGAGAAGGCATGAGGGCGGATGCGCGGGAGATGGGCTGGACACGGTTGAGGACCCTGTCAACGACCGTGGGTGGAAAACCTCGGTTAAGGAAGAAGGAGGACATGTCAGAGGATCTGTTTTTAAAGGTAGCATTTTACAAACTGATGCCAGTTTGACTACAAATGTACTGGCCATTGCTACAACAAGGAGTTAGATTCATTTGTGGCACATGGGGGTGTGTCTAATATGTTGTAATCGTTGAGCATTTTATTGTACTGCCCTCTCTGCTGCGGAGGTGTAAATAAAGTTAGTTTAATAATGGCTGCTGCAATTGAGCCATATGTTAGTCCCGCACGGTGCAATACACAACACACAAATGTTTGCTTTATGACTTCACGTTAACATATTGTACATCTTCCATGATAAAAACAGAAATTGCCCAAAGAAACTTTTGTCCTGTTCACCTCTCTTCTATTGTCATCGGCTTTTTCCTTTTGCCCTTTCGCTCTGTTATCTTTGGCTTTAATTTAACAGAAAACAAAATTAGTGTCTAACTTTTTGTGAACTAGGTACAACAGGTCCAATGAATGCGTGTGATTTATTTTTGATTCAATGCTCAGTGACTCAGTTGGCTGCTGCTGAGTTTAATAGTGCAAACAGATTAACATGTTATCTTGTAATAGTACTAATTTTCGGGATAACATTTATGCTGAAGTTATTCATCCAGCAGCAGCCAGTAATGGCATTTTAGTCAGAACAAAGTTGTTGGCACGCCCAAGCTGTTAATTAAGTGGTGGCCAGTTAGCATTCAGGGTGGAGGCTGGGGATGAGAAATCTAGTTGAGTTGCCTTTCCTTTCCTCCCTCTCTTTTTTAGCTTTCTCATAACCTATTCTGCCCTTTGTGTTTTACTTACCAGTTTCTCGGTTTATACATTTCTAAGTTTTTAATGCGTGGATTTTGTACAGGTGGAATAATTTCCATTTCATGAGTAAATTTTTTGTGTTCAATTTCCTTTCTACAACTTTCGGGTCTTTTCCTGAGAGATTCTCCTCTGCGGTACATGTTTCCTAGTCTGTTAACATTGTGTTTAGGAGTGTGTTGACAAAGCCCGATACCTAACCTTGTGATACTGTACCTTTGGGGTAGAATCTGAACTGATTTTATTATATTCGTGTCTTTTGAACATGCACTCCAACCTTTGTCGTTGCAGCAAATTGTAGAATCGTACAGCACAGGAAGGGGACGTTATTCTCAATTGTACATGTGTTGGTTTTTTGAGAGAATTACCCAATTAGACCCACTCCCCCTCTCTTTCCCCATAGCCCTGCAAAATGTTCCTCTTCAAGTATTTATCCAATTCCCCTTTGAAAGTTAGTATTGAATCTGCTGCCACCACCTTTTCAAGCAGCACATTCCAGATCATCATAACTTGCTGGGTAAAATGAATTATTCTCATCACTCCACTGGTTCTTTGCCAGTTCTCTTAAATCCAGGCCCCCTGGTTACTGACACTCCAAGGCCTGTGGAAACTAAGTTTTTCCTTAGTTGCTCTATCGATGTACAGGCAGCATCAGATTCATTTTGTTTGATCAGTGCAACTTGTCTTTTGGTTAAACAAAGAGCATGTTGTGCTCTCTTAACTCACTTGATTTAAACAAGTTAACCCCTAAAAATACACCCGTATCTTCGAACCTTCTTGAGATCTTGCTGGGCCTGACTGCCTTTGCAGTATTCTGTTCTTATAAAACTAAAATAAAAATACTTGGAATAACTCAGCAGGTCTGACAGCATCTGCGGAGAGGAACGCAATTAACATTTCAAGTCTGTATGACTCTTCAACAGAACTGTTCTTATAAACCTTGATTATGTCTGTATCTATCTCCTTTTCTCCTTTGTTCATAGCCTAAAGGAATCAAACTTAACAAAACAATAGGCATGAGGTGTTTCAGTTGCTGGTACAAGGTTAACTCATTGTTTTTATTTACAGTTTTTGGGGAAACCACATTATCAAGCTTAACTTATTCATTGTCTCATTTTGATCACACTATCATATCAACATTTAAAAGTATCTCTCCTTCCAAATCCTTTTCAGTAGAATAATGGTTTTAAAAAAAAACCCTATTATGAATGTTTGTTCTGAGGGGGCTCAATCATAATGGAATTTTTGTGGGCCTTACAGGAAGAGGGAACTCCAACAATATTTAGTGTTGTCTTTTTAACCTCATTGTCTAGCTTGGTGGCTGATGTGTTCTGAGATGAGTCAGATAGTGTCTCAAGGCAGGGAACATGCCACACCCTGAACATAAGGCAATGCTCCTACAGTTTTCTGGTGATTTTTCAGCTGACTACTACCAGAAGCTGTCAGATTTTAACTTGAGCATTCATTGTGTGGATCATTTTTGTGCAGTCATTTTGTAATTCAATACTTAAAAGCCATGTGTTTTCCAAAACTAAGCTGGAGAATGAGGCAAAGTCAACATTAAACATTGTTGGAGTTCCCTCTTCCTGTAAAGTTAGATATCATTTCCATAGAGGATGCAGCACCCTCAGAAGGAATGTTCAGCTATGTAGGGATTTTTCGATCATTATTCTATTGAAAGGACTTGGAAAGAGAGATCTTGTTAAAGGAAAATCATTGAAAGTGTTAAGGACAGTGGAGGAAAGATAAACAACTCCCAATTCCCTTCCTTTCCTGTCTATAATCGGTATAGGTTTTTTGGGAAGGTAGATGCCTGTTTCTAAGGCCCCTCTTTAGAGTGTGATCAATTTTGAAGAATCAGCAGCAGACTTTTGTGGGTTTAAATAAAGCAAATTATTTATTCACATGCTGAAAATCTAAACACACTGTCAGTCACACTCAAGTGTTAAACCAAAAGAATAGTTAACTGTCCACGTGTTTGGCTTGTGCAGATTGGTTATTGTGGGCCTGGTAGAAAAGGGAGTCCTTTTCCACTCATGGGTGTAGTTCAGATGGATACAAATAACTGAAGTCAGATATCCAGATTATTGCAGAATTCCCTTGAAGAGATGAATGTTCAACAGGTTGCAAAGCTAGGCACTTGTGGTTTTCATATCAGGAGGTCAGATTTATTTTCAGGAGGGCTTGGAGTTTTAGAATTGGGCTGGGAGGCTTTTTCAAGATGTTACGGCCTCCAGGTTCTTAAAAGCTGCTGTGGCTTGCTTGAGTTCTTCTGCAAAATGCTCAGGTCTTTTCTGGGTCTTTACATCAAAACTCGTTATTTCCAGCTGGCTTTGGTCACAAGACCAATACTGGAATTGTCTAACTGGAATGGTTTGGAAGTCTAGGAGATAGATGGTGGTCTTTCACACTTAACTTGTGGATGATTAGTCTCATCAGCTCTTTTTTTTTTTGTTAAATTGCAAATTTGGAGGCATGGAGCCTAGATCGAAGTCCATTGATTCTACTGCATTCGCTGCTCCCAATGCGGTTTCCTCTACATTGGAGAGGCCAAATGCAGACTGGGTGACCGCTTTGCAGAACACCTTCGGTCTGTCCGCAAGCATGACCCAGACCTCCCTGTCGCTTGCCATTTCAACACTCCACCCTGCTCTCATGCCCACATGTCCATTCTTGGCCTGCTGCATTGTTCCAGTGAAGTTCAACGCAAACTGGAGGAACAGCACCTCATCTTCCGACTAGGCACTTTACAGCCTTCTGGACAGAATATTGAGTTCAACAATTTTAGATCATGAACCCTCTCCTCCATCCCCACCCCCTTTCCGATCCCTCTTTTTCCAATAATTTATATAGATTTTACTTTTCCCATCTTTTTCCATTATTTTTAAATGTATTTCCATCCATTGTTTTATCTCTACCTTTTAGCCTATTTCCATCCCTTCCTCCCCACCCCACCCCCACTAGGGCTATCTGTATCTTGCTCGACCTGCTTTCTACCCTTAATTAGCACATTCCTTAGATAATGTCACCACCTTCAACACCCCTTTGTCCTTTTGTCTGTGACATCTTTTGGTTATCTCCACCTATCACTGACCCTCTATCCAGCTCTACCTGCCCCATCCCCCCCTTAAACCTGCTTATATTTTGCCTCTTTTCTATTTTTACTTAGTTCTGGTGAAGAGTCATATGGACTCGAAATGTTAACTGTGTTCCTCTCCGCAGATGCTGCCAGACCTGCTGAGTTTTTCCAGATGTTTTTGTTTTCGTTTCCATTGGTTCTGTGTTTGGACAGTGGCAGGCGTAAATTCCACAAAGGGATGCTGTCTCGGCATGCGCATTCAAGGGAAAGTTCCCCATTCGGGGTGACTCAACTAAGAACTTTCCAGAAGCTCAAGATATTCCATATTGAAGTTTCAAAGGTCACCTGACCCTTTGGCAGCCGTCTTGAGTGTCCATTTTAAAAAACGAGGGTTCCAGGGGCTTCTGCAGGAACACGGTCCATTTTGAAGTTATGAATAGGACATCCCTTCACTGGGCATAACAAAAGTTTAACACACAAAAAATTCTTCCTATATCCCAACTGTTTTGAACAAATTCAAGACTTTACAGAATTTGTGGATGCATGGTTTTTGTGCTCCTGTTGTATATTTTTGAGCTGACGAGTGCAGGAAAATGTCTAACTAACTGGGTGCACCCTGATGTCTTTCTCCCTATAAAATTCCCTGCACAAACCCTTGAGAGACATTTCCTTCAAGCTGTGCACAGTTGCGTTTTCTAACACTATTATTTTTCTTGCTATTAATGATGCACAGAATTTAGTGGCCTGATTTGTTATGCTCGCAAATTAATTATTTAAGACGAGTAACCGGAGATGGAGAGTTGTGCATGAAGAGAAGGGGCAACTCTGTTGAGCCAAAGCTTTCAATGGTAATAGTCATACTGAGCTTTTTAAAATGTTTTCCAGACCATGAAGTTGTCAGCAAGCCAATGTACTTTTCAATTATGTCCCCATTTATCTTTTAGAACGCCTGAGAAAACTGACATTAGATTAGAGGCCGAATCTCGGTTGGCTTTATATGGTCATCATATGGTATTTGAAAGAACAAAATGCAAACACGGGTCATGGGATTTCCACTGCTGCTGCTCTTTGCTTTGTTTCCTTGGATAACACCATTTGTTAAAAAATACATCATTGAAGTAACATACCCCTGTGAACTAATTCCCAGTTGCTCTTGGTGATTCTGCAGGCAAGAGGGCTCTTGCAAGACTGCTAATAATTCTAGTGTTGTTTAGGAGAAGTTAATCGGCAATGCTAAAGTGAATCAATGTTAGTGAAAACTTCAACACTGAGACCGCTGTTGGATTATTATTGCTTTAACTCTTGCTCGTTTGCAGCTCCCATAACATGCTGATATAGGGACTCATTTTACAACAATGAAGCCTTTTCAGCAATTTGGATTAGATTCATTGCAGTGGTGTCTCTAATTATCATGATGCTCCGGCCAGGCTTCCTGATTAGCCGAAGCTTTCATGCGGGGGAGAAAAAGACTTTTCACAAAGTCTCAAAGCGTACAATTACATAGTTTTTGAAATGTAGTCACTGTTGTAATGTCATGCAACAAAGCCCTTCCCAAGATGCTGAAAATTGGACATAGTGACACCAGTCATTGCTTGTTTGACGCAATCAAGTTTACAGCTTTAGCAAAACTTAAATTCATTACCGATGTATCAACAGGTACCGCACTTCACTATTGTGCCCAGTTTGTATGTCTTGCTATGTGTGTGTGACCATGTAGGTTAATAATAGTCCCACTGTCTTATAAATAAACACTTGAAGAGCATTTTAGAATTACATTTAATATATGTCCCTATGCTTCTCGATCTCGTGTCCTATAATGTCATTTGAGTTTTCAACTAATATGACCTGCCTTTTATCTTTTCTAATCCGCTTTCCAGTTTGTTTAAATTTAAGCCTTCTTTACTTCTCCTTTCTCTGCTTCACACACAGTTTCTTAAGTTTAAAAATGTTGCTTTCAACTAAATATCACTTACTTTATGGTCACACACAGGCATCTTACCATGTTGGTTATTGCTTCCTGTGCCACTGGTAACATGTGTTTAACTGCTGGCTGTTAAATTTCCATTTCACTTGGAGCTGGATTTCTGCAATATTTTTCAATGTTACTATTGCCTTAGCATTTATTTTTCTGATTCCAAATTTATTTGAGTCTCAATTATCCTCTAATGTGTTTTTTTTTTCTATCTGTTATTGGCACTGTATTACTAGCACACTTTTTGGATTGTTTATCAATATTCCGTTGATCTTGAACTCAACTTCTCGGTCACTCTATCTAATAGTGAACTCAGATTATGGGTGGAATTTAATCCCATCTGCAGCCAAACCCACTTAATCTCCAGGAGAGGCCACACGTTGGTCCCCAGGAAACGGGAAAGCTTCTGCGGTTAAATCTGGTGGGAAGGGGTCCATGTGGGAAGTTTGCCCATTTACAGTGGAATGTCAGTTTGACTCATTTTAGTAAGCCAATTATTCCCGAGTCAACCAGAATTTAGTGGTTCAGGGATTAAATGAGAGTCTCACAGCATTCTTGTACCTTCTGAAGGCCACTCAGCAGGCACTGTTGGGTTTGCCAGTGCCCTACTGTGGGTGGGGTGGGGTTCTTTGTTGTCGGGCACTCAGTGCCCAATCAAGGGACCCAGTGTTGGGATGTTGGGGGGTGGTAGTGATAAAAGCCATCCCCCTGCCCTTGCCTCCAACCCGTGACGACCCCCCCCCCCCCCCATAAAAAAGCCCTGCCCTCACTCACTTGATTCCAGGGATCCAGAGATGATCTCTGGTGACTACCACCTGCAGCCACCACCCCCAGTGACATCAGTAGCAGCGGAGAGGCTGGTGGTTCTCGGTGGGTGGGATTTGGGCTGCAGGGGGTCCTAAATCCCATGGAAAGCCCGACAGCAAGTTAAGTGACCTGAGAGACAAGTAATTCGGTCAGGCCTTTCACAACAAAGCGAGGTGGTTTTCTCATTGATTCTCCAACTGGGTGGGACCCATGTCAGGAACGTGAATTTTGACCTATATATCAGGGAGATTTGGTATAACACATTCTTGCCTCCCTTGTCTTCTGTCCTTTGCCCACTTTAGTTCATTTGTTGCTTCCTGTAAAGACTGCCAATGCATTTTTCCAAGTCTTTGCAGGGCATTATCAATCCTTTATAATATACATTGTTAAATATTTTGTCACAATATGTGACTTCGAAAAGTTTCATTTCTATTGCCCAGTCATATTTCATTGTCAAACCAAATATCCTTAGTTCCTTTCTGCTTGCTAAAACCAAACTTAAGGTAAGTTATACTGATTATGCTCTGCACTGTATATAAAAAAGAGTATCATATTCTGCAATTTGCAAACATGTATTGATGTCACCCATTGTACCTTTATCTGGAATCATTAATGATCACTACAAGCCTCATAAACTTGTACCCGGTATATCTCTAACACTGATTCCTTCTCCCTGATCACTGACTTAAGCTGAACCAGCCTGTTTTGCAAATTTGCTATCCCGTTTGATGTAGTGATGAGTTTCAGACTACATATTCGCTTCTTCACCAAGACCCCTGACTTCCACCTAGTTGTATTGGTCCTGAGGGACTGCCTGAGTACCACCAGATTCAGCCCCTGTCTAAGCTCGACTGCTGTTGCTGTCATCCTTGACAGTTGTGCATTCAGCTCCTTGAGGCCCAAACTCTCAAACTTCCTTCCCAAGCCCCTTTAGCCCCCTCCTTTTTTAAAGATGCTCCTTAAAGCCCACATCTTTGACTAAGCTTTTTGCAGGGGTCAGCTCAGTTGGATCAGTGGCTAGTGTGTGATGCAGAATGATACCAATGGCACAGGTCAATTTTGTCTGTGTCAGTTCATATATGCCTACCTGCATTACTTTGCCCCAAGCTTGCAGAGTTATGCCCCTCGAGCTACATGTAACCAATTCTGACTCTCGAATGGAGAAAGATGTCTGTGGCCCTTTGTGGACGATGGTAAATTACCTGACTGAGCTTTTTATCACCGGGGCTAATACCTTGTGGCTGGGGATAAATTTTGTTTGATAAGGTTCTTGTGAAATGCCTTGGGATGTCCAGCATGTCAGAGGGCCAGTATAAATGCAGGTTATTTGCTCCTTGATCTTTACTGCACCAATGGTGGCTGTTTATTCTTCCACTTTGCTCTTCTCCTGGACTCTTCGTAGTTTTCTTGGCGTTGCCAGTTCCCTGTCCGCCCTCAAAAACTTTCTCAAAGCCTTTTCTTTGGCTTCGGCCCTTCCTTAACCCTCCTGGTTTTGCTCTTTCCTCCCCTCCAAAGGTCCAATGCTCCCCTTGCTGCTTCCTGTTTGAGAAGCAGAAGAGAAATGCAAGTTAATGTTGGGTGGCTGGCAATGGGGAAAATAGCCCGATGGAAGTCAGCATATTGAGGAGGGGCGATGTGGACGGCAAACAAGGAAGCAAGTTGTTAGGGAATGGTTTCAATTGTTAACTTTGTTAATCTGCTTCATTCCCCTTCTACCTGATTCCTTATCATTTTTCACAATGCTGAGCTACATCGCAACAAAGCAGTCCATTATTGTAAGACCTGAAAAAAGAATGAGTAACCTGACAGCATGCATGGATATGTTGAAGCATGCCACAATGATGGAGAGGGCTGATTGTTTCTTCTGCTAATGGGAACTGCATTGACAGTAAGTGGGCCACCTACTGTTTTGAGAGCAATCGGATGAATTGTCGTCATTTCTACGTAGGAATGAGTAAGGTAATTCTTATGAATAGCTTAAACTTTTATAACTAGCAACAGGAATATGCCACTTGATTAAGCCACAAGGCGAAAAAGCCCCTGTAAAGCTGTGTCCGAAGATTCCTGAATAATGCTGCTGCGCATCGCAGCTCATCATGATCAAAATACAAAAAGTTGGGGGCTTGCCAGCCAGAAATTCCTTTTTAAAGTAACTCCCTGGGCTCTGTATGACATAGATGGACAATAAATCTCCCTCTGTTGCTTCAGTGCAAGCTTTGGCAGACTAGCCCACATTACACTGATGTGTAACTTGCGTTTTTTTTTTAAATCCAATTCCCTCAACGACCATCCTGTGGTTTCCTGTGAGTGAGATTGCCAGTTAGTGCTGAATTTTTTGGACACTTGCATTTTGAGACTCCCTTGCTCATTAGGAATTAGATTGAGGGGAGATTTCCAAAGGCAGTTCACAAAGAGCCTTTTTGCAGCTGGCAAACAAGAGCAAAAACAATCGTCTTATTAGTCTCGATAGGATTCCATCTCGACTTGCAGAATTGAAATGCTCTTATCTAACCCGCTGTGCCATCTGCCCCTTTAAAAATAGCTGTTGCAAGTCTGGAAGCATCTCTTTGGATTACAATTTAAATGTAAAGTTAAATGTCTTTCCTTTTAAGACCGAGGCGAGGATTTTTTTTTCTTTGAGGGTCATTATTCTTTGCAACTCCCTTCCCCAGAGGTCAGTGGAAGCCGGGTCATTGAATATATTGAAGGCAGAGTTAGACAGATGTTTGATCGACAAGGGAGTTGAGGGTTATGGGGGACAGACAGGAAAGTGGAGTTAAGGCCACAATCTGATTGGCCGTAATCTTATTGAGTGGCAGAGCAGGCCCAAGGGGCCAAATGGCCTACTCCTATTATAATAATCTGGTGCATGAAATGAGTGCAGGTGGAATACAAACAGTAAACTTGCACATTGGATGAATCTTTGGAAAAGCTGAAAGATAAAAAGTGAAATATTGCCGACTGATCAGGTTAAATTAACTTACCTGATATCTTGGATAAAAATAATTGGGTACTGACTTGCATACGTATTTGAAGCAGGGTTCTGTGCACTGTCCTGTGGAGCATTGAATTGGTGCCTTCTCACTGTTGGCTAATGGCTGAGTTGTCGCTCTCCAGATAGGTCAAATTAACAAAGCCACTGATTCCCACAAAGGAGGAAGGAGAACATAAGAAAAAGGAGCAAGAGTTGACCATTCAATCCCTCAAGCTTGCTGCACCATTCACTAAGATCATGGCTGAAATTCTATACTAACTCCCACTTTCCTGTTTCATTACCATATCCCGTGATTCCCTTTGGTGTCCAAGACAGAGGTCAATAGATTTTTGAATACACTAATCAATTGAGCATTCACATTTCTCTGGGATAGAGAATTCTAAAGATTCGGACTCCCGTCCTCCCCAAGTGAAAAAAATCCTCCCCTCGGTCTGAAAATGGCTGAGATCTTTATCCTGAGACTGAGCGCCCTAGTTCTAGACTCTCCAGCCTGGGATGCCCCTCAGCCTCTATCATTAAAGCCCACTAAGAATTTTTATATGTTCCATTGAGATCAGTTCTCATTCTTCGAAAACTCCAGAGGCTATAAACCCATTCTGCTCAATCTCTCCTCTTAAAACAGCCCCTCATCCCAGTAATCCACCCAGTAGATAGAAGGAAGGGTATTGGATGGGGTGTTCTTGTGCAGCTTAATACAGAGCAATATAGACAGAAGCTGTGAATGTGGCTTTGGAAGGTTTCTCTATCCTGTGTACCAAATTGCATAGCCTCTTTTCTAGCAGTTCACATGCAGTCCGACCATCACTACTGAAATAATCCTGACATTTAAACAGTGTTGTCAAATTGGACAATTTGTAGATAGTTGGGGACTTATGATTTAGTGATCTCATCAAGAATTAGAAGGAATTTCAGATTTGAACATGGAAAAATGCGTAAATTATATATGACCTATTGTTGTTCAACATTGTGGTTTCTATCTCTGAAACCTTCTGCAGTTCTAAAACCCCCTCTGTGCTACTCCAAATTCTGGCATCTGGAACGTGCCTCATTGAAAAAAATTATTGCTCCACCATTGGCTGCCATACCTTCACTGGACTGGTCCAAAACTCTGGAATTCTACCCCCCCCCACCCCCCACCAACCCCAACCCCCACTATCCCTCTTTTTGTTTCCTTAAGACGCTCCTTAAAACCCTCTTCATTGACCAAACATTTGGTCACCTGTCTTAATATTATCTTGTGTGGTTGCTTGCCAAATTTTCATGTTTCTTGTGAAACACCTTGGGCTGCCTTAATACGCTAAAGCTGCTTTTTAAAAAAATGTATGCATACTGATTGCCAGAGCACTCTGCCTGTGAACTGTTGACACTTCAATATGAGCGAATTGCTTGTTGAAAAACAATGATTAACTACAAATAATGTGGCCTATGTCACTTGGGTTTTCAAAAATTTACATATTTTGAAATCAGAGAGGGCGACTTAAATTTTGCACTGAAGAGAGCTTGATATCATGCAGCTCCTCACTATGGAAAGCTGTTACATAGAACCCTGGCAGAGATCTTGGAAAAATATGCCTGCCTATAACAGCCAGGCAACAGCAGTGGATGACGTAAAAGGAAAATAAGTGTTAAACACAATGGGGAGGGGGGGGGTGGGTAGGAAAGAAAATTAGACAGTAGTGTTATAAATCTTGATCATAAGAGAACCTTGAAAGCAAACAACCAATTATCCAGCACAGATATATTCCACTCTTTGTTGTGCTCGTACTTAGCAACCATTTGCTATAAGATTTCAAAGGGCTCAGCCAAACTGTTTGTGTGTGCAATATTTTTTGCTGTACTTCTGGAATATTAAAACTTACAAGCCCTTGGGCATCTTGTTGGTTTTAAAATGGTGACTGTGAATTGTGTAGAATAGGGAGCGATAATATGCATAGAAGGGGAATTGTGGTAAAACTCACTAGCATTGCAGTTTAGGTACTGCAGCTGTTATTGATCAGGGTTCTTGAGTGCAACTCCTCATGTATATAGTGGTCATGCAGTAATTCCTTAGTCTATTAACACTCATGGATGACACAAGGGATGATTGCCATCTCCAATGTAGGATAGCGTTGCCAAGTTGATTCATGATGTGGTGACTTCAGTGACCTGGATAGCTGGTTCTACTTTATAAAGTGTCAGAGCTCTTTAATTGTTCACTCAAAAGCACAATACTCTTTTATTTTTCAAACTTGCAGGAGAAATGCAATCCACCAACCTCCGATTGGTGACTCCTATAATGTGAGCCTAGTGTTAGAATGGACAATGGTCGCACATGGGAGTGTGTGAAAGGCTGCTGTAATTTCATTTTTCTCTACACTGAAGGAGCGATTTGGAATTAAGTGTGAAATTGAGGGGCTGCAGTAGACTTCAATCTCAATTGCTGGTTTTTAGATTCGCTTTTCCTCTTCTCTCCCACTTCTCTATGAACTTGTTACTTGGGAACTATACAAAACAAAGCTGTAAACATTCGAAGAATCTGAATGTTGAGTGGGTACAAATATAGGCTTGCTTTGTTGCATTGGAAATGCCTCTTATTTTGACATTAATTTTCATTGCACAACAAGAAGGCATAACCTTGTGATGACTGTCTTAATTGGTTTTCTCTACTCCTGTGCACTAAATTACGCAAGTACTTTTTCCAGCAAATTATGTACAGTCTAACCATCATTGCTGAAATAATCCAGACATTTAGAAGAATTCATCAAATTAGAAAATTGTAGGTGGTTGGGAATTTATTCACAATTTAATGATCTCATCAAGTATTTCAGTTTTGAGCATGGAAACAAAAATAAATGAGAATTTATGGCAATGATCACAGTTGGTAATATGCTCAGCTAGTGGATTTGGTTAGCATGAGATAAAATGGCATCACTAATAAATAGTTGGGCAGAATGAGCTTATGTATTGTTACATCAGTGAGAGCACAGTCTTGAGTTAGTACAGAGTACATGACCTTCAGAACATGCTCTGATGTTTATCCCAGTAGAATTGATCATGGAGGATGCCAGATGTGGGGACTTGTTTCAGACAGTTGGCGATCTGTTCAGCAGATGACACTGCCACACTGCAAACAGAAAAAGCTTCAAGTGCATAGCTGGTCAACTAGGACATCAGTAACCTGTCTGTCTCCTTTAAGATGACTTGTACGTTTTCTGTCCCATTTCAGATGTCCAGTATTTTCAGTATTCTTGCCTTTCTAACATGACAGAGGTTGAGCCAAAGGGACTGAATATTGTTATCTGCCCATACACGGCCTAATGCTGGCACAGCCACTCTCTACAGTCTATTTGCTACCAGCATTTCATTATGCTATTAGTGCTTCTGAATTTGGGGCTAAACTCATCAACTATGACATTCCTGAAAGATGCTGTTCCAAGTGAGGGGTAAACTTGATGAAAGACTGAAAGGTCAACCTGGTGCGCACTAATTCTATTGTGATGTATTCAATCAGTTCCCTATTTTTTTCCACAAGCAAAGCTTTACTTTCGCTATATTGACGGGAAGCGGTAATGTAGACTGCACCCTGATTCACATGCAAATTGGTGAATGAAGTTCCATGGCAAAGTTGCTGGGATGTGACTAGTTATGCACTTCAACTCTTTTGAACATCGGACTTTACAAGCTATTGTTATTTACAAGTATTTTACTTTTTGTTCTCTCTCAAGTTGTGCTGTTAATTCTACCTGTGGCAAATGGAGTATAATGTGGGCAAATGTGAAATCATTCATTTTGGCAGGAAGAATAAAAAAGAAACTTATTATCTAAGTGATGAGAGATTGTAGAGCTCTTGATATTCAGAGGGATCTGGGTGCCCTAGTGCATGTACAGCAAGTCATTAGGAATTAGGAAAACTAATAGAATGTTATCATTTATTGTGAGGGAAATGGATTACAAAAGTAGGGAGGTTATGCTTCAGTTGTGCAGGGCGTTGGTGAGACCACATCTGGAGTACTGTGTACAGTACTGGTCTCCTTATTTAAAGAAAGATGTAAATGCATTGGAAGCAGTTCAGAGAAAGTTTACTAGACTAATACTAGGAATGGGCGGGTTGTCTTATGAGGGAAGGCTGGACGGGTTAGGCGTGTATCCACTGGAATTAGAAGAGTAAGAGGTGACTTAATTGAAATCTTCAAGATCCTCAGGGGCTTTGACCGGGTGGATGTGGAGAAGATGATTCCTCTTGTGGGAGAATCTAGGACTAGGGATCACTGTTTGAAAATAAGGGCTTGCCCATTTAAGATGGATGAGGAGAAATTTTTTTCTCGGAGGGCTGAGAGCCTTTGGAACTCTATTCCTCAAAAGGCCGTGGAAGCAGAATCTTTGAATATTTTTAAGGCAGAGCTAGATAGATTCTTGATTAACAAGGGGGTGAAAGGTCTTTGGGGTTAGGCAGGAATGTGGGGTTGAGGTTACATTCAGATCAGCTATGACCTTATTGAATGGCGGAGTAGGCTCGAGGGGCCGAGTGGCCTACTCCTCCTAATTCATATATTCTTATGCATGTAAGCTGCGACCCCTGAGTTAGAAGCTTATGAATTCAAGTCCCACTCCAGGACTTGAGTGCAAAAATCAATGCTGACAATTCAGTGCATTACTGAGGGAGTGCTGCACTGCTGGAGATGCTGTCTTTCAGAGGAGACATCAAATTGAGGCCCCCTCTTCCCTCTTGAGGTGAACATGAAAGATCCCATGGCACTATTTCAAAAAAGAGCAGAGGAGTTATTCCTGGTGTCCTGGCCAATATTTATCCTTCGATCAACATCACAAAAACAGATTATGTGATAATTGTCACGTTCAGTGTTTCTGGGAGCTTGTGTGCGAGTTTGCTCTGTGCAAATTGGCTGCTGCATTTCCTACATTCCCACAATGACTGCCCTTTGAAAATAGTTCATTGGCTGTAAAGTGTTTTGAGATCTCTGGTGGTTGTGAAAGGTGCTTTCTAAATTCAACACACTCTTTCTTTTAAAGTTTTCGGATTATGACCATTGTATTGCATTTTGACTCCCAAAAAAGGAGTGGATTTTGTCACAGGTAAGTGTGTGTGTATATATAATTCATGATAAAAATAAACCTAAATGTTAGAAAGCTTAATTTTATAATACTTGTTAAAATAAGTCATCTTCAATGATCTGGCCTTTCTCACGACTTCCCTCCAGCAATTCTTTGAATTGGTTTTTGGGGGCAAATACGAGAATCTGGCCTGCAATCATGATTACCCCATCATTTCCCTTGGATTGTGACAGTAATATTGTTTTGGCTGTAATGCTAAATAGAATTGGAATGCATGGTTCAGTAAATTCAGAAAAAAAAATCATTGTCAAACTGAGGCTTTTATAAGCAACCAATGGCATTTAGAGCTTCAGTTCTGTAATGCAAGTCATTCTGTAGTTAAATTCAAGAAAAACCTTGCATAATTTTGCCTTGACAGACTGTACTTGACTATAAAATTTAAATTAATTGACTTCAAACAAATGGGCAGTATGAGAAAACACAGGTGTAGCCTTACATTTGACTGGAGTGTAGTAAAAAGTACTGGAGTAGTCGCTTTCTAGTTTACTGGGAAAGAGAAAGCTCTTTCCTCCTCTGACCTTCACACCCACTGAAAGATAATTTCACCTTTTATGTTATCCTGTGAAAATTTAGCTCAGTTGAGTTGCTTCCTTTTTTATGCTCTCTCAGGAGATATAATCCACAATTAGGGTCTGTCTGGCTGAAGGCATGTTTGTATAAAGTAGGATGAATTGGGTGCGAGTTGCACCAGCGTCTGTATTGGAGGTGTGGAGAGTTGGAGGCAGTGACTGGAGGTGGTTAGAGCTGAGAAGGGGACAGGCCATAGAGGGATTTGAACATGAGATGGATGATTTTAAATCCAGACCTTTGTTAGATGGGCTCCAGGTGTTTGATAGATTGTGAGGACAGCAAGGACAGGGGTGATTGGGGGTGGGGGCACTTGGTCCAAGTTAAGAAACAGGCAGCAGGGTTTTGGATGAGCTCATGTTTATAGAGGGTGGAAGGTGGCAGGCCAGCCAGGAGAGCTCGGTATGGTTGAATCTGGAGGTGACAACTTCAAGGACACGGGTTTCAGCAGCTGATTGGTTGAGGTGGGTAGAGATGGGTGACATCTCCTGAGTTGGAAGCAGGCGAAAAGCAGAAAACTGCGAATACTGGAAACCTGAACGACAAAGGGAAAATGCAGGAAATACTCAGCAGTTCAGGCAGCATCTGTGGAGAGAGAAACAAAGCCAATGTTTCAGGTTAATGTGGCATTCTCTTCCCTGGAGAGGAGTGGAGGCTGGGTCATTGAATTTATTCAAGTCAGAGTTAGACAGATTTTTGATAGACAAGGGAGTCGAGGGTCATGGGTGGTAGACAAGGAAAGTGGAGTTGAGACCACAACCACATGACCTTACTTAAAGGCACAGAAGTCCCAAAGGGCCAAATGCTTCACTCATGCTCCTAGGTCCCATGTTCCTATGTCAAGGATATTTCATCAGGACTGGGAAAAGTTAGAGATGTAAAGGGTGGGACAAGGACAAAGGAAGGCGTGTGATAAAGTGGAAGAGAGAGATTGAATGACAGATGGGCCAAAGGAAATGGTGATGGGGCAAGAAATGAAACAAAGTAACAAAAGATGTGCCCTGAACAGATTTTCTGTCAGTGAAAATATGCAGGTTATAGGAAGCAAAGTGGCCTGCTGGTCTGAAATTGTTGAACTTGGTTTTGAATCTGGAGGGCTATAAAATGCCTAATTGAAAGATGAGGTGCTGTTCCTCAAGCTTGTGTTGAGCTTCACAGTGCAGTAGGTGATCTCTGTGACGAAGTGGATGAGGGGCTGCAAGCTGAATCCGGGTTGAGTTAGTATACTGAGATTACAAATGGCCTGGTTCAGTCCCTCAGTGGCCTGGGAGGGTGAGGGAATGGAGTTTCTGGAGGGAGCTGAGGATAAATGTTTTTGGTCTTCGCAGTGTTTAATTGGAGCGCATCCTGGACTGGATATCGGACACAGGCAAACTCAATACCGAGGCAGTGTAGGGGCTGAGAGTCAACATGTTGCCAATGACAGTTATACAATGCAACCCATTGTATAACTGTCATTGGCAGCAACTCTTACCTATCTTTAACCTAGCAAATGCTTTTGCCCTATATGATGACACTTCAATGCAGAATTTGGGATTATGAAGTTCTCATTTCAAAGTGTTTGTGAATACTAACTCTGAATTTTTTTTGGTCTAAAGGATGAACCTGTCCTGACTGTATGAAGCTGGCGTTTACACAAATTGTCGGTTTTCTGGCAGCATAACTCCCAGCGTCGTCACTAGCTACTATGTTCTTATTACAGATTATAAGGCATGTGATAGAATGGAAGACAAGAGAGATTAAATGACAGAAGCATTAGTCTTATGTTATACTCAAAAATTCACAAGTTTCTGAGAAATGATTCGTTTTACAATGATTCATTAAATGCAATTGATTTGTGCAGTATTTCGCTTTTTTTTAAAGCTTTTAAGTTAGTCTCTAGGTAGTTCACAGGCTAATGATTTACAAATGATTAGAGCTTGTTGTTAAACCGGCTAGCTCCATGTAAATTTAGTACGAGTCCTGGGATGATGAATGCTGCCAACTCTACTATTGTTAAGGTGCATAAAATAGGTCCATTACTGGTGTTTGAGTTATTTAAATTATGGAGAAATGTACTCGATGGTTGCTGCTTTGATTTTGATCCTATTTTTGTATTTAACTTCAATTCTCATACACCAAAGTATTATTCACTATGTAAGAATGAGTCCAGCAAACCGTTTTCAATTTGTACCAAGCTTGATTGCAGCATATTTGGTCTAATTAAACTAAATGTGTACTAAGCAGCATAGTTGAATCACTTGGATAATGAGTAACACTGAGCCAGGGCATATCCCTTCCTTTAGACACAGGCTGTAGCTTGAAGCGGATACACTTTGTCATGGTTACAGTGAGCAGAAACAAAGTAACTTTTGGCTGCTGTTTTAAAGGCTGAATTTGGTGGGAGTTTCAGTGTGTCTGTGCAGAGTCCAGAAGTAGGAACCGAAGAATTGAGCATAATGTTTGAGAAGCAGAGCTTGTACATAGAACAAATGTTGTCAAATTGTAGGTTATGTATGTGACTCTGGTGTAACTAACTTTCCCAAAGTATATGCTGCAGGAATGTTTAGTGCTTGCTGAAGGTCAAAATTACAATGCAACTAAGAAACGAGCATCACTTTGTACATCCTAAAAGTGCATTAGAACAGGAGTCAATTTTCCATGAATGAACACTATTTCTAGTCAGTGTGGCTGTTTGCAGTAATTAATAGTGGACTTTTTTTTAAACTTGTTCCTTCCAACTCCATTGGATCTCCCTTTATTCAGAAGTAATTTTTCTGCTTCCACAATGAAAATCAGTAAGCTCAAAATCTACTAGTCATTCATGCCTTGTTAAGTTTCTCCCCTGTCTCTCCCTACCTCAAGATAACATCATGTTGCTTGAATATTTTTAGTATTGCTTTAAAAAAAAGCCATGCCTTCGAAGCTTTTCATCTTGCACTCATCAGAATGAACTTAAGGATGCCAGATTTTAAAGGGAGTAGCAATTGATACTGCATGAGAAAAGGGTGTTGATTGGTCTCGCGTAATATAAATTGTTGTGCCCTTTGAAATTTGGCATTCTTGTGTCTGTCTTGATGAGTGTAAGGCTAAAAGTTTCAACAGTGTGTCTTTTTTTTTCTCAGCAGCAGCCAAGTTCTCTACTACCAAGCAATTATATAAATACATTTTTTGCTGTTCAGATGGAAAACGGAGAAAAAGCTGGGGGGGAAAATGTACTGTCAGGGCACTAAAGCAGACAGAGCGGGAGGGAGTGGAACATCCTAAATTGATGTAGTACAGAGGAGGCTATTTGACCCATCATGCCTGCACACATCACAATCCACCACTGTTGAGCAAAATACTTTTTTTAAGGGTGCCCTTTTCACTATTGAGCTGTCTGCAGAAAATTGATTAATTCGCTACAAGACTAATGTGCAATAAATAGCTACATGGTGTACCAGGATCTGGGAGTGGTCATCCTACCACAGTTAATTTTCCTGTCTTTTGTGTAACAGTTATTAACCTGTTCCAAATATAAATGTGAATGTTTCCAAACTAATTATAGCATCCTTTTTGTTTTTGTCAAGGAAATGAATTAAATTGAAACAAATAACCAGTTTTCTTTCATTTTACATCTGTGCTTTATTGTCTGAACTATGTTGGTTTTAGATCCATTGTTGCCTGGGTATGAACTAAGCAGAGATTGGAAGTTCATGCATATATGTAATAGAGGTAGTGCAGTACACCAGATTTTTTTTCATATTGTAAAGTGTGTGTCAAATATTGCTACCCGCTATGTAGATACAAGTTTTTCCCTCAAATTCCATCATGAGGTAGTGACCCAGACTTGAAACAACAGTCTTCACTGTTCATTTTGCAATCACCTGCCTGCGAACTTTTTGCAGGCTTGTCAGCCTCTAATCCAGCAATTTTCCAGAATGGCCTCTTTTATAAGACACCTGTAGCCTGAATGAGCAGGGCAAGCAACAGCAATGCTCTTCAACCAATCTAATTGAAAAATCTTCACTGAGACGCACAGAGTTCAAACCAAGTATAAAGCTGGAAATATAAATTAGATTTAAATGAAGAATAGAAGGCAAAGTATAAATTGAGATATACAGAGGGGATTAATGAAGAAAAATAATAGATTGACCAAGTACAATTTGAATTTCTTTTTTATTTTTAATCTCAAATGCTGATTTTCTTTGGAATGAGACTCCACACTTGAAAATTAAAATTTTCAGGTCTAGAGAAGTTCAGCAGTAATTATCATATATCGGGCCATTTAAAAATGCATTCCTAGAGAGCCAGCCCGAATTTATTAGTGTTTTTTTAGTGCAGAACCATGGCCAAATACAATAAGATCACAGCTTTGCAGTTGTTTCAATGTTGAGTCCATCAATAAGGACTGTAAAAGCACACCTTGTGGATGTGCAGGTTAACTTTGACAGCAATGTTTTGCATATCTGCATTTAACCGCATGTGAGTCCAGAGATTGCAATCAGATTTTTTCTGGTATAATGGTTAGAGCTGAAGGTCTCATGTTTTATTCTCATCACAAATGCTTGCCTGTTGTGGTTTGTTTTGATAAACCAGAATAAACCATCTTATCCCTGTAGTTAAAGTTATAGGAGTTTCCGCAGTTCCATTTCTCATTTTAAAAAAAAACCTTGCAATTTTGAAATAACAAACCTGATTCATTTGAGCGGTTTCAAAGTCAGGTTATAGATACTTTTATTTTTCTTCCCAGTCCATGTTGCAAAGTTTGAGTCAAAAATAAAGCTGGAATGTTAGCTCCTAACAAATTCAACAGAAAATATGATTGGATGGCTTCAGCTATAACTAGTATCAAGATGTTTAGTTTTTTTCCTTCTTTGTACAGATCAATCAAGGATAATGTGTATTTGTGACATATTTGGTGCCAAGAAATCTGGGTTTCCATTTGTAAGCTTCTCATTTCTAATTTGTAGATGTTAATCTCCACATGCTGATGAAAATGGAGCATACCAGGTGCTGTGAACTATAATCTAGAGCAATCATAACAGTTACTTGATAGAATTAGTAAACATTTTTAACCCAACAAATTAGTTCAGTGAAAATCATCAGATTGCTGCATGGATAATGCATGTGAAAAGGGTTTACTTGTGTTGGCCGTAATGGCCCAGAACTTGCCATGGTAGTTAAAGGAATGGTGCCTTGTCCATGTCTGTTTAATCTTGATGACACTTTGTCCTACAAGTTATTGTAAGCAGGAGATGGAAACAGCATGGTACCCTCTACAGAATATCTGGGAATGAAGTGAACAGGGTACGTTATCAATTAAGGAGATACCCAATCAGGTTGAACGTGTGTGAAATGTACAGTGCAAATTTTGAATAAGCAGGTGTAACTTAGTGGTTGAATTCAGTGTCAAACCAGAAACTGTGTGAACGAGGGAAAGCAAGATTGGATTAAGTGAGAGAAAAAGACAATTTAAAAAAAAAAATTAAATTTGACATTTTTGAAAACTCCGACAACAACTAAAACCTGGAGGAATGAGATTCCTCACTTATAATAATTTTCAGCACCAGAGAGATTGATTAACATTAATTAACAGTTGCAATGCTTTTAAATGGGTAATTAGACTGAAAGGCACAGGCTGCAACTCTCTGTGGCGAGTTTATTTTGTATCTGAAGTTTAAATACAGTAATTTCATGCCCTTCAAAGGGTTGATGGCAGACAGTGGGATGCCACAAGTTGATAGTCGAGTGACAAATCTCAGTCAGCAACATATGGATTTCCACGTTTAATTGTATATCTTCCCTTCTTCTAAAGTTGCTGTAGTATTTGCATGTAAATAATAATGGGCATCATGATCCATCCTTGTTACTTTTCTGACAGCTATCTTTGAACCAATATGCTACAACATTGACATCTACCTGATAGTGTGGAAAATTGACCAGATATGTCTGGCCCACAAGGCAGGACAAATCTAATCTAATCAGTTACCTCCCCATCAGTCGACTCTAAATCATCAGAGTGATGAAAGTTGTCCATAATGCTATTGAGCAGCATTTCCTCAGCAATAATCTGCCCACTGATGTTCAATTTAGGTTCTGCCAGGGCACCTGTCTCCTGACCTCATTACAGCCTTGGTCCAAACATGCGCAAAAGAGCTGAACTCCAGAGGTGAGGTGAGAGTGACTGCTCTTGATATCAGGGCAGGATTTGACCAAGTGTGGCATCAAGGGGTCCTAGCAAAACTGAAGTAAATGAGAATTGGAGGAAAAACTCTCCACTGGTGGAAGTCGTAACAAGCACAAAGGAAGATGGTTGTGATTGTTGGAGGCCAAGCATGTCAGCCCCAGGACATGCAGGAATTCCTCAGGGTAGTGTCCTAGGCCCAACCATCTTCAGCTGCTTCATCAATAACCTTCCCACCGTTATAAGTTCAGAAGTGGGATGTTCACAGATGGTTGCACAATATTCAGTATTATGAGCGACTCCTCAGATACAGAAGCAGTGTATGTCTCTATGCAGCAAGATCTGGACAATGTTCAGGCTTGGGCTGACAAGTGGCAGGTAACATTCATGCCACACAAATGCCAGGTAATGACTTTCTCCAACAAGAGAGAATCTACCCATCTGCCCTTGACATTCAACCGCATTACCATCGCTGAATCCCCCGCTATCGACATCCTGGGGGTTACCATTGATCGGAAGCTGAACTAGACCAGCCGTATAAATACTATGGCTACAATAACAGGTCAGAGGCTGTGAACTCTGCAGTGAGAACTCTCCTCTTGACTCCCAAAAGCCTGTCCACCATCTGCAAGGCACAAGCTAGGAGTGTTGTGAAGCACCCTCCACTTGCCTGGATTAGTGCAATTCCTCCAACACTCAAGAAGCTTGAGACCATACAGGACAAAGCAGCCCGCTTGATGGGCATGCCTTCCACCACCTAAACATTCACTCCCTCCACCACTGATGCACAGTGGCAGCAGTGTATGCCATCTACAAGATGCACTTTAGGAACTCACCAAGGCTGTTGACACCACTTTCCAAACCCATGATCTGTACCACCTAGAAGGACAAGGGCAGCAAATGTATGGGAACATCACCACATATGAAAATATGAATTAGGAGCAGGAGTAGGCCACTTGGCCCTTCGAGCCTACTCCGCCATTCAATAAGATCATGGCTGATCTGAGTGTAACCTCAACCCCACATTTCTGCCTACCCTGATAACCTTTCATCCCCTTGTTAATCAAGAATCTATCTAGCTCTGCCTTAAAAATGTTCAAAGACACTGCTTCCACTGCCTTTGGAGGAAGGTAGTTCCAAAGACACTCAATCCTCAGAGAAAACAAAATTCTCCTCATCTGCCTTAAAGCATACTCTCCACATCAACCCTGTCAAGACACCTCAGGATCTAAAGGTTTCAATTGCATCACCTCTTACTCTTCTAAATTCCAGTGGATACAAGTCTAACGTGTCTAGCCTTTCCTCATGAGACAACCTGCCCATTCCTGGTATTCATACACACCCTTCCAGGCCATACACCATCCTCACTTGGAACTCTATCGATTTCCTTCACTAATAGTTGGGTCAAAATTCTGGAACTTCCTGCCAACAGCACTGCAAGTGTGCGTACAACAGAGAGATTACAGCTGTTCAAGAAGGTAGCTCACTACCACCTCAAGGGCAATTGGGGATGAGCAACAAATACTTGTTTCAGTTTTACACTTCTGCAATAGGATGCTCCCTTACAGAAAAGCTCTGGTTTTTAAAATTCCCAGTCTGTCTTACTCTTGCCATTGTCTCTGTTCTTGTGTATATGTATTATTTAAATATCTAAACTTTATCCAGTGGTATATTATGGTTGTTAGTTCGGCAGCTTTGAAACATGAGTTTACCACGCCCAGACTGGATACATTCTGCATAGTATTGCAGTCCTTTTCAAGAAAGAAAATCATGCCCTAAAGCAGTACAATAACTAAGTTGTTACACTTGTTGAAATGTACACTTTTCTGTCTCATTGGTGTTTTTTTTTTCCTCTTTCCCTCTAATTCTTTTTTTCTTTCTCTCTCTCTTTCCCTCCCTCCCCTCTTTCCACCACTTGCCCTCACAGCCCAAATTGTAACAATTCTATTCCTCACTTCCTGCTGGGTTATCTGTGCTTCGTGTTAAATGGTGGTTAATTCAATAGACATGCACACATGAAAATGGCCATAAATCTTTACCCTATTTCTACTGAACACCAGTTTTCTAATTGCAGCAGGTGGTGAGGGAACCAACAAGAGGGAAAAGCATACTTGACCTCATCCTCACCAACCTGCCTGCTGCAGATGCATCTGCCCATGACAGCATCAGTAGGAGTGCCCACTGCATGGTCTTTGTGGAGACCAAGTCCAGTCTTCACATTGAGGATATCCTCCATTGTGTTGTGGCACTACCACCGTGCTAAATGGGATAGATTTAGAACAGATCTAACAACTCAAGACTGGGCATCCATGAGGCACTTTGGGCCATCAGCAGCAGAATTGTACTCAACCACAATCTGTAACCTCATGGCCTGGCTTATCCCCTACTCTACCATTACTACCTAGTCAGGGGATCAACCCTGATTCAACGAAGAGGAAAGGAGGGCATGCCAGGAGCAGCATCAGGCACACCTAAAAATGAATGTCAACCTGGTGAAGCTACAGCACAGGACTACTTTCATGCCAAACAGCAGAAGCAGCAAGTGATAGACAGAGCTAAGCAATTCCACAATCAATGGAACAGATCTAAGCTCTGCAGTCCTGCCACATCCAGTCGTGAATGTTGGTGGACAATTAAACCACTCACTGGAGGAGAAGGCTCTGCAAACATCCCCATTCTCAATGATGGGGGAACCCATCACACCAGTGCAAAAAATAAGGCTGAAACATTTGCTGAAACTTCAGCCAGAAGTCCTGAGTGAATGACCTATCTCTGCCTCCTCCTGAGGTCCCTGGCATCACAGGTGCCAGTCTTCAGCCAAGTCTAATTGCACCACGTGATATCAAGAAACAGTTGAAGGCAGTGGATGCTGCAAAGGCTATGGGCCATGACAATATTCCGGCAATAGTACTGAAAACTTGTGCTCCAGAACTTACCGTGCCCCTAGCCAAGTGCTCCAGTACAGCTACAGCACTGGCAATGTGGAAAACCTGCTCAGGTATATCCTGTACACACAGCAGGAAAAATCCAACCTGGCCAATCACTGCCCCATCAGTCTATTCTCCATCAGTAAAGTGATAGAAGGGGTCATCAACAGTGCTATCAAGCGGCACTTGCTTAACAATAACCTGCTCACTGAGGCTCAGTTTGGATTCTGCCTGGGTGACTCAGCTCCTGGCTTCATTACATCCTTCTTCAAACATGGACAAAAGAGCTGAACTCCAGAGGCGAAGTGAGAGTGATTGCCCTTGACATCAAGGCAGCATTCGACCGAGTGTGGCATCAAGAAGCCTTAGCAAGTCAATTGGAATTGGATGGAAAGCTCTCTGCTGTTTGGAGTCACTTCTAGCACAAAGAAAGATGGTTGTGATTGTTGGAGGCCAATCAGCATCAGTTCCAGGACATCACTGCAGGAGTTCCTCAGGGTAGTGTACTCAGCCCAACCATCTTCAGCTGCTTCACCAATGACCTTCCTTCCATCATAAAGTTAGAAGTGGGGAAGTTCGCTGATGATTGCACAATGTTTACCATTCATGACTCCTCGGAGACTGAAGCTGTCCGTGTCCAAATGCAGCAAGACCTCAACAATATTCAGCATTAGGCTCACAAGTGGGAAGTAATGTTCGTGCCACACAAGTGTCAGGCAATGACCATTTCCACAAGAGAGAATTTAACCTTTGCATTTGACATTCAATGGCAATATCATCACTGAACCTACCCCCCACCCCCATCAACGTCCTGGGGGTTACTGTTGACCAGAAACTGAACTTGACTAGCCATATAAATATTGTCTACAAAAGCAAATCAGAGGCTTGGAATCCTGCAGCAAATAATTGCCCTCTCTACTCCCCAAAGCCTGTCCACCATTTGCAAGGTGTAAGTCAGGAGTGTGATGGAATACTCTCTCCACTTGCCTGGATGAGTGCAGCTCCAATACCGCAAGAATACCTACCCAGGACAAAGCACCCACTTAATTGCCACTGCATCCACAAACATTCACTCCCTGCACCACCGACGCACAGTAGCAACAGTGTGTACCATCGACAAGGTGCACTGCACAAACTCAAGTCTCCATAGACAGCACCTTCCAAAACCCACAATGCTACTATCTAGAAGGACAAGCGCAGAAGATGCATGGGAGCACCCCCACCCCCAAGTCACACAGCACCTTGACTTGGAATTATATCAACCTTCCTTCTCTGTCGCTGGGTCATAATCTTGGAAGTCCCCCCCTAACCACTGTGAGTGTACCTACACCACGTGGACTGCAGCAATCAAAGAAAGCAGCTCACCACCATCTTCTGAAGGGCAATTGCAGATGGGTGATAAATGCTGGCCTAGCCAGCGATGCCCACATCCCATGAATGGATTTTTAAAAAGTTGCTGATTTACGTTTGTATGATGTCAATAGGATAGGTAGCACAAGAGGGAGTAGGGTTTTCCTATCCTTTGATATGGTCTCCCTTTTTCCTTGTTTTCTGCACACACTACTATGGCTACTCTTTGCCCTGTTTCAAAGTGTTATTGATGGTTCGATGCATCTTAATTTTCGGAAAATATTTGTAAGTATCAGTGGCTTCTGTCAAAAGAAACCACCTTGAGCGGAGGGTGGGGGGTGGGGGTGGAGATGCAGCATTGCACGATTTTTCATGCATGTTTAGAGAATGTTAACTTTCCAAGGGAAGCACATTCTCCTTGGATGAGATGTGCCTGCCCTAAAGCTCATCCGAAGATCAGGGAAGTTTGCACTGAAAATTGGTGACATTGTGCGCTTCATAAAATGGCTTTGTAGATATAAAGGTTGAACTGCTAAATATGCACAATGAGAGGAATGTTATTCACTGGTATTAACTCCTTGACTTCAGTCAGTGCACACATTGTCGTCGCACCTTCTGGAGGATGCAATGAAAACTGGTCGGGCACTGCTTGCTTCCTGATCTATTGAACAAGGCAGGTGGTTAAAGCATCTAATAGTCCTAGTCAAGGATATTGTGGCTGTTGGGAGTGGACTTGAGGAATACAAATTAAAATGGTCAGAGGTAAGGACTTTTGATCTGTCCAATTTCAATATCAGTTTTATTTAAACATATATGCTGCTGAACTAATCCACTTGTGTAACTCCATGGGTGAAATAAGGAATCAGCAGAACACACTCTTCGGTAATATATTGTCCTGAATTTTGTGTTGTGTAACTGTAACCTTTTAACCCTTCCATTTTGTTATGATCTCTGTGGAAACTGATGACATTTGAAAAGAAATTCAAGCTTTCAGTTAATAGCTGAAAGAATGATAGGGCAAGATTTTGTGTTTTAATATGTTTACTGTAACAAAAGACTAAAAGCCCTATTGACTAAAAACTATCTTTGTTGGCAACTTATACTTTAAGCCACAGAGTAGAATACTTTCCTTTTTTAGCACAACCCAAAAAATGCATTTCACATTATACATCACACTGACCTTTTAAAGAAACATTCAATTCTCCCAAAATCAATCCAAATCGATTCTTTGCTCCTGAGATGTTACTTCTGTTCTTTTCCTTTCTCATCCTGGTAACTTCTAGTCCCAGAACTGGCCTTCATGGTGAGTGTGTTACTGGGGATCTTGCTTCTAGCACAAGCTAGGCAAATCTTACATATTTATTTTAACTCCTCATGAATTTAGCCTTTGTTATCCAAGCATGAGCTCCCACCTGCATCCTGCATGGAAAACCATAGACACTTTTGGTCACGAGTTGCTCTCTATCCCTCTAACCTATCTGTGATATTCAGTGATGTTTTAGGAAAATCTTTAACCCAATATCACAATGGCCTTCTCTGTGCCCTACCCATCTCAAAAGCCCAGCACCATGACAACATGAATCACATGGGCCTTATATCCAGGTAAAGATTCTGATCAGCTATCTTTTGAGCCGACTCTCTATTACCTTGGAAATAAATGAACAATTTAAAGTACAATTGTTTACAACCTGACATTCTCAACACTTTTCTGGGACTTTGGAGACACTCAGCCTATCCACTGTTAGCGCATAGGCTGCTGCTATTGTCTCCAAGTGTAAACATCTAGCACCTTCCTTCCTTTCCAGTAAAGCAATCTGGGCCTTCTTTTAATCTTCTGCAGCCCCATCACTCAGACCCGTTGTCAGGCAGATTTCAGCACAGGTCACATGATCCTCTTCATTTTACCCCAAATTTAAAGAGCCCCAAAAATCTCATAAGCGTAACACCTTACAAGAGTCAGGTTTATTTGAGCACTTAAGGTTTTAACTTGTGCAAAGCAACTGGAACGAGAAGTGTATGCCAGAGTAACTGATCAACTGGTGCCATCCTTTCCATCATTATGTTTGCATTCGGAAGTGGGTGCTTCTGGATAGATGTGCACATGCTTCTGATAATAGCTCAAGTAATTATCTTCGGATGCCAGGATGCACTCGGATCCTTGGAGAAATTGCACTGTGGTATGAGAGAGCAGTGATCAATTTCTGAAAGGTCACTGCATGCTCAACAACTCTTGTTCACTAAGCGATATTTAATCAATTCACTAAAATGATCCATCTAAAGGAAGAAAATTCAAGTGAATGGACAGTCTGGGAGAAAGGTTTGGAAATAAGAAAAAAGGTGTGATGTTTTGATGCTGTATTCTGTGCAGGAATTTGAGGTTGATGATAGATGTGGAGGTTCAGCTGTATTGGCCCTTCTTTACGTCCTTTATATAACTAAGAATAATCTGGCTTAAGTTCTATTTTACTGCAAGTGTGATCTTTAATTTTGGCCAGCAAACGTAATTTTGAAGTGGTTTTAACTGGGATTTTGACTGGATTATAAAATGGATAGTAATTTGGCACATTGTGCAAGTAGTGTGTTTATGAAGTCGAACTGAGGGATTACTACACAGCAAAAGACCCAAAGTGGGGCCTTCTGCCAGAATATACCTCAAAGGTAATTGGGGATGGGCAACAAATGTTGGCCTTGCCAGCGATGCACATGAATTAAAAAAAAAACACTGGAAATTTGTCAGATTCTTCAATTGTACAAACCATCTTTTTTAGCTCTCTGAAGTTCTACCTCACCATCTATCCCTGGAGGAAAGACAGCTTTCTGTAACGTAAAAGTGTGATGAGGAAACCTGACAGTTTTGAACCTTAGTAACTTATATATTGCGACTCAGTAATATCATAGAGCCATAGAGGTCTATAGTACACAAAAAGGCCCTTCGGCCCATCAAGTCTGCACCAGTCAAACAAGTACCTAACTATTCTAATCCCATTTTCCAGCACTAGGCCCATAGCCTTGTATGCCATGGCATCGCAAGTGCACATTCAAATACTTCTTAAATGTTATGAGGGTTTCTGCCTCTCCCACCCTTTTCAGGCAGTAAGTTCCAGATTCCCACCATCCTCTGGGTGAAAAAATTCTTCCTCACATCCCCTCTGAACCTCCTGCCCCTTACCTTTGAATCTATGCCCCCTGGTTATTGATCCCTCCACCAAGGCGAAAAGTTCCTTCCTGTCTACCCTATCTACGCCCCTCATAATTTTATACACCTCAATTATGTTCCCCCTCAATCTCCTCTGCTCCAAGGAAAATAACCCCAGTCTATCCAATCTCTCCTCATAACTAAAACTCTCCAGCCCAGGCAACATCCTGGTAAATCTCCTCTGCACTCTCTCTAGTGCAATCACATCTTTCCTATGATGTGGATTCCAGAACTGCATGCAATACTCTAGCTGTGGCCAAACCAGTGTTTTATATAGTAAATGTCAATAAGAGGATTGATTTAAAGAGCTCAAAATTGGGCTAAACACATTGGGGAACAATTACTTCAGGGACCTCCTAAGCTGATGACGCTGGAGCACAATCTCTGTCATTTTTGCACTATATGAAAAATATCCAACAAAATTCAGTTTGCGCTAAGATTTCATAAAATCTGGGTGTTCAAAAGCATAGTTAGGAAACCTAAGGGGATTGACTACTAATCTGTGGAGCAAGTTTATCCTTCACCAATAAAGATGGAGAAGAATTAAGTTTTTTTTTCAAGCAATTGCCTGGATGAGTGCAGCTCCAACAACACTTGAAGCTCAACACATTCCAGGACAAAACAGCCCATTTGATTGGCACTCCATTCACCACCTTAGACAGTCACTTCCTCCAGCACTGATGCACAGTAGCAGCAGTGTGTACCATCTACAGGATGCACTGCAGGAATTCACTAAGGTTCCTTTGTCAGCATCTTCCAAGCCCATGACTCCTACCACCTAGAAGAGCAAAGGCGGCCGATGCATGGGAACACAGCCACTCTTGCAAGTTCCCCCTCCAAGCTGCACATTGTCCTGGCTTGGAAATATATCACCGTTCCTTCACTGTCGCGGGGTCAAAATTCCTGGAACTCCCTCCCTAGCAGCACTGTGGGTGTATCTATACCACATGGACTGCAGCGGTTCAAGAAGGCAGCTCACCACCACCTTCCCAAGAATAATTAGGATGGGCAATAAATGCTGGTTTAGCCACACCCTGTGAAAGAATAAAAAAAATCATAGCTTCAGCCAGTTTTAGCAACCATGTGAAGTGCAGCTGCTAAAGGATTTACAATCCCAGTAGCAGTTTAGACATTATGGAAACTACAGACTAATGTGAAAATTTCAGTGAATCTCCGTCTTTGAAACTCCCATTTGATTTCCAAAACGCCTCAAGTGCATGAAGACTGTTTAAAGCACTTTTGAAATGCAAATTAACCCATTCGTCAACAGCAATTTATACAGCATCGCCCCTTTAATAAAATGCTCCAAGTTGTTTCACAGGTGTGTTGTAAGTAGAAGTATGATACAGAGCCACGAAAGCAGATATTACGTTGGATGACTAAAAGCTTGGTCAAAGTGGCAGGTTTTAAGGAGTGACTTAAAGGAGAGGCTGAAGTCGAGACACTGGCTGTGACATGGAGTGGCAACAGTGGGTTCATTTTTTTGCTGCTTTCTGTGGCTCAGCTACTCTGTAAACTCACCAAATCAGCAAGGAGCCATATAAAGCAAGACTTGAATTTCTGTAGCCCTTTTATGATGTCAGGAGGCCTCAAAAGTGCACGACAGCCAATGGAATACTTTTCAAACTGGAGTTTACTGTTTGTACACAGCAAGCTCCCACAAACAGCAATGCGACAATGGCCAGATAATCCATTGTTTTGGAAAGTTGTTTGAGGGATAAATGTTGGCCAGGACCCAGGATAACTGCCTCTTCAACAGAGTTACATGGGGATCTTGCATCTACCGGAGAGGACAGATTGGCCTTGGTTTAATGTCTGATCTGAAAGCCAGCACCTCAGAAAGTGCAGCACTCACTCAACACTGCACTAAAATGTCAGCCTAGATTTTTTGAGCTCAAGTCTCTGGAGTGGGACTGTATGTTTAACAACAAAAATATTAGTTCCACCAACAACAATCATTTAGTGTTTAGAAATGATCTTATCTATTTGCAGAAGAGCAGGGCAGAGCAGATTACCAGGTATTCTGGCTGCTTGGTTTCCCTTCTTTGTAATAGCGATATGGAATATCCTAAGGACGTGAAAAGTCACTGAAAAAAAATGCAAGTTCATTCTTCTTGCATGAGAGAATCACCAGTACTAAAACACAGAGATTACTAGTCATTTGTAGAAAATCTTGTTTAAAAGGCTTTAAAGACTTAAAAGGTGGCTGCAAGTCAAGCATGTTGTACTTGTTGCAGTTCTGAATTGGATGTGCTTTTTGGTTTAGATGAAGGATCATTTGAAACTTAAACATACCAGTAATGAATTGTTCAACTCCTCCATTTATATAGTTCTGGGTGATGGATGATTTAAATTATGCTCCTAAATAACCCAAGTAAACAATGCAACAAGATAAGAACCCTTCGAGTTTCCTGACCCATAAGGTCTTTAATGGAGACTGTGGTTTTTCGCTTGTTTAAACTGTGGCTGATCATGTAAATAGCCACCACGATGATTAAATATTGGTTGCCAAGCAACAGCTAAACTCAATCTCTCGGGCGTATTTTTTTGTGTGACCAGTTTCATTGGATTTCATTGTGGTCACATCATGTTCTTTAATTGCCTTCAGAGAATCAAATAAATTCTCGATTTTTTTTTGTGCTTGGGGTCCTGCAAATTGCAAAGTAATTAAATGCCTGTGTTCAAGTATAAACTATTTGGAAGGGATGTTATTTTTAAAACCAATCTATACTGTATCAAACTGTCATTACCCAAGGGATGTTATTGCTGAGGGGGTTGGGGAGGAAAGAATTTTTGGATTGCACATCTTGTCCTGTGTTTAACATTTGTGCTGGTTTGCTGTTCAAATGTTTTTGGCAGTGGTTTTGAGTGGAACAAAACCTCTTAACTTGAAGTATTTTAAATGCATGTTCTGGCGTTTTAACTTCATGAAATTGAAAATTAAAAAAAATGTTAGACCAGGCTGCAAGCATTTTGAGGATAGATCATTGGCCTGAATTCTAATGCAATTTCAGAAGTAGAATTTGGAGGGTAAATCGTCAATTAAAATTTGTGATCCTTAGCAAGAACATAGACACACTGTAATTATAGTTTTATGCAATTGAAAATTGCTATGTCAATCGTTTTTTTTTACTTGTAAAAACATTAGGAGCAGGAACAACTGTACGCTAAAACACTATTCCATGATTCAATCAAAAGGTTAACAGCCTTTCTAACAGATGGCCGATGAAGCCTGACATACCATAGTTCTGAATGATAGGAGCCCATTGGCACCAGAAGATGATATATTTGGGATACTGTACAGTAGCTTGCAGTCTCATGACATTTAGAATGTGAAAAGATTTATTAATAGACTCTTTTAAAATGCTGCAATGGGAAAAACACACATGACTGTGAAGGTCATGGAAATATGTTGTGTCCTGATCTTGTTTTTGCTGGTCTGGATAGCACTGTGTAAAGGCCAGGGATGTGGCCATTTTGAGAATTGCGTGGCAAGGGGCAAGGATTGCTACTCGCAGTTTGATATGGAGCATATTTTGTGTGTATACTGGGTGCTGTGATGGTTTGTCCTGTCACTGTTCTGTTGGGTTTGTTGCTGTGCCACTCGAGAGGAAGGGGATCAGGCGTGAAAGACACAATGGAAATTTAGCTTGACGTATCTCGGATGGAAAAGTAAGAAAGATCAATGGATGATCTCTGGTTATGGTAAAGCTTCATACATTGCACCCAAAAGGATAACTTAAAATCAGATTTTATGATTTCTATTAATAAATTTCTAGAATATTTTTAGGTGGGGAGCTAATACAAATAGATCCTTTCTTGAATTTGTTAAAAAAATTTGTTTTAATTTGTTCCCTCTTGAAGCCTGAGCCGAAGCCAACCTGTTCCCATCTTGGTTCATGTTTGACCCGGAGGTGAACTTCCGACCTCCTGTTCATGCCACCACTAATACCGCTTATTTCCAACTCCTTAATATCTTGACTTCTTTGGCCTTGCCTCAGCTTATCTGCTGAAACCCTCATTCGTGCCTTTGTTACCTCTACACTCGACTCTTCTGATACACTCCTTGCTGATCACTCAGATCCTACCCTCCGTAAACTTGAGGTCGTTCAAAACTCGGCTATCTGTGTCTTAACTTGCACCTAGTCCCGTCTTCCCTATCATCCCTGTGCCCACTGACCTACATTGGTTCCCAGTCAAGCAACCTCTTGATCTTAAAATTCTTATCTTTGCTTTCAAAACCCCTGCTTCCACTCCACTCCCCCCACCCCCGCCATGGCCTTGCCCCTCCATATCTCTAAACTCTCCCAGCCCCACAACCCTATTGAGACGTCAGTGTTCATTTAATTCTGGTCTCTTGCGCATACCCAGTTTTAATTCCTCCACTGTTGGTGACCGTGCCCAGGGCCCAAGCTCTGGATTCCACCCCTACCCCCAAACAACACTCTACCTTTCTTTCCTCCTTTAAGACAGTCCTTCAAACTTTCCTCTTTGACTGAGCTTCTGGTCATCTGATGTAATATTTCCTTTGTGGTTGAGCGTGGGGAGCTCTGTTTTAAAATGCTCCTGTGCAAGTGCTTTACGACGTTTCATTGTGTTAAACGTGCTATATAAATGTAAGTTGTCCAATTTTTGTGTATTCTGACATGCACAACTTATTTATTACATGTTGAAATAAAATTCAAGCTCCCTTTTTATAATTTTTCCCCCTCCCCCATCAATGTCTTGTCTATTCTCTGTCCATGAAATCCAATGGCTTCAACACCATGGAAGTGAGGTATTTGACAACAGGTGCTATCACAGCCAATCTAAACCCTGTTTCCACTCGGCATTCACTCACCTGTCCAGAGGCATTTACTGAAACTGGCAGCTTTTCTGGCATTAAACCTGCCTTTGCAGCCCATATTGTTAATTACCCATTCTTAAATTGCTGCTCATCACCGTCATGGAATCAAAGTAAGGCAAAACATTGTCTTCTGACAAGCAACAAAATGGAGCAAAAGTGTTAAGGTGCCATAGTTGAGCTATTGAGGGCTTTGAGATCTTTTGTTTTCTTGTGTACTTAATTGGCTTATGGTCCACAAGTGGCATCATTCTAGCTTTGATCACCTCATGGGTTGAATTTGCCAACATTCTATTTTCTTGTCATTATGAGCTCCCACCATGTCACCTCCAGTATTCTGCTGTTTCTATCCAATCTAACATATATTTAAAATAGTGAGTGGCTTCAAATTCCTGTAGATGTTATGGTGTACCACTTACATGATATGTCATGACAGATGATGTAGAGTTGGTCCCCCTGGCACACGAGGGAAACTTGGTTACGCTACCACTACGGTTTTACAATTTATTTATTACCAGATGCGTGCACTAAATTCAGAATTAATAAAACCACCAAGACTTTTAGAGATTTTTTAAAAATTAAAATAAAAATATTTATTAACAAAATAAAAGATGTCAAGCACATACATAAGACTGCAATTACTACTATAATAACTCTTAAAATTCCTAATTAACCTGACCCCCAGTTACACTCCCTTTAAGGCAACTATCGAAAATAGATTTTAGTTTTAAAACAGACTCAGCAAGTTAACACAATACCCTGGACAGTGGAATTCCAAATGGCTTTTCTCCAACTTCAGTTTCGGTAGATAGCAGACTTTTGCACAAACGCTGCAAACTCCATCAAGGCTTTTCACAAATTCCTGTTAGATCTTACATGGCCTTCTCTGGACACACAGCTTTTCATTCGCCTTTATACATGTAAATTCTATTCTTCCATATTTCTTTTGAAACTGTATCTCCCTCATAATATGAAAACTTTTTGTCGCTATATGGTGTCATGATGTCACTATATATTGTCAGTAACCTTGGGGAAAAATAAACACATTCCTTAGCCTTGCTTATCTGGCTGGTTCTAAACAGACTAAAATCCCTTGGAAATCTAAATATCCCTTAATTTATCGAAAAATGCAAATTCCCTTCACACCTTACATGTTAAGCCAGCATCCATGTTTACTCATGAGCATGTCAAGCATCTAGCTTCTTTTGATTTCAAACTTGCAGTCTACTTGATTCCAAATGTAAAAAATCACCCAGACCCAACTATACTTAACCCCGTAAACCTACTTCACCATTAACTAGAAAAATATTATGAAAATGATTATACTTTCATGACAGTGACAAATTGAAGGTGGGGGGGGTGGTGGTGTAGGAATAGGGCATTGCTGAAAGTAACCTGACAGCACGAACAGTGTCATGAGTGAATGTTCAAACTGACTGTGGCAAGAAAGCAAATATTGATGGAATTCATTTTTACTGGAACTGAAGCTGAGCAGAAAATGTGACATGGAAATATAAAGGAAGGGTTAAGCTGAGCCAGAGGTTTTGCAGAACTCCCTGTCCACGTTGGCCTACATTTTTTTTTTTGCTCCCTCGCACCTTCCGCAGTTGAACGTCCCCGTTATTTACACCCCACCGATCCCTTGAATTGAGATGCTTTTCCAGACAAAGTTCCAAACTTTGGAGGATCGTCTTTTTCTTTCTGCCCACTCTCTTTTTCCCTCTCTTCTCCCCCCCATCCCTGTCCCTCTTTCCCCCCATCCCTGTCTCTCTTCTCCCCCCCATCCCTGTCTCTCTTCTCCCCCCCATCCCTGTCTCTCTTCTCCCCCCCATCCCTGTCTCTCTTCTCCCCCCCCATCCCTGTCTCTCTTTCCCCCCCATCCCTGTCTCTCTTTCCCCCCCATCCCTGTCTCTCTTTCCCCCCCATCCCTGTCTCTCTTTCCCCCCCATCCCTGTCCCTCTTTCCCCCCATCCCTGTCCCTCTTTCCCCCCATCCCTGTCCCTCTTTCCCCCCATCCCTGTCCCTCTTTCCCCCCATCCCTGTCCCTCTTTCCCCCCATCCCTGTCCCTCTTTCCCCCCATCCCTGTCCCTCTTTCCCCCCATCCCTGTCCCTCTTTCCCCCCATCCCTGTCCCTCTTTCCCCCCATCCCTGTCCCTCTTTCCCCCCATCCCTGTCCCTCTTTCCCCCCATCCCTGTCCCTCTTTCCCCCCATCCCTGTCCCTCTTTCCCCCCATCCCTGTCCCTCTTTCCCCCCATCCCTGTCCCTCTTTCCCCCCATCCCTGTCCCTCTTTCCCCCCATCCCTGTCCCTCTTTCCCCCCATCCCTGTCCCTCTTTCCCCCCATCCCTGTCCCTCTTTCCCCCCATCCCTGTCCCTCTTTCCCCCCATCCCTGTCCCTCTTTCCCCCCATCCCTGTCCCTCTTTCCCCCCATCCCTGTCCCTCTTTCCCCCCATCCCTGTCCCTCTTTCCCCCCATCCCTGTCCCTCTTTCCCCCCATCCCTGTCCCTCTTTCCCCCCATCCCTGTCCCTCTTTCCCCCCATCCCTGTCCCTCTTTCCCCCCATCCCTGTCCCTCTTTCCCCCCATCCCTGTCCCTCTTTCCCCCCATCCCTGTCCCTCTTTCCCCCCATCCCTGTCCCTCTTTCCCCCCATCCCTGTCCCTCTTTCCCCCCATCCCTGTCCCTCTTTCCCCCCATCCCTGTCCCTCTTTCCCCCCATCCCTGTCCCTCTTTCCCCCCATCCCTGTCCCTCTTTCCCCCCATCCCTGTCCCTCTTTCCCCCCATCCCTGTCCCTCTTTCCCCCCATCCCTGTCCCTCTTTGCCCCCCATCCCTGTCCCTCTTTGCCCCCCATCCCTGTCCCTCTTTGCCCCCCATCCCTGTCCCTCTTTGCCCCCATCCCTGTCCCTCTTTGCCCCCATCCCTGTCCCTCTTTGCCCCCATCCCTGTCCCTCTTTGCCCCCATCCCTGTCCCTCTTTGCCCCCATCCCTGTCCCTCTTTGCCCCCATCCCTGTCCCTCTTTGCCCCCATCCCTGTCCCTCTTTGCCCCCATCCCTGTCCCTCTTTGCCCCCATCCCTGTCCCTCTTTGCCCCCATCCCTGTCCCTCTTTGCCCCCATCCCTGTCCCTCTTTGCCCCCATCCCTGTCCCTCTTTGCCCCCATCCCTGTCCCTCTTTGCCCCCATCCCTGTCCCTCTTTGCCCCCATCCCTGTCCCTCTTTGCCCCCATCCCTGTCCCTCTTTGCCCCCATCCCTGTCCCTCTTTGCCCCCATCCCTGTCCCTCTTTGCCCCCATCCCTGTCCCTCTTTGCCCCCATCCCTGTCCCTCTTTGCCCCCATCCCTGTCCCTCTTTGCCCCCATCCCTGTCCCTCTTTGCCCCCATCCCTGTCCCTCTTTGCCCCCATCCCTGTCCCTCTTTGCCCCCATCCCTGTCCCTCTTTGCCCCCATCCCTGTCCCTCTTTGCCCCCATCCCTGTCCCTCTTTGCCCCCATCCCTGTCCCTCTTTGCCCCCATCCCTGTCCCTCTTTGCCCCCATCCCTGTCCCTCTTTGCCCCCATCCCTGTCCCTCTTTGCCCCCATCCCTGTCCCTCTTTGCCCCCATCCCTGTCCCTCTTTGCCCCCATCCCTGTCCCTCTTTGCCCCCATCCCTGTCCCTCTTTGCCCCCATCCCTGTCCCTCTTTGCCCCCATCCTGTCCCTCTTTGCCCCCATCCCTGTCCCTCTTTGCCCCCATCCCTGTCCCTCTTTGCCCCCATCCCTGTCCCTCTTTGCCCCCATCCCTGTCCCTCTTTGCCCCCATCCCTGTCCCTCTTTGCCCCCATCCCTGTCCCTCTTTGCCCCCATCCCTGTCCCTCTTTGCCCCCATCCCTGTCCCTCTTTGCCCCCATCCCTGTCCCTCTTTGCCCCCATCCCTGTCCCTCTTTGCCCCCATCCCTGTCCCTCTTTGCCCCCATCCCTGTCCCTCTTTGCCCCCATCCCTGTCCCTCTTTGCCCCCATCCCTGTCCCTCTTTGCCCCCATCCCTGTCCCTCTTTGCCCCCATCCCTGTCCCTCTTTGCCCCCATCCCTGTCCCTCTTTGCCCCCATCCCTGTCCCTCTTTGCCCCCATCCCTGTCCCTCTTTGCCCCCATCCCTGTCCCTCTTTGCCCCCATCCCTGTCCCTCTTTGCCCCCATCCCTGTCCCTCTTTGCCCCCATCCCTGTCCCTCTTTGCCCCCATCCCTGTCCCTCTTTGCCCCCATCCCTGTCCCTCTTTGCCCCCATCCCTGTCCCTCTTTGCCCCCATCCCTGTCCCTCTTTGCCCCCATCCCTGTCCCTCTTTGCCCCCATCCCTGTCCCTCTTTGCCCCATCCCTGTCCCTCTTTGCCCCCATCCCTGTCCCTCTTTGCCCCCATCCCTGTCCCTCTTTGCCCCCATCCCTGTCCCTCTTTGCCCCCATCCCTGTCCCTCTTTGCCCCCATCCCTGTCCCTCTTTGCCCCCATCCCTGTCCCTCTTTGCCCCATCCCTGTCCCTCTTGCCCCCATCCCTGTCCCTCTTTGCCCCCATCCCTGTCCCTCTTTGCCCCCATCCCTGTCCCTCTTTGCCCCCATCCCTGTCCCTCTTTGCCCCCATCCCTGTCCCTCATTCCCCCCATCCCTCTCTCCCTCATTCCCCCCATCCCTCTCTCCCTCTTCCCCCATCCCTCTCTCCCTCTTTCCCCCATCCCTCTCTCCCTCTTTCCCCCCATCCCTCTCTCCCTCTTTCCCCCATCCCTCTCTCCCTCTTTCCCCCATCCCTCTACTCCCTCTTTCCCCCATCCCTCTCTCCCTCTTTGCCCCCATCCCTGTCCCTCTTGCCCCCATCCCTGTCCCTCTTTCCCCCCCATCCCTGTCCCTCTTTCCCCCCCATCCCTTCCCTCATTCCCCCCATCCCTCTCTCCCTCATTCCCCCCATCCCTCTCTCCCTCTTTTCCCCCATCCCTCTCTCCCTCGTTCCCCCCATCCCTCTCTCCCTCTTTCCCCCCATCCCTCTCTCCCTCTTTCCCCCATCCCTCTCTCCCTCTTTCCCCCATCCCTCTCTCCCTCTTTCCCCATCCCTCTCTCCCTCATTCCCCCCATCCCTCTCTCCCTCTTTCCCCCCATCCCTCTCTCCCTCTTTCCCCATCACCCTCGCTCCTCTTTCCCCCATCCCTCTCCCTCTTCCCCCATCCCTCTTCCCCCCATCCCTCTTTCCCCCCATCCCTCATTCTCCCCCATCCGCTCTCCCTCTTTCCCCCAACCCTCTCTCCCTCTTTCCCCCCCATCCCTCTCTCCCTCTTTCCCCCCATCCCTCTCTCCCTCTTTCCCCCCATCCCTCTCTCCCTCTTTCCCCCCATCCCTCTCTCCCTCTTTCCCCCATCCCTCTTTCCCCCATCCCTCTTTCCCCCATCCCTCTCTCCCTCTTTCCCCCCATCCCTCTCTCCCTCTTTCCCCCCATCCCTCTTTCCCCCATCCCTCTTTCCCCCATCCCTCTTTCCCCCATCCCTCTTTCCCCCATCCCTCTTTCCCCCATCCCTCTCTCCCTCTTTCCCCCCATCCCTCTCTCCCTCTTTCCCCCATCCCTCTCTCCCTCTTTCCCCCCATCCCTCTTTCCCCCCATCCCTCTTTCCCCCCATCCCTCTCTCCCCCCATCCCTCTTTCCCCCCATCCCTCTTTCCCCCATCCCTCTTTCCCCCCATCCCTCTTTCCCCCCATCCCTCTTTCCCCCCATCCCTCTTTCCCCCCATCCCTCTTTCCCCCCATCCCTCTTTCCCCCCATCCCTCTTTCCCCCCATCCCTCTTTCCCCCCATCCCTCTCTTCCCCCCATCCCTCTTCCCCCCATCCCTCTCTTCCCCCCATCCCTCTCTTCCCCCCCATCCCTCTTTCCCCCCATCCCTCTTTCCCCCCATCCCTCTTTCCCCCCATCCCTCTTTCCCCCCATCCCTCTTTCCCCCCATCCCTCTTTCCCCCCATCCCTCTTTCCCCCCATCCCTCTTTCCCCCCATCCCTCTTTCCCCCATCCCTCTTTCCCCCCATCCCTCTTTCCCCCCATCCCTCTTTCCCCCCATCCCTCTTTCCCCCCATCCCTCTTTCCCCCCATCCCTCTCTCCCCCCATCCCTCTCTCCCCCCATCCCTCTCTCCCCCCATCCCTCTCTCCCCCCATCCCTCTCTCCCCCCATCCCTCTTTCCCCCCATCCCTCTTTCCCCCCATCCCTCTTTCCCCCCATCCCTCTTTCCCCCCATCCCTCTTTCCCCCCATCCCTCTTTCCCCCCATCCCTCTCTCCCCCCATCCCTCTTTCCCCCCATCCCTCTCTCCCCCCATCCCTCTCTCCCCCCATCCCTCTCTCCCCCCATCCCTCTTCCCCCCATCCCTCTTCCCCCCATCCCTCTTTCCCCCCATCCCTCTTTCCCCCCATCCCTCTTTCCCCCCATCCCTCTTTCCCCCCATCCCTCTTTCCCCCCATCCCTCTTTCCCCCCATCCCTCTTTCCCCCCATCCCTCTTTCCCCCCATCCCTCTTTCCCCCCATCCCTCTTTCCCCCCATCCCTCTTTCCCCCCATCCCTCTTTCCCCCCATCCCTCTTTCCCCCCATCCCTCTTTCCCCCCATCCCTCTCTCCCCCCATCCCTCTCTCCCCCCATCCCTCTCTCCCCCCATCCCTCTCTCCCCCCATCCCTCTCTCCCCCCATCCCTCTCTCCCCCCATCCCTCTCTCCCCCCATCCCTCTCTCCCCCCATCCCTCTCTCCCCCCATCCCTCTCTCCCCCCATCCCTCTCTCCCCCCATCCCTCTCTCCCCCCATCCCTCTCTCCCCCCATCCCTCTCTCCCCCCATCCCTCTCTCCCCCCATCCCTCTCTCCCCCCATCCCTCTCTCCCCCCATCCCTCTCTCCCCCCATCCCTCTCTCCCCCCATCCCTCTCTCCCCCCATCCCTCTCTCCCCCCATCCCTCTCTCCCCCCATCCCTCTCTCCCCCCATCCCTCTCTCCCCCCATCCCTCTCTCCCCCCATCCCTCTCTCCCCCCATCCCTCTCTCCCCCCATCCCTCTCTCCCCCCATCCCTCTCTCCCTCCCTCCTGTAGCTTAATTCCGCTCCCAATCCTGGAACACCCTTCCTAGCCACATTGTGGGTGTACCTACACCACTTGGACTTGCAGCGTTTCAAGAAGGTGGCTCGATCGCCACCTTCTTGAAGGTGGTTAATAAATCCTGGCCAGCGACACCCATGAACTGTGGAAAGAATTTAAAAAGTCACATTGGTTACATTATCTGCGTCACTCTGTCCCATTGGTTCATGGCTCCAGTAACCTCTGTGACATCTGTGGGACTCTTGTTAATAGATGTTGCTGTTCAGTCCAACTTGCAGTTAATAATACAACAATGGGAAATGGATTAAATTTACTTGAAGGTTTATGGAGAATGACTGGTGGACTGGAATAATTGGCAACGAGGCTTAGATGACATAAATTGCAAAAGAAACTCATGAACGGTTGTAACTGTTACCTCATCTTCTGGAGAATGTACAAGGATAATTGTTGTCCATCTCCCTAAATGTATACTCTGTCGTCTTGGTGAGATACTGTGTTGTAAACTTGTTGGGTCTTGTAAATTACATTTAAAAAAAAAAAAATGAGATTAGTTGCGTTACTTCCCTTGTCATTCAAGAAAAAGTAGGTTAATTGTACACTGCATGTTTGTCTCGCTGAAAGTATAGTGCAATAATGTAAACACTGGACAGTCTTTCTAAAAGGAGAGAAATTTAGTACAGTGGAGAGGAGATCAGCCAACATAATTCAGCTGTTTATTTGCAACCACCTATTACCAATAGATAAAATATGAGCCTTTTCTGTCCTTGAGCTCAGCCTGGCTATTATCAGAGGTGCACTCAGGTGTAGCATTTCTGAAGAACAGGAAAACTTCGAAAGCATGAGAATTTAACCCAGGCCTAATAATTGACTTACAGGTGCTCAAGACTACAGATTGTATCACTGAAAGAGTGAGTGGGATGGACTAACAGTAAAAAATATTCCGTTAATTGGGTAGGGGGATAGAAGAGCAGCAGGAGGTCGGAAGTGAGAGCGAGTGCCATAAATTTGAGAAGTTTCCAGCTTGCATTTTAAAATGTCAGATATTCTTCAGTCCTGTCATGAAAAATAGTTTTTTTTGAAGTGCAGTGGAAAAATTGGAGCCTTATCTTTTTAAACATCTAATATATCCACTGATATTAATTTGAATTTGCTTAATTCTAGTTACTGGATAATTCAAATTTTTCAACATAAACAAGGTGTTACATTGGCAGGCATGAATGACAGCTATGTTCCTTCCACCCGCATTGACACTTAGAATAGTTTTGTTGAGGGTGATGACATTGAAGAGCCTGACTCTGAAGGAGCAGAATTAACATTGGTTGAGAGTCATTACATCAACTTTGTATATATTCCTGCAGAAAGGGAGTCATCGACCATGTCCGCAGGTATAGGGACCAGGTAACGAAGCTGAGTGGCCAGCATTAGTGTGAATGAAGCGGAGAGGGGTGAATCTAGTTGAGCTTGAACTGGGTGTAAGGTAAGACAAGGAAGAAGTTCAGCTTCAGGACCAGCCTTGGGCAGAGGGATTTTCAAGAATGTTTGGCTTGGGCAGTGGAAATGAATGGTCTCAATCTCAGTGACCGAGAGGTTCATGAGCTCCTCGTACCTGTTGGAGGTGTGGGTGGAGGGGGCAAGGGATAATGGTTTAAGGTGATGATTTGTAATGGAGAAACAAAGCGAGTGCATTCTAGAATGATCCTGGTGCAGTGAGCAGTTTTGGCCAAGTCCATTAGTGCCTGATTTGGTCCAGCCAGATCTGGTGTTGGATGGTTAAAACCAATTTTGGGCTTGACTCGAGTGAGCAAAAATGGGACTATGCCAGTGGAAACAGCCAGGATGGAGATTGGGGGATGCGTGGGGAACTAAAACATCTAAACTAGAGCTGAAAGGGAGTGTTTTGAGCAGATTGATAACTGCAGAATTATCCTACTTTTTGGAAGGCCCAAAGATTAAACGTTTGCGAGTTTGTATGTTATTTAGAATGTGTTTTCCTGGGGCAGACGCAGAAGCAAGTTGGGTTGGAAATGGGTCTGCTAGTGGTAAAGAATGGACTGGCCTGTCATCAAAACAATAGGTGCTTAGAGGCTTTGTGAGCTTGTAAGCTCAAGGGGGTGGCTGTGAATGTAGATAGTACAGTTAATATGGAGGGAGAAGTTGAGGGAGAATATGAGGGCAGTGAAGTTCAAAAGATGGCGAAGTGAATTCAGATGGAGAATGAAGTAGAACTCAGTGCATAGACTGAGGTTAACTTTCTGACAGAAGTCTTAGTATTTACTCTGCCTGAGCTGTGGCAAATCATTTAGGGGGATGAGGGGAAAAAGACTGAACTGTAAACCTTAGACCCATATAAAGTTTCCATTGCTACATAAAGCTTAAGAAGTGAAAGATGCACGGTTGTAAATTATATCTATTTAACAATTGAGAACAAAATGTTCCACCCGGAAGACAGGAAGAAAGTTTCAAGTGGCTTAGAAATAGCTCACTTGCAGCATGTTTCCTGCTGCTGCCTCCAATAGGAGTCACGGTGTTTCCTGCTGCTGCCTCCAATAGGAGTCACCGTGTTTCCTGCTGCTGCCACCAATAGGAGTCACGGTGTTTCCCGTTGCTGCCTCCAGTAGGAGTCACGGTGTTTCCCGTTGCTGCCTCCAGTAGGAGTCACGGTGTTTCCCGTTGCTGCCTCCAGTAGGAGTCACGGTGTTTCCCGTTGCTGCCTCCAGTAGGAGTCACGGTGTTTCCCGTTGCTGCCTCCAGTAGGAGTCACGGTGTTTCCCGTTGCTGCCTCCAGTAGGAGTCACGGTGTTTCCCGTTGCTGCCTCCAGTAGGAGTCACGGTGTTTCCCGTTGCTGCCTCCAGTAGGAGTCACGGTGTTTCCCGTTGCTGCCTCCAGTAGGAGTCACGGTGTTTCCCGTTGCTGCCTCCAGTAGGAGTCACGGTGTTTCCCGTTGCTGCCTCCAGTAGGAGTCACGGTGTTTCCCGTTGCTGCCTCCAGTAGGAGTCACGGTGTTTCCCGTTGCTGCCTCCAGCAGGAGTCACGGTGTTTCCCGTTGCTGCCTCCAGCAGGAGTCACGGTGTTTCCCGTTGCTGCCTCCAGCAGGAGTCACGGTGTTTCCCGTTGCTGCCTCCAGCAGGAGTCACGGTGTTTCCCGTTGCTGCCTCCAGTAGGAGTCACGGTGTTTCCCGTTGCTGCCTCCAGTAGGAGTCACGGTGTTTCCCGTTGCTGCCTCCAGTAGGAGTCACGGTGTTTCCCGTTGCTGCCTCCAGTAGGAGTCACGGTGTTTCCCGTTGCTGCCTCCAGTAGGAGTCACGGTGTTTCCCGTTGCTGCCTCCAGTAGGAGTCACGGTGTTTCCCGTTGCTGCCTCCAGTAGGAGTCACGGTGTTTCCCGTTGCTGCCTCCAGTAGGAGTCACGGTGTTTCCCGTTGCTGCCTCCAGCAGGAGTCACGGTGTTTCCCGTTGCTGCCTCCAGTAGGAGTCACGGTGTTTCCCGTTGCTGCCTCCAGTAGGAGTCACGGTGTTTCCCGTTGCTTCCTCCAGTAGGAGTCACGGTGTTTCCCGTTGCTGCCTCCAGTAGGAGTCACGGTGTTTCCCGTTGCTGCCTCCAGTAGGAGTCACGGTGTTTCCCGTTGCTGCCTCCAGCAGGAGTCACGGTGTTTCCCGTTGCTGCCTCCAGTAGGAGTCACGGTGTTTCCCGTTGCTGCCTCCAGTAGGAGTCACGGTGTTTCCCGTTGCTGCCTCCAGTAGGAGTCACGGTGTTTCCCGTTGCTGCCTCCAGTAGGAGTCACGGTGTTTCCCGTTGCTGCCTCCAGTAGGAGTCACGGTGTTTCCTGCTGCTGCCTCCAATAGGAGTCACGGTGTTTCCTGCTGCTGCCTCCAATAGGAGTCACGGTGTTTCCCGTTGCTGCCTCCAGTAGGAGTCACGGTGTTTCCCGTTGCTGCCTCCAGTAGGAGTCTTGGTGTTTCCCATTGCTGCCTCCAATAGGAGTCACGGTGTTTCCTGTTGCTGCCTCCAGTAGGAGTCACGGTGTTGCTGGTAAACGTGTTAAAATAATGAAGTGAAACTGCTGCCTTTGAGACACAGTTTGTGCCAGTGCCTCAAAAGTGGTTGTGCCCCAAGTAGAAGCTGGTTTGCTTTTTAAGCTGATGACAGCAATATTTTTGGACCAGCCCTTGTTTGTCCCAACCTCTCACCTGGGCCCCTTTGGAAAATACCTTTTTACTCCCACTGACTAAAAACGCAATTAAAGTGACTCTCCCTGAACTGATTGTAATGTCTTGATTAAAACTGGCCAAGATGAAAACCTGGAGAATGCAAATTGGTGGACCCATGGATGTGATGTGAATGTTTTGTTGACCTGGTTTGGCTGAGCTGTACTTCAGTTGCATTGATTTTGTTTGCAAAGCTGATGGAACCTTCTGTTAGCTGTGGTTCTTGTGACTAATAACATTTAAAATGTGGCTAAAATCCAGATAAAAGACCATTAGGGTGGTATCATGTGGATTGACTCTCGTGCAATTATACCAACCTTGGGAATGTTTACAACACCATCACCATTTATCTTATTTTGCATATGGCTTAGCTCCAAAATATGGCTTAAGTTTGAAACCTGTTATGGGATCTCATTGCCATTGTGGGCTCTTGCTGTGCACAAAATAGTTTTAATGTTATGGCCAAGATTTTTAAGATGGGGGTGGGGGGGGGGATTTTTCCTTCCTGCCATCCGAAGCATCGGAGGAGGATACATCCCTGTCGATACCAGTGCCTTCCCCATCAGCCATTTAATGCTCCAACGAGCATTAATTGCCTGGAGGCGGGATTTCCACCACTCACCTGGGAAGATTGGCTGGCGGCTCTCTCTAGCCCCAGCAGTGCGAGTGGCTCCAGTGGACAGGACTGGGACTGCAAACTGTTCAGAGCCTAAGTGGTAGGAGTCCAGGGCCAGGTAAATTGGGGGGGGGTCTTGGCATGAGGCAGGGAGGGGATGCCTGGCAGAGTGGGTGGGAGGGATTTGGAGGTGTTGGTGGAGAGGACGGAGGCTGTTGATGGAGGTGCCCTCTGCTGCCTACCTGAGGGTCTAAGCAGTTTCACTTTGCAGGCTTTCCCCATGACCTTGAATTCCCGCCAGCCTGAAAATCGAGGCTGGGTGGGAAACGGCCCTTAAGCAACCATTAATTGGACACTTAAAGGTCTCCATTGGAGCAGTGCTGGGACTGCCTAGGCCTCGCATGTCCTAGCACTTTTGGGGGAAAAAAATAATGTAATTACCTTGTCTTATTTTTGTCAGTTGTAAAAAAAAATCTTCCATGTCCCTTTGAAAATCAAACGCTTCTCCACTTAACTAAATATGCAGATTTCATTCACGCCATATCTGCTGACCTCATCCTAGCTCTACTCATCTTCATTTTAAATGCCTGTTTTACACCTCACTTCTTTGATAAGTTAGACTTCCAGCCTACTCGTCTCCAGCCCAACTAAATCAGCCCCACACCCAAAACCACATGCACACAAACCTGCTTTAAAATATCCCACAATAACATTAGGACAAATGTGATAGTCTCTTGACACTGTGGAATATTGACTTCACTACTCCAAATGTTCTGATTGAACATATGATCTTTTATCTTCCGCTTAGTTTTGTAGTTCACTGTATCAGCCTGGTTCAGTTAGTAGTGGGTCAAGCCCCACTCCAGGATTTGATCATAAAAATCAAGGCTGACACTCCAGTACTGCACTGTCAGGTGCCGTCTTCCAGCTGTGACATTAAACCAATGTGACATTAAACTCTGCCTGCTTGGGTGGATGTAAGAGATCCCTTGGCACTAATTCAAAGAACAGCCAGGGAGTTATCCCTGGTGTCCTGGCCGCTATTTATCCCTCCATCAAAATCACAGAGGGGAAAAAAAACCCGGATTATCTGGTCATTATCACGTTGCTGTTCATGGCAGTTTGCTGTATTCAAATTGGCTGCTCCAGTCCCTATGGTCCGATTTGTGGCTGCACTTCAGCAGGTGGTCAGATGGCTGTCAAGTGCTTTGAGATGCCCAATGATCGTGGAAAGTGCTTTATAAAATGCTGGCCTTTTTCTTCTCCAAAATATTTTAACACATCTTGTTACAATTTTACAGTTGTTGGCATTCTTGAGATTCCTTAATAATCCCATGTTTTAGAAATGGTTCTTGTAGGGTCGGAGTACTTCAGAATGGTGCACTTGTAAAAAGAACACTGGACTTCTTACCAGAATGGCTAAGTCTGGTGACTAGAATGCATATATAGATGCATAGTCTGTGTTCTCACAACAGCAAAAGGAGATGGTCAGGTGCTGGAGTCCAAATTTCCACCTCTGCCTTGAATTTGCCACCTTTTACTAGTCTGGATGGGAGCGCATTGTTATACTGCAGTCTTAGCTTTTCCCAGCCTTGCAGAGCACAAATTTTCTTTCCATGTTTTTGAAATTCCAGTGTACCTGTGCTTGGTTAAGGATGTGGCCTATCTGGAAGATGAATGCTTGAAGCAGAGGATGAGCAGATTGTGTTTCCAAAACTGAGACGACATAGTTCAGGCCTTCTAACCAACCACCTGCTTTTCTTCTACAAGATCAGATCTATTGGAGTAACTGGGTCGTAGCAGCAGCAGGTATGAAACAATCCTGTTTGTTGCGATATGATGCAGTTAAGGGCTGCAGTCCATCTTTAGTCTGCCTTGGAGGGCATCTCATTGGAATTATGCAACCCAGGACTGTAACTTTTCCTGTTCTGTGACTGCAGATGAGCAGAGTTAAAGGACAGCAGCTTGGCGTCTAGGGAGAAAGCTTAGAAACTTGGCTAGAACGTTTTCTAAAGGGTTTACTCTCTATATTTTTTAAGCGATTAACTTTTCCATATCGCTGCAAGTGACTGAACTGTGGCAAGCTATGGGTAGGTTCCACAAAAATTGCACCCTAAGTTAGGCTTTTGTCAAAACCAGCCATACTGCTACCTTAATCAATGGTCCATTGAATATATCGGGTAGTAGATGTGTCGGACTTGGTGGGATTATACCTCGTTACCTCGACTTGGGTGAATGTGAAGTAATGATGGTTGAGTCAGCAGGTCAGTTATAAAAGCGTCTTCCATAGCGTTTGTTCTATACTGCTGAGAAGTACAGTGACTATTTAAATTTCTAGAAAAGATTCAACATCTCAATGGAATATTCCTTCTAATTTATATACTTTATTTCTTTTCCAGCTTCACTATTTTGTATACTTCAATGGTTTTGTTATCTCAAATCATCCCTTTTTCATAACAAAGTGTTCTTTATGCTGGTACTACACTTGGTGTAGGAAGTCAAAGAGCGCATTGATTTTTCCTCTGTGCTACCACATTGCTGGTTGTGTACATGGCTGTTTACCATGGCCTTGTGAAGTGCATTAGAAGCTGGTCATGGTTTAATGGTTTTTGTTTTCATCCCAACTATCAACCTTGACAAACTTGGCTGCCTTACCTTTTAGGTTATAGCTAATAAGAATTGCGCATTGGGAACTGTGGTGCTTTTCACCTCTCCCACACCTGACCCCCAAATACTGCTTTGTATATGCAACGCTATTAAGCATGGAAAAATAATATAAAAGCAAAATACTGCGGATGCTGAAAACCTGAAACAAAAACAAAATGCTGGCAAAACTCAGCAGGTTTGGCACCATCTGTGCAGAAAGAAACAGAGTTAACGTTTCGAGTCCGTATGAAGATCCTTCTGCTGAGAGAAGGGTCAGTAACCAGAGGATACTGTTATCAAGGTACAGCATATTCATAATTTAAAGTATGAACCTTATTCAAAATGGGCATTGAACAGAGAAGTTGTTGAAAATATTGAATTTTTAAAAGAAAGAACCACAAAATGGCCATTGAACATCAGGTGACACTACTGTGTGGATTCCATAACACAATCGGAATTGACTTGCTGCCTCATGAGGATAAAGGCTGCAATCCTGCTCGAAGCGTGCTAATTACACACATCCTGAAAAACCATCAGGAGGCATTCTCGAATTGAATGGGTCTAATTGTTTTAACTCGTTAATGAGGATGCGAGTCATCAGTGGGACAGTCATCCAGAAACACTATAACAAGATATGGCTCATGAATCTAAAAGCAACAAAATATTTGGTAAATAAACCACAGTTGTGAGGAATCACATGGTGGAACAGCCATTAATGTCTTTCTGAATCTTTAAATAAGAAATGCTGTCAGCATATAAGAGACAGAAAAGGCAGTGACACCTGGGGAAGTGGGGTTGGGGGGGGGGGGGCGGGGGTGGGAGGCGCGGCGGCATGTGGAGTGGGTGTTGTTTGCTGTGGGAAGGATGGGTGTAACATTGAATCCCATAAGCCTGTGCTTTCCCTGGTCCACACAACAGTTGAGTGTCTACTTGGACATCAACCCACACAAGGACTGACTCTTCATCAGTTGAAAAATGACCAAAAACCAACCTCATCCCTTCAAGAGGATTCCTGCAAATCTCTTCTACCCTGGTTGTTGAAATCCCTTGACCAAATCTTTGACTAAAGAAAACCTATTATTTTTTAACTCTAACTATTCTCGTGTGCTTATGTGAGGTGAAGTAATGTTCATTTTTGGATTATTTCGTGTTTTTCAAATAAAGAATCAACAATTTTTAAAAACAGATTCCCCCTAAGTCTGCTTTCTTGAGTACACACTCTGGGTTAGAGCAAATACATACACCCTCCCTATTTAAATTCCCTAATCACAGGCAGTTTGAAAAAGAGACAGAGGTTGCCAGGAGCTCCCTTTCAACCTGACTCTGACAGTACAGGTTAGAGAAATTGGCAAATAAGCCAGGGGAGAGATGATTTATTTTCCTGAGAGAGTTATTCTGATCTTGAATCTATTGCTGGGCCAGCGTTTATTGCTCGTCTTTAATTGCCCTTGAGAAGGTGGTGGTGAGCTGCCTTCTTGAACTGCTGCAGTCCCTGGTGTCGGTCTGCAGTGATTCAGGAAGGCAGCTCACCGCCACCTTCTCGAGGTCTTTTCCGGAATAATCCACCTGAAAACAGCTGTGCTTATGTAAACTTGAATGGATGCATGCGTTTTGAAATTCCACTGGTTGAATATTTTGAGAGGGTTGATATCTCCCTCCGTCTCTGGGAAAACCTATACAAAGGCAGGATGTATGGGATCCTTTCAGATCAGCGGCCATCCTTTTTTTGCCTGCCTTTGTCTCAAGGGCACAATTAATGCTGGTGTTTCAGGCAGTGCCTCACTCAGAGTCTGTGGATGATTGCACCTGAGGCCGGGAGTATTACATCATACTTGCAGCACAAAAATGGAGCATTTGGCCCACGCGGCTAAAACCGGTATTTATCTTACTTTGTTTTGCTCTGGGCTTGCTGCTAGCCTCACACTTGCTGATACAAACACATTTACTTATAGTTAATTTGGTGTCTGCTGCATGATTAACTCTCTAATCTGAAGAATTTACTGCAGCAGAGGCTCATGTTTTCCTGTCGGACAAAGCATACTCCTTGCTCCTTGGGGTTCGGTGGTAGTAACTCTGAGTTGGAAGGTTGTGGGTCCAAGCGGCATTCACGAGATTTGTGCACGTGATCTAGGTTGATGGCTCAGTGTAGTAGTGAGGGAGTACTGCACTGTCAGATGAGTTGTGAAGTGGAGACCTTTTCTGGACACTCAGGTGGACAAAAAAAAAAAATCCCATGCATGGCATTATCGATCATAGGCATTCTTTCAGTATCCTGGAAGAAAATAAAACTTTTTTAGTTAATAAAACTTTATAAAACCCGAATAAGACTTTTTTAGTTGGCCAAGTTACATCTGAACAGGAATGGGACCAACATCCTTGCAGGGAGACTTGCCAAATCTGTTGGGGTGGATTTAAACTAAATTGGCAGGGGGATGAAACCCTGAAAAGTAGTTCAGAGGGGAGAGAAGCTGAGATGGAATTAGAAGTTAAAATGCCAGAGAGTCTGGAAGGCAGAGGAAACATAGGCTAGATAAGAAAGAAGTGAGTTTAGCAAAGCCAAATGGAATATATTTTAATGCAAGGTGCATGAGGAATAAGACAGACAAGCTGAGGGCACGGGTAGGCATGTGGGAGTATGATTTCGTAGCTATGACTGAGACTTGGCTAAAAGAAGGGCAGGATTAGCAGCTCAACATTCCTGTTATAGGGTGTTCAGATGAGATAGAGAAGGGATAGAAGAGGAAAGGGGGTCGCAATATTGATCAAGGCATCAATTATAGCAGTGAGGAGGGATGCTATCTTGGAAGGATCATCAAATGAGGCCATATGGGTAGAAGTGAAAAACAAAAGGGCAAAACACACTGTTTGGTTGTATACTATAGGCCCCCAAATAGTCAGGGAGAGAGGGAGAATCAGATCTGTAATCAAATTTCAGAGAAGTGTAAGAATAATGCAGTAACAGGAGGAGATTTTAACTACCCAAATATTAACTGGGACAGTTTTACCGTGCAAGGTAGGGAGGGAGCAAAATTCCAACAAGGGAGGGGGCAGTTCTGGACCAAATATTCGGAAATGAGCACAGGCAGGCAGAAGGTGTATCAGTAAGGGAGCATTTTGGAGATAGTGACCATAACTCAGTTAGATTTAGGATAGTTGTGGAAAAGGATAAGTTTGGGGCGGGAATAAAAGTTCTAAACTGGGGAAAGGCTACGATTTGGCTCAAATGGACTGGGAGCAGCTACTTGCAGATAAAACTGTGTCAGCAGTGGGAGGCATTCAAGGAGGAAATAGCGAGAGTACAGGGCAAATATGTTCCTGTAAAGACAAAAGGCGAGGGCCAAGTCTGAAGAACCCTGGATGTCAAGGGGCATGAAGGTTAGGATTAGGATAAAAAGAGTTTATGGCAGATACCGAGGGCTCAATACTGCAGAGTCTCTAGAGGACTATAAAAAGTGCAGGGGGGGGTACTTGAAAAAGAAATTAGGAAACCTGAGAGAGTGTATGAGAAAGCATTAGTGGGTAGAATAAAGGAAAACCCAAAGGGGTTTTTTAAATAGTTAAAGAGCATAAGAATAACTAGGGAAAAGTATAGGGCTAATTAGGGTCCAAAGTGGTAATCTGTGTGGATTCGAAGACATGGGTGCAGTTCTCCAATGAGTACTTTGCGTTGGTCTTCACAATAGAAAAAGATAGCAGAGGTATAGACATCAGGGTGGAAGACTGTGAAATATTAGAGGAAATTATCATAGAGAGAGAGGAGGTACTTGCAGGTTTAGTGGCCTTAAAAATGGATAAATCCGCAGGCCCTGATGAGATGTATCCCAGGCTGTTGAGGGAGGCAAGGGAAGAGATACCAGGAATCCTGGCAGTAATTTTCAAATCCTCTTTGGCCACAGGTGAGGTGCCAGAGGATTGGAGGACTGCTAACATTTGTTCCATGATTAAAAAAGGGAGGAAGGGATAGACCAGGAAATTACAGGCTAGTCAGTCTAACCTTGGTGGTAGGGAACTTACCAGAAGAATTCTGAGGGACAGAATACATCTGCACTTGGAGAGACACTGATTAATCAGGGATAGTCTGCTTGCATTTAAGGGAAAGCCATGTTTGAAAAATTTGACCAAATGTTTTGAGGAGGTAACCGGGAGTGTTGATGATGTCTGCATGGTCTTTAGCAAGGCTTTTGATAAGGTCCCTCATGGTCGACTGGTCAAGAAAGTAAGAGCCTACGGGATCCAAGGCAAAGTGGCATGTTGGATCCAAAATTGGCTGAGAGGCAGGAAGCAGAGGGTGATGCTAGAGGGATGTTTCTGTGACTGGAAGTCTGTTTCAAGTGGGGTTCCGCAGGGTTTGGTGCTGGGGCCCTTGCTGTTTGTGGTGTATATAAATTATTTGGACTTAAATGTAAGGGGTATGATCAAGAAGTTCAAAGTTGACATGAAAATTGGTAGGCTGGTAAATAGTGAGGAGAAGAGCTGTAAACTGCAGGAGACTATCAATGGTGGGCAGAGCAGTGGCAAATGGAATTCAACCTGGACAAGTGTGAGGTAATGCACTTGGGGAGGGCCAACAAGGCAAAAGATTGCACTATGTATAGTAGGATCCTGGAAAGTACTGAAGATCAGAGGGACCTTGGTGTGCATATCCACAGATCCCTGAATATAGCAGGGCAGGTAGATAAGATGGTTAAGAAGGCACACGGGATACCGAGGTATAGAATACAAGAGCAGGAAGGTTATGCTGGAACTGAGATGCTGGTTAGGCCACAACTGGAGTACCATGTGCAGTTCTGGTCACCACATTATAGGAAGGATGTGATTGCACTGGAGAGGGTGCAGTGGAGATTTACCAGGATGTTGCCAGAGTGTCTGAGCTACGAGGAAAGATTGGATAGGCTGGGGTTGCTTTCCTTGGAGCAGTGAAGGTTGAGAGGGGACCTAATAGAGCTGTATAAGATTGAGGGGCATAAATAGGGTAGATAGGCACTTTTTCCATTAGTAGAGGGGCCAGTAACCAGGGTCATAGATTTAAGATAAGACGTAGAAGGCTAAGAGGGGAGTTGAGGAGAAATTTTTTCACTGAATGGTGAGAGTCTGGAACTTGCTGCCTGAAAGGGTGGTTGCGTCAGAAGCACTTTTAACATTTAAGTATTTAAATCTTAACTTGCATTGCCATAGCCTCTAGGGCTATAGGCCAAGCGCTAGAAAATGGGATTAGTGTTGTCAGATCTTTGACTGTAGTGGACACGATGGGCTGAATGGCCGCCTGTGTTATAAACATCTGAGTCTGTGGCCATTGCAGTTTGTGGGAACATGCTGTGTACAATTTAGTTGCCATGTTTCCTTGTATTATAACTTGAGGCCATAAATATAAGATAGTCACTAAGAAATCCATTAGGAATTCAGAAGAAACTTTACCCAAAGAGTGGTGAGAATGTGGACCTCGCCACCACAGGGAGCAGTTGAAGAGAATGGGATAGATGCATTTAAGAGGAAGCTAACAAGTACTTTTGAGGGAGAATGAAATGGAGGATTGCAATGGTAGATTTAGATGAGGAAGGGTGGGAAGAGGCTTGAGTGGAGCATTAACTCTGCCATGGACTGGCTGTCTATCTTATGTAACAGTGACGACACTTCATAAAATGCCTAATTGGCTGTAATGTCCTGATGTTGTGAAAAGCAGTTCCTTTTCTTTCCTTCCCCATATGGACCCTCATTCATTCTACTTGGAAGCCCAAATAGGCTAGGTGTAGATTGGGTGGAGCTGAAGCCAGTAACTCTGAAGTTTGAATTGTGCTAATACAGGAGTTGAACTAAATCTTGCACTCTAGTAGCCCAGAGTACTGGTTAAAAGCTTTCTGCTGCTTATCTAATTGGAACCCATTGTGATAACTTAAACAGGAATAAAGTTGGAAGAATTCCGCGTCCCTGTGAGAGCTCTCCATTCGATTGAATTCCATCAGTCAAATTGATTAGTCAGCCATCAACATCTGAGAGTACTTCAGACCTGTCTACCTTGAGCATTGGAGGACCTAATCTGTTGAAGAGATCAACTTGACTTCGATGTCCCAGTACCTGACCGATCATCTTGCAGCTAGCAGCTGAAAATGCTGCTAACTTTCCCTCCCAATAGAAGTAGCCCAAACATTGACTGCTTTTCATAAAGGTGGAATAATCAGATTTCTTTGAGTTTATTGCAACCATCCTGAGTATGGGAATTGGTGTTTGTAATCGGTGACTAATCAAGCTATGTTTTTCTAACTCTTTTGGAAGTTCATAGTCACTCCAGCAGTCATCCAATGCTTTATGTATAACCTTTGTCTCCTGAAAGTCAGAGTATAAATAAATATCCTGCTCACACGTTTAAGATTCTTGCCAGAAAGTTAGAGGTGAGAGAGGCCAGCAACAAAACACATCTGAAATCTGTCATTCATTAGACTCTGCCACCACTGCACAGGTTTCATCAAGTCATATAAAACAGGATTCAATAATTTGAAAGTGGGGAACAAGGAAATAGCTTTCATCAGCAAGATCGATGATGTAAGTCTGCATTCATATATACAGGGCATACATGATGTGGGTTTGGTTTCTCCTATTTAAATTTAAACAGTTCCATTTTTAAACTGAGCATGAGAAAATGCAGACTCTTATTTGCCTGCATTTGTTTAATAAGTGCATGCAGGTTTAGTATGATTTTTAAGAGTACCTAAAACACCAAACAGTGTGCACCACATCTCTCATGTTTTTCTTCCCACTAGACCCTGTTAATTATAGCCAGCAACCACATGACTAAGGCAGTCAGCTATTTCACAATCATATACATCTGGATGTTGTTCATGATCAGGTTGGTCAAAGTTAAGGAAGTGCTTCCTTTTCAGGGAATTCCTGTAACACACATCCTGGTGCTTTAAGGGTGGGCAGATAGGTAGCCTGCCCCCAATCTCTGGCTCTCTACAATAATTGATCCTTAATTTTTGATTGGATCTTGATTAGATCTTAGATTGTATCAGGCATAGAGACACAGCTAAGTTTGGCCTACAGCACTATCTGATGTCAGTTGTACTTTTTTTCCCCTGTTCTGTTGGCTTGTGGTTCGCCTATGGTTCCACAGGCATCACCCCTTGCTTGAATGATTTGCTGTTCTACGTTGCAGTTTCCGTCATTGAATAACTTGGCATTGCTAAGCCAAGCCTTGTCCTTACCCAGTGTCCACACACGCAATTTCCGGCAAGGGGGCTGATTGAATGGCGATCGACTGTCTAAATCTTGGAAATGCACGCAAGAATTAGCTCAATGGTTAAATGGTCTTCAAATGCTCACTGCCTAGGCTTACTCACGGCCTTCCAGCCTAGATCTGTGGGATGTCTATGGAATGTTATCCAAGTAACGACTCGAAGCATTCAGGGGAGGAAGGGTCAAGGAAATAAAGTAAAGCAGCATTTTCAATCATCTAACTATAAAACCGATTAAAAAATCTTGTGCTATAAACAGATTCTTTATACTCGACATATTCCATTGTAGTCTGTCTGTCAACACTAAATGTGTTCACCAATTACTTGTTGTTTGGCTTCTACAGAGGATTCTTGTGAGGAGGATTACTATTGAAGGGTGGAATTTGTTAGGAGCTATGACGGGTTTCACCCATATTGAGAATCCTTTTGCTTTTCTCTTTTTCCCTGTCCCACTCTCCCCTCTCCCCCAACTTGTCAACAGCCATGGTCTCTTCTATTACAGACTCACACCAGGTAATTTATTAACACTCAAACTGAAAGCTCCCCTTTGCTGTGCACAATGAAACTTTGCATGAATTTGCCTATTTGTAAACGATAGAAGAATCCCTGATTTGTATGAACAGAGAGCGGGCTATGGGTGCGCAAGATTTAGATAATGTGATATTCACACTTTTGAAAAAAAATGATGTTCCCAATCCCTAATTGTGTATTTTTTTAATGGACCCTGATTTGGGAGCATTGTTGTGGATGTGCTTTAACTTATCAATGGAGCAATTAAAGGTGTTTTTTTTTTTGGCTTATCGGCTGTTACACTGTAGAAGGCTCAGTAAAAGGTATAAGCAAAATACTCCAAATGCTGAAACAAAAATAGCTGGAAAAACTCAGCAGGCCTGACAGCATCTGCGGAGAGGAATACAGTTAACGTTTTGAGTCTGTATGACTTTTCAATGGAACTAAGGAAAAATAGAAATGAGGTGAAATATAAGCTGGTTGAGGGGGTGGGACAGGTGGAGCTGGATAGAAGGCCAGGGACAGGTGGAGGCAAAGGAGAGATTGCCAAAGATATCACAGACAAAAGGACAAAGTAAAAGGTATGCCGTGTGAAGGAAGTTTTTTCCCCCCCAAAGGATTATTGTTTCATGAGATCCATTTGGAAATAGTTCTATTTTGTACGCATCTCCTTCAAACTAGTACCAATTATGTTGACTAAATGTTTCAACTGGACAATATGGAATTAATGTCTGATCTGTCTGTAACATTATTTTTCCCAGTACATCAGTTTAACAAGTCTGACGTTATCAAATAAGTTGCTGCTGGTTTTTTTTTAAAAAAAGGTGAAAACAGCACTTTCCCTGTTGTTATAAGTGTGCTGTTTTGGTCAGTAGTGTGCTCATAGCCATTAACTTAACCCATGGCTCAGTTGATAGCGTATCTGCCTCTGAATCACAAGGTTCTAGATTCAAGGCATGAGAGCAACAATCAAAGCTGATGCTCCAGTGCAGTACTGAGAGAGTGCTGCACTGTCAGGAATGCTGACTTTTGGATGAGGGTATTAAATCAAGGGCCTTGCAGGTGAAGTAAGATATTCCATACCACTACTTCAAAGATGGGCAGGGAAGGTGGCCCTGATATCCAATCAACATCACCAAAACAGATTCCCTGGCCCTTTATCATGTTGTTCGTGGGAGCTTGCTGTGCACACGTTAGCTGTCATTTTTTATATTAAAACAACAACTCTATTTCATTGGCTGTAAAACACTTTGGAATATTTAGATGTGAAAAGCTCTATATGATTTTTAAAAATATTAATTTCCATGTGTTTCACCCAGGAATATCAGACTGACTAACGTGAAAGATTTCTCTTAAGCAGATGATCACTGCCATCAAATGAGTGGAAGCATATATTCATTTTGTAACCTGGATGAAATGATCAATAAGTGTGCGCAAGGATGTTCTAGTAGCACTCCTTAGATAAGGCAGATAATAGAAATCTGAAGAAATATTATATGAAATCTGAAATAGAGCGCTTCTACACTTAATTCTGATCTTCTCTTCTGCCAACAAGACTCAGCCTACAGGAAAAAATAATTTATTAAATCACTTAATTTGGCATCATGTTCAGAATTCATTCAGTGTGGAAGGCCTGCAGTCTGAAATTGGATTTCCTTCCATCCTGTAGTTAATATAGCTTTTTTATAAGGTAACAATCTTTCAGTAGTGATTCTGATAATTCAACCTACCATTTTGTAAATGAAGATAGGAATTTTGTGAAGTTATTTCATGTAGGCTTTGCAAGTTGAGTTTGAAGAAAAGCAGTATTACACAATTGCTCAATAATTTGATACAAGCTATGAATTAATAACACGAGTAGGCCACTCTGCCTCCTCAGGTTTGTTCTGATTGTGGTCTCCACTTTCCTGTCTACCCCATACCTCTTGACTCCCTTTTCAGTCAAGAATCTATCTAGCTCAGCCTTAAAAATATTCAAAGACCCTGCCTGCATTTCTCTGAGGAGAATTCCACTTGACCCTTTGAGAGAAAAACATCTTTTTCTCCTCCTCAAATGGCAGACCCCTTATTTTTAAACTGTCCCCCAGTTCTAGTCTCTCCCACACAGGAAACATCCTCCCAGGATCTACCCTATCGAGTCCCCTCAGGATCTTGTAAGCTTCCATAAGATCACCTCTCATTCTTCTAAACTCCAATGGATACAGCCCCAACCTGTCCAACCTTTCCTCATAAGACCAACTGCTTCATCCCAGGAATCAGTCGAGTGAATCTTCTTTGAACTGCTTCTGGTATCCTTTCTGAAATAAGGAGATCAAAACTGTACATATTACTCCAGATTTGGTCTCACCAACACCCTGTACAACTGTAGCAAAACTTCCTTACTTTTATATTCCATTCCCTTGCAACAAACGATAACACTACGTTTGTCTTCCTAATTACTTGTACCTGCATGTTAACTTGTTCTGATTCATGTACCAGGACACCCAGATCCCTCTGTACCGCAGAGTTCCGCAGCGCCTCTCCAACTAAATAACGTGCTGCTTTTCTATTCTTCCTGCCAAAGTGGACAAATTCCCACATTTTCCCACATTATATTCCATCTGCCAAGTTTTTGCCCACTCACTTAACCTATCTGCCTCTTTGCAGACTCCTTCTGTCCTCTTTACAACTTACTCTCCCTCTTACTTTTGTGTCATCAGCAAATTTAGCAGCTTTGGTCCCTTCCTCCAAGCCATTGATATAGATTGTACATAGATGAGGTCCCAGCACTGGTCCATGTGGCACTCCACTAGTTGCATCTTGCTAACTTGAAAATGACTCATTTATCCCCACTCTCTGCTTAGCTAACCAATTCTCTGCCTATGCTAATATGTTGTCCCTTACACCGAGAGCTCTTATTTTGTATGATGTGGCACCTTGTCAGATGCCTTCTGGAAATCCAAGTAGACCACATCCACGGGTTCCCCTTTTATCTGCATTGCTTATTACTTTCTCAAAGAACTTGAATAAATTAGTCAAACACGATTTCTCTTTCACAAAACTATGTTGAATCTGCCTGATTTCTTTGAGTTTCTAAATGCCCTGGTATAACCTCCTTAACAATAGGTTCCAAAGGTTCCCCTGACTGGCTAACTAGTCTGTAGTTTCCTGCTTTCTGTCTCCCATTTCTTGAACAGGAGTAACGTTTGTTATCTTCCAATCTGGTGGGACCTTTCCAGAATCTAGGGAATTTTGGAAAATGAAAACCAATGCATCTACTATCTCAGTAGCCATTTCTTTTAAGACCCTAGGATGAAGCCCATCAGGACCTGGGGTCTTGCTAGCCTTTAGTTCTAATAATTTTCTTAGTACCCTTGCCCTGGTGATTTTAATTGTTTTTAAGTTCCTCCTTCCCTTACTGATCCTTGAGCCCTAGTAAAAACAAGAAACTTGCTGTACAAGTAGATTTCCTTGGATATCATTGCTTGACTCTGTCTTCCTTGTTGATCAGATCCACCAGTCGTTCTATCATTGTAAGGAAAAGGGGGACGAGGTTAAATTTCTCACCAGTAGCCTTTTAGGAGCATGTTATCAAACTAGCGAATAGGTTTTTATTTCTGAAGTGAGACAAGATGGGTCAAAGTCCTGGAACTCCCTTCCTAACACCACCGTGGGTGTGCCTACACCACAGGGCTGCAGCAGTTCAAGAAGGCGGCTCACCACCACCACCTCGAGGGCAATTGGGAATGGGCAATAAATGCTGGCCTAGCCAGCGGGCCCCACCCCCACCACATCCTTTACATACATATATTTTTATACACACATCAAAACAAAATATATTTTTAAAATGTTTGATAGTTCTATAGACAGCACTACTTGACTGCAATAAACATTTTTGATTACTGAAATGTGCATGCAAAAAAACCACACTGTTTTTGTCCATTGTTCATGTTGGACCTTGTTTTTTTTAGATATCACATGCAATGATTTATTGGTGGATTTGCAAGTGGCCTCATTGGTCACACCATCTTTGATTATGTGATGTTGAACAGTTGTCATTAGGGCATGGTTAACAGTTGCATTTCTACTGTTAGGAACAATGTATAATTTTGAAATTGGAATATATCTATATTTGTATGTTAAGAAAGGTAAAATGGTTTCAGTTTCATCTTTTGTTGTTAATGAGCTTTGGTGCTTAGAAGTCTAGGTGAAATCCCTGAAGTTAGAAGCTTGTGTTTTCTTCCCCCAAATCACTTAAGTAGAAAAAACTGGGCTGCTGCCAAGCAACAGTGGTCAAGTAACACAAAGGGAAGAGTTCAGTATGTGTGTCGTGTTTGCTCTGCAGTTGAAACAATAGTGAGTTTAAAGTGCAGTTTTGGATGTCTCTGGGTGGGGGGGAGAGAAGAGCTGGGTGAGAAGTGTCAAGTGAATGCTTAAGAATTCACCAGAAGAAAACCATTTGCACCTGTGCCAATCCCAAGCAAGGAGCCTGTGTGTCAAGCTCAGATAACTCTTTACTGGCTTATATTTTTGTTAGGAAATTGCTGGATAAAGGAATATTGGGAAACTGAATCATCACCTTGTCTTTGTATTGATATCTTTCCAACCTTTTTGTCTGGTGTAATATATTTCATTTTTCTTGTTTTATTAAATATTTTATTCTTTGTGTTAAAAGTTCATCAGCAGACTCCCGTGACTTCGTCCATTAACTTTCCTCCATAATTACTTAAAGTTCAGATCTATCAAGCCAGGTTTCATTCCGGGATCTGACTTGTCCAGTGTGAACATCAGCTGGAATCATGTCTTGAAGTTCAAAATAGCAAAGTAGCTTAAACCATTTTTAGCACCCCATGATATAATAATTATGAATGCCATGCGTTACAGTGCATGTATGGTACCTATTTATATTTTCATCTGTGAAGAATGGTTGTTCAAATTCTCCCCCTTATCCTCGTTCATGAAACATCTTGGCCATTGTATATGCTCTTTGATAAATTGACAGTCTAATATGTGGGTGTTTTATGTCAAACATTAGCCCTCGGTTAGGTAGTGGTTTAAAAATAAGAATATTTGTGACTCTTTCGTACCATATCTGTCAGTAATGAGTGAAGCCCTGTCGGCTGCTTCATTCATTACTAACCATGTTGGGACTGAAACACTTTTTCTTTCAGCAGGGCCGTAACACAGACCACAAGCAGCACAAGGTCATGTAGCTCGGCTGGTGACCCGTGCAGGATACAAGTTTTTACACGTAATGCTGTGAGTTGACCTCTTATTTGGCATGCATGTCCTGCATATGGGTTGTGGAGCAGGAAGCATAGGTATCTGATTAAACCAGCAAGTCGCCATCCTTTTTATGTTGTGGGTGCAACCTTGTGCTTTGCTTGTTTGAAGAATCCTAATTCAATGCTGGTTACTGGGTTTTGCCTAAGTATAATTACAAGCATGTGAGATTTTCATGCGGTCACACCACAGGTTTTGTACTGGGATTTGAAATAAATACGATGGTTAGTGTGCACTTAACATGATCCAACCATAAAACTCACTTGGCCGTTTATTTTTTGACCTTCCTAACATGTGCTTGTGTTTGGAGAGCCTGACCTACCTAACACTTGAGTAAAGTAACTCATGTTGAAGCCATAAAAGTATGTTCAAAGAGATGGACTATGAAGTGCATGCCTCACTAAGGATAATTTTAACTCTGGGCTTAATTTATATCAGTTTTGACCCAGTGAAGTTGGAAGAAATTAACACGCACCGCACTTAAGGCATTGAAGCCATGATTTTTAAAAAAATTCTGATTGCTATGTAGATCCCCAACTGTTTGTTTACACTGAATTCTATGTTTTATATATGTGAATGAGATTGGCAGGAAATTTAGTTGTTAAATTGATATACTATCAACGAGGCCCCCATTAGACGTGCCACTTCCTTGCCACATTTATTTTCTATTAATTATCTTTCTCCCCCACCCCTATGCCAATTTTCTCCCCTCCCAAATTGGTAACTTGCTACTTTAATAAATAATCATGGACTGGATTTAATGGTGGCAGAGGGGGTATTGCCCCCTGGCTGGAGAGCAGGCAAGAGCCCTTGAGGAAGGCCCACAGCATTAAATGTCTGCCACACAAGGACATGGTGGTGGGCCTTCTCTGGGATCAAAGACTTGGGTAGATGGGGGAGGCAATGTCCCACCCACTGACAATTGTCAGCCAATCATAAGCAGCCAGCTCGATTGAATGGCAGCACCACTAGGGAAATGATAGCTGCTGCTGCTGGCCTGACATCTGTCCAAGGCCTGGAATTGTGATGGCGGGGGTCACGGGAGGTAGGGTGTAGGGTGAGAAGGTTCAGCAGTAAGAGCAGGGGTGTGGCTATCATTTCCCAATTTCGGGTCCTTTGATCAGCCACTGAACGAAAAGGCCCCTCCCTGGAGCCCGAAAGCAACCCCGCATGGGTTTGCTTGTGCTCACTGCATGGTGAGGCCCCCCCCCCCCCGCCACCCCGCACCACATCTCACCATCAGGTGAATATTAGCGGCAGCAGAATGAGGCCTTCAAGTAGGTATTAATTACTCATTGAAGGTCCTTGATTGATGGCAGTGTGGCAAAGCCATCCATGGGCCTTGCCACCACATAATTAACTAACGTGTAGGAGGGAAGGTAACGGGGGTCCTCATCCACCACTTTCCCACCTAATTAAATAGACCACTCTCAAAAAGAAAAGGGAAACATTCGTAAGGACTAGAAGGCTGGGAACAGATGAAGCCCGTGGAGAATACAAAGAAAGTAGGAAGAAACTTAAGGAAGGAGTCAGGAGGGCTAAAAGGGGTCATGAAAAGTCACTGGCAACCAGGATTAAGGAAAATCCCAAGGCCTTTTATACATATGTAAAAAGCAAGAGGGTAGCCAGGGAAAGGATAGGTCCATTCAGGGACAGAGGTGGGAATCTGTGTGTGGAGCCAGAAGAATTGGGAGAGATACTAAATGAGTACTTCTCATCAGTATTCACCAAAGAGAAGGACTTAGCGGTAGATTTGTCTAGGGAAGAGTGTGAAGATAGCCTGGATCATGTTGAGATCAAAAAGGAGGAGGTATTAGGCGTCTTGAAGAATATTAAGGTGGATAAGTCCCCAGGGCCAGATGGGATCTACCCCAGAGTACTGAGGGATGCAAGGGAGGAGATTGCTGGGGCCTTGACAGAAATCTTTGTATCCTCACTGGCTACGGGTGAGGTCCCAGAGGACTGGAGAATGGCCAATGTTGTTCCATTGTTTAAGAAGGGTAGCAGGGATAATCTAGGAAATTACAGGCCGGTGAGCCTTACGTCAGTGGTAGGGAAATTATTGGAGAAGATTCTTCGTGACAGGATTTACTACCATTTGGAAGCAAATGGGCGTATTAGTGAGAGGCAGCATGGTTTTGTCAAGGGGAGGTTGTGTCTCACTAACTTGATCGAGTTTTTCAAGGAAGTAACAAAGATGATCGACGATGGAAGGGCAGTGGATGTTATCTACATGGATTTCAGTAAAGCCTTTGACAAGGTCCCTCATGGCAGACTGGTACAGAAGGTAAAGTCGCATGGGATCAGAGATGAGCTGGCAAGATGGATACAGAATTGGCTTGGTCATAGAAGACAGAGGGTAGCAGTGGAAGGGTGCTTTTCTGAATGGAGAGCTGTGACTAGTGGAGTTCTGCAGGGATCAGTGCTGGAACCTTTGCTGTTTGTAGTATACATAAATGATTTGGAGGAAAATGTAACTGGGCTAATTAGTAAGTTTGCAGACGACACTAAGGTTGGAGGAGTTGCAGATAGTGAAGAGGATTGTCAAAGGATACAACAGGATATAGATCGGTTGGAGACTTGGGTGGAGAAATGGCAGATGGAGTTTAATCCGGACAAATACGAGGTAATGCATTTTGGAAGGTCTAATACCGTTAAGAATTATACAGTAAATGGCAGAACCCTTAAGTGCATCGACGGGCAGAGGGATTGGGTGTACAGGTCCACAGGTCACTGAAAGTGGCAACACAGGTGGATAAGGTAGTCAGGAAGGCATATGGCATGCTTGCCTTCATTGGCAGGGGTATTGAGTGTAACAGCTGGGAAGTCATGCTGCAGCTGTATAGAACCTTGGTTAGGCCACACTTGGAATATTGCGTGCAATTCTGGTCACCACATTACCAGAAGGATATGGAGGTGTTGGAGAGGGCGCAGAGGAGGTTTACCAGGATGCTGCCTGGTCTGGAGGTTATTAGCTATGAGGAGAGGTTGGAGAAACTCGGATTGTTCTCACTAGAGCGACGGAGATTGAGGGGCGACTTGATAGAAGTTTACAAAATTATGAGTGGCATGGACAGAGTCGATAGAAGCTTTTTCTCAGGGTGGATGAGTCAATTACTAGGGGACATAGATTTAAGATGAGAGGAGAAAACTTTAGAGGAGATGTGCGGGGCAAGTTTTTTACGCAGAGGGTAGTGAGTGTCTGGAATTGGCTGCCAGAGGAGGTGGTGGAAGCAGGTACGATAGTGGAGTTTAAGAGGCAGCTTGACAAATACATGAATAGGATGGGAATAGAGGGATACGGACCCTGGAAGTGTGAAATGTTTTAGTTTGACAGGCAATATGATCGGCACAGGCAATATGATCGGCGCAGGCTTGGAGGGCCGAAGGGCCTGTTCCTGTGCTGTACTTTTCTTTGTTCAAACCTGCATTAGAGGCAGGCATTAAATCCAGCCTTTGCTTTAAACTCGAGAAGAGGAATTGTTTGTATATTGTGTTTGGAAGCTGTTAAGTAAGACTCTTCTTTAACTGATGAACCGCTGCCCGCTGGAGTTTTTCTTTTACACACGGCTTCAGAAGTGAAATCTGTACAAATACTCACCTAAACTCTTCATCCACATAAATGAAGCAAAACCAGAGTGCCTGTATGTGCAAGATGAATAAATTTTCTGGAAAATTTGTGTGAAGCAGACGTGTGAACACATTGCAGAAGATTGCATTGATTTTGATCAGGGAGGAGGAACCCCTACGGTATTACCAAGAAGAACAGCATCTTCAGGACCTATGTTAATTACTTAATGATAGTGTCGTTCAATTACTGGTAGATTAACAGAAAATGTTGGCACAAACCCAAGCAAGCGGCCATCGGGATTAATAAGCTTTAAAAGATTCAAACAGAAGGGAACTAAAATTAAGTACATCAACATATTGGGTGTGCAATGACACTTTTTCACTCATCTGCTGAGGAGAATATGGGGAAAAAATATTGAGAAACGTTTGAATAATTTTGTGGCACATGACCATGAGCCAACTGGTTGATATAATTGCTTCCCTGTGTGCCTTGTGGAATTTTTTCTGTCATTAGGATACAGAACTTCCTAAGATGCTTCAAATGGACCCAACATTATGTATGAGAAAGATGTTAATCAAGCGAAATAGTTAAAGCAGTCTGTTGGCCCTCAACAGAATCTATGGGATCAAATATGGTGCTGTGCAAAAATTGGGTGAGGTGAGGGGGATAAAGGAACCTCCCCAAAGTGAAGTCAAGAACAAAGTCACGGGCTCTTAAACAAAAGGATCCAAAGGCTTGCATGCAATGTGGTAGGTCAATTAAGCATTCAATATAGCAATGCTTAGTTTGAGAGCCAATATGTTGTAACTATTAGTTGGAAGGCACCTTAGAAAATAATTGCAGATACAACTCTGTCGTGGGAGAAAAATCTGAAGAACTTGAAGCTTCTCCTAGACGGTGTCAGCACTTGGTAAAGAAAAGCTGTGGCCCGTGAACTTATTGCTTATTGATCCCAATAGAATTTAAAGCTGCTCTTGGTACTAATGTTAACCTGGCTCCTGACTCAATTTTTATATACAAAGAAATAAAAAGCTTACGCACAACCAGGGTGTGACTCAAGTCAGTCCAAGGCATAACCAGCAATTGAAGGCCCCAGCCTAACTCCTAAAGTTGGCAAGAAATAAGATGAACTACTTTTGGCACCATTTCAAAGGTTGGAGAAAATAGAACACTGTACACTTTATAGGACACCTAACTCAGCATTCTCCTGATTGTGCAATATATATTTGTACTGCTGAATGTAATGGAGTAGGCAGATGATCCAGTAGAATGATGGGCCAAAATAATATGCTTACATTTGAATCAAACTTGCCAAATCATCCATGTATGCTGAGGTATTCATCTACTATTTGCAGTTGATGAAATGTTCGGATGTATTTTGGATGAATAAAATTTGCTCTCAATTGGGTTGGGGGGGGGGATTGTAATTTCATTTGCAAAGGCAATATATCACAATGGTTTCTTCTCTCTGGATGATATTCAAATGGAAAATCGTCAACAGACTTGCAAGAAGGCGCTCAGCGGTTTCAAGAAATGTTATTCTTCAGGGATTGCTGCTAATTGCCAAGAGATTGACCATTTTGTATTCCTTGAGATCACAGAATCACAAAATTTTAATGGCACAAAAGGCGGCCGTTTGGCCCATCATGTCTGCACCGGCTCTCCAAATGAGCATTGTGACCTAGTGCCATTGCCCTGCCTTTTCCCTGTACCATTGCACATTGTTTCTATTACAATAATCATCTAATGTCCCCTGGAATGCCTCGATTGAACCTGCCTCCACCACACTTCCAGGCAGTGCATTCCAGACCCTAACTACTCGCTGTGTGAAAAAGTTTTTTTTTCTCCTGTCACATTTACTTCTTTTGCAAATCACTTTAAATGTGTGTCCCCTCATTCTCGATCCTTTTATAAGTGGGAACAGTGTCTCCCTATCTCCTCTGCCCAGCCCCCTCATGATTTTGAACATCTATATCAAACCTCCTCTTAGCCACCTTCTCTCAAAGAAGAACAGTCCCAACCTCTCCAATCTATCCTCATAGCTGAAGTTTCCCATCCCTGGAACCATTCTTGGAAACCTCTTCTGCACTCTCTCCAATGTGTTCATATCCTTCCTATAATGTGTAACCAAAACTATACACACTATTACAGCTGAGGTCTAACAAGTATCTTATATAAATTCAGCATAATCTCCTTGCTCTTCTGCTCTCTGCCCTTTTTAATAAAGCCCAGGATACTATATGCTTTACTAACTGCTCTCTTCACCTGTCCTGCTACCTTCAATGATATATACACCCAAGTCTTTCTGCTCTTGCACCCCCTTCAAAATTTCACCCCTTATTTTCCATTGTCTGTCCATGTTCTTCCTACCAAAATATATCACCTCACACTTCTCCGCATTGAACTTCATCTGCCATCTATCTGCCCACTCCACCAACTTATCTATGTCCTACTGAAGTTCTACACCGTGATCCTTGCAGTTCACAACACTCCCAAGCTTCGTATCATCTGCAAACTTTGAAATTGTCCCCTGCACACCAAGATCTAGATCATTGATATATATCAGGAAAAGTAAGGGTCCCAATACCAACCCCTGGTGAGCTGCACTACAGACCTTCCTCCAGCCCGAAAAATATCCATTAACTCTCTGCTTCCTATTTTTCAGCCAATTTTGTATCCACATTGCTCCTGTCCCTTTTATTCCATAAGCAATAACTTTTCTCTCAAGTCTGTTGTGTGACACTGTCAAATGCCTTTTGAAAGTCCATATACACCACATCAACAGCATTACCCTCATCGACCTTTTCTGTTATCTCTTCAAAAAACTCCCAAGTTAGTTAAACACGATTTTCCCTTTAGAAATTCATGCTGGATCTTCCTAATCAATCCACATTTTTCCATGTGCCTATTGATTCTATCCTGAATAATTGTTTCTAGAAATCTTGCCCACCATTGAAGTTAAACTGACTGGTCTGTAATTGCTGGGCTTATCCTTTCAAACATTGGTGAACAAGGGCGTAATGTTTACAATTCTCCAGTCCTCTGGCACCTCCCCTGGGTCTAGGGAAGACTGAAGGTTATAGCCAGTGCCGCTGCAATTTCTACTCTTACTTCCTTCAACATCCTTGGATGCATCACATCTGGTCCCGGTGCCTTGTCAACCTTAAGTACCGACAGTCTATTCAACACTTCCTCCTTGTCAATTTTGAACCCTTCTAGTGACAGAGTTTGCTTGTCTGTCATCATGGCCTGGGTAGCATCTACCTCTTTGGTAAAGACAGATGCAAAGTATTCATTTAATACCTCCACCATGGCCCCTTCGTCCATGTGTAAATTCCCTTTTAGGTTCCTAATTGGCCCTACTCCTCTTACCAGCCTTTTACTATTTATATGTTTAAAGAAGACTTTGGGATTCCCCTTTATCTTAGCTGCTAGTCTTTTCTCATAATTCCCCTTTGCTTCTCTAATATGTTTTTTCACCTCCCCTCTGAACCTTCTGTATTCCACCTGTCATAGGCACACCTTTTCTCCTTTATCTTAATTTCTATCTCCTTTTTCATCCAGGGAGCTCTGGATTTGTTTGCCCTACCTTTCCCTTTCGATGAAATATACCTTGACTGTGCCCAAACCAGTTTTTTTGAAGGTAGCCCATTGTTCAGCTACAGTTTTTCCTGCCAATCTTTCGTCTATCTGGCCCAGCTCCGTTCCTGCCCCATCGAAGTTGGGTCTCACCCAGTTAATTATTCTTACTCTGGATTGCCTATTGTCCTTTTCTATCATCATCCTAAAACATACAATACAATGATCACTGCCTCCTAAATGTTCCCCCACTGACACTTGATCAACTTGGCCCACCTCATTTCCAAGAACTAGGACTAACCGTGTATCTTTTCTTGATGGACTGGACATATACTGCTGTAGAAAATTCTCCTAACCACAATTTAGGAACTTTTGCCCCCCTCTGCCCTTTACACTACCCCTGTCCCAGTCAATATTCAGGTAATTAAAGTCCCCCATTATAACTACTCTATGATGCTTGCATCTCTCTGTAATTTCCCTGCAGATTTATTCTTCTACGTCCTTCTCACTATTTGGCGGTTTATAGACTACACCGAGCAATGTAATTGTATCCTTTTTGTTCCTTAGCTCTAGCCAAATTGATTCTGTCCTTGAACCCTCTGGAACATCCTTTTTCTCCAGAACTGAAATGCTCTCCCTAACCAACACCGCCACCCCTCCTCCTTTCCCATCTCTTCTGAACTCCTTGTACCTGCGAATATTTAACACCCAGTTCTGCCCTTCCTTGAGTCAAGTCTCTCTTTTTATCACCACAGCATCATATTTCTACATGGCAATCTGCGCCAGTAACTCCCTAATCTTACTTATTATACTCCATGCATTCACATCCATGCATGGTAACCCTGATTTGGATTTTCTTACTTTCTCCCTTGTCCTGGCTTTACCTATTAACTTACTATTCTCTATACTATTGCTACCTGTCCCTCCCAGTATTTTGTGCACCCTGGTATTCCTCTAATATTTTCTCTTGGTTCCCACGCCCCTGCCGAGTTAGTTTAAAGCCCTCCCAAAAGCACTAGCAAGGAACTTGGACCCAGCTCTGTTCAGGTGCAACCTGTCCAGCTTGTACAGGTGCCATTTCCCCCGTAACCTGTCCCAGGAATCTAAAGCCCTCCCTCCTACACCATCTTTTCAGCCACGCATTCATCTGCCTTATCCTCCTCTTTCTGTACTCTCTGGCACGTAGCACTGGGAGTAGTCCAGAGATTACTACATTTGAGGTCCTGCTCGCTCATTGCAGGACCACATCCCCCTTCTTACCTAAGTCATTGGTGCCAATGTGGACTACAACCACTGGCTGACCACCCTCCCCCAGAAGAATGTCCTGCTGCTGCGTGACATCCTTGACCCTGGCTCTAGGGAGGCAACATACCATCCTGGAATCACGTCTACAGCTACAGAAACACCTGTCTGTTCCCATGACCAATGAATCCCCTATCACCATAGCTTGTCTTTCTTCTTCCTCCCCTCCTGTACAGCTGAGCTGCTTGTGGTGCCACAAACTTGGTTGTGACTGCACTCCTCTTGGGAAGCCAACGCCCTCACCAGCTTCCAAAACACAAAACCAATTTGTGAGTGGGACTCCAGGGGACTCCTGCGCTACCTGCCTATTTCTCTTGGACTGCCTGGTGGTCACCAATTCCCTCCGTCTCCTGGCCCTCAAGCTGTGGTGTGACCGCCTCTCTGAACATGCTCTCCACGTAGCTTTCAGCCCCGTGGATGCGCCACAGTGACTCCAGCTGCTGCTCGATCTCTGAAACCCGGAGCTCAAGTTTCTGCAGTTGACAGCACTTCCTGCACGTGTGGTCAGCACTTCGCACATATTACAAGACACGATTCACTTGGCTGAGCTGCCTTACCATGTCTTAACTCTACTTCTCTTACGTTAACTTTATTCTACTTTTTGGATTATTTATATTACTTTATTATATTGTCCCTAAATTTCCCTTATTCCTGGCACTTCTCAGTTAAGTCCAAGTATTGAGGGACCTTTGGTGAATTACGTATCAGCCACACAAGAATCCTAAATATCGAGAGATAGAAATGAGCCTGTTTGTCTGTCCTTTTGTGATCAAGATTGAGTAAACAAACTGGGTGACCTTGTGCGAACTTGTGATTCCTGCTGTAACATTTGCGAAAACCACAGAAGTCCTATAATTATCTCAGTGATACATGCCGGCAAATTGCAACCGATCTGTTTGGAAAAGGCGTCATTCCTTCCTTGACATGATTCAGGCTGTGTTGTCATCAGCCACCTTGTCTGATGCAACTAAACTTCTGTGACTTATACTTGTGTGTGCTGGAATGCTGCATAAAGCAAGATCGGAAAATGGATTCGAACATCGAGCTGTGGAAGCTCCAATGTTAATGCACGATGCAATGGGAAAACAAAGCGTATGATCTGAGCAAAGCAAGCCTTGTGACTTAGAGCTATGCAGTTTGGTCAAGGCATTCAAAAGGGAATTGGATTGCTACCTGAAAAGTGTGTGTGTGCAAGATTACGGGGATAAGGCAGGGGAGTGGGACCAGGTGGAATGCTCTTTCAGACAGCCAGTGCAGACTCGATGGGCTGAATGACCACCTTCAGATACTGAGATACTGTAGTTAGAAAGTGGGGGCACCTCAATAGAACTTCTCGTGGATTGAAGTTCAAAACATTACTTGTGAACCCACATTAAATTTCCCTCGGGTGGCTAGATTTGAAAACAGTGAGAATGACGGAACAGCCAACTACTACAACTTTTGGCACTGTTAATAAAACATTCAGGTCAGGTGACACCCCCTGCTCCCCCATTGGGATTGGGGCCTGAGTGGGAATGCTTACCAAAACAGAAGGCATCTCTTGCGTACTTCAACAGGAGATTATGTTTGAAGATGAATTGCCAGTGTTCAATTTGAGGAATGAGAGAACCAGTAACATGAGCTCATGATTCAATCGCAGAGCGCAGTAACAAATGCCAACAGCGTTTGGACTGCTAACCCAGTTGAAATTAGCTGCTGTACAAGCTCTGGATGACAGAACATTTGCCATCTAGAATGGGTTTAAAAAATACATCCTTTCCAGCAATGCCATAGGGCAGCAAAAGCTGCCAGTTTAACATCACGGACATCTTGTGAACTCAGGCAATGGAACATTTTGTCTAATGGGGTTTAAGTGTATTGGGTGAAATTGTGCTATATGATGATGCTAACAATATTTGAGCCATAACTGAAGTTGTCACTTTAATATGCTGATACCACACAGTGCAGTTACAAGTGTCCCCAGATAGTAATGCAGTGTATTATAGGTCAGAATCGAACTGTTTTGAGTTGAGAACAGTTGTCTGACTGAGTCTTCATGGATTCTCCTGCTCTCTTGAATCGTGGGCTTTTTAGGGTGACTTTGGGTACCTTGCCCAAGTAGCCAATTTTGATGTGTGAGCTTGGCCAGTGAGCATCAGCTATATCCAAACATATCACAGCTGCATTTCCTATAGGGGTCACCAGGTTGCAATTAGAGGAGCAAAATTGTTCTGCAACAGTCCAGCAATTGAGAAAAATGGGCAATCTGTTTACACCCCACCGGCTATCTTTTCCATTGAAGGTAAATGGAGAGTAAAACAAGCTGCTGAGTCTTCGTAGCCCGTTTTACATGATCTCTGAAGACCAGTTTTATCACCACCGCCTAGCAGTGGGAAGCTGTCTCTTAGCTGAGCTCAGCCAATATAGTGGATCGAAACAGGAACTTTCTTGTGATGTTCAGCTCTTCACCACATGGACAATGCTGGCCTGTAATATTCAGCATGGATTAGAAAGCTTCCACATGGTGTTTCTATTGACTCAACTGTCTTATTGTAAGGAGTGCATTGATGAGAAATCACTTTAGCAGGTTGATAACTGCAAGCCAGAATTGTGAAGAGGAAATGTTGAAAAGCAAAATCTACTACTGGCAAAATGTCTTTGACGTACACTTTGTGAATTTCAAAAATTCACTTAGTTGACTGGACTTTTTTAACAACTACCGTAAATATCTTGACAATATGAGCATAAGAGCACAAATCTTATTAATTTTGGAAGTGCTATCATTAAAATGGAGTGCGGTGTAGAGCAGAAACTGTTGTTGCTTTCTAAAGATGTCTTTCAAAGTCAGAATTGAAAGTGGTTATTTGGCAGTCTGTTGTGTTTGTGTTGGCTCTTGGCTAGAGAATTTTAATCCCATTCTCTCCCCCATTGTCCTTCTCTTTTCCGATAAGCCCGCATCTGTCACTACTTCAAATGTTTGTGTGCTCTGCTCTTAAAAGAAACCATGGTCTTTCCAACCCAAACCCTTAAGTTTAATAGCACTGCCAGTGGTTGTCCTAGCTGAAGGCTTAAATTTGTATTTAAATTTAGACTGGGAAATGATCATTAGGAACAGTGTTTGCTAAACGTTTGCCGTTCATCTCTAGCCTGAGGTGAATTGGTCTGAACCAAGGAAGTTGCAGTATCCATGTGGACTACTTAAGAATTTAAAAAAAAAAAGCCCAGTGTTTTGACTCTCTCTCCAATGATTCCTACTGGCAAGTATGTCTGTGCTGCTGGGTGAAGATTTGGGCTGAGCTGTGCTATGAAGTATCACACAATGCGCAGGCTATTTCAATTGTTCAGACTTGCACGCACAGTGTCCGCTTGGCTGAAGTACCAGAGAGAACTGCTTGTGCCTGTTAATAAAGTAAACAGGCTGTTTTTTTTTTAAAAGAAAGCTACCAACAATTGGATACAGCAATAAAAATCATCAGAGATTGGAGCTGCTGCAAGCACGTACTTATTATTTGGAAGCTGGTAAATACATTTTGTTTTTCAGTTCAGTTCCCACCTTTTGCACAGGCCGGTCAATAAGAACAATTTTGCATTTCCACTTCCAACAATTCCTCTCCTCAGCTGACTTGCCTCTTACACTCTTAAATATCTGTTGCTAGAGTTTCTGTCTTATGACTGATGCAATGAATTATGCCATCATGCCAGATTCCATTGTTGGCTCTTCTTGTGAGTGACAGACTCAACAACACCACCAACAACAACAAATTGCATTTATATAGCAACTTGAACGTAGTAAAACGTCCGAGGCACTTTGCAGAAACGTTGTCAAACAAGATGACACCCGACACAGAAGAATACATCTCAACTCCTTTTATTTTTAAAACATTTTTTCGACTCCCTTTGGTTACATGTTTGGCAAGAGATGCCTTCTGTTATAATTACATGTCTTTTGTCGAACCTGTGAACAATGACTTGGGAACTAATTACCACTTTGAATAATTAGATAGCTATTTATGGCTGTTACAATTGCTGACGTGGTAAGAGATGAGCTTATTTTAAGGTGGGTTGAAACAGACTGTCCAGTGGCAACCTTTTAAGGGATTTTCATAACACCGGCTGTTGCCAAGGAAGTGCTGGATTATTTGGGATACTGTGACTCGGATTTGACGATGAACCAAATCTCTATCCATCACCTGTGCCCCGTGGAAGTTAAAATGGCAACATTCAAGGAGTTCTGCCGGTGCTTTCTGACTTGGCTTCCGGTTGACTAAGGCCTCAATTTTAAAATTCTCATCCTTGGTTTCCAAATCGCCACGTGGTCTTCCCCACCCCCCACCCAACCTCTATAACCCCCTCCAGCCCAACGACCCATGTGCACTCATCCAATTTTGGCCTCTTGCACATCCGTGATTTTAATTGTTCCGCTATTGGTGGCTGTTCCCTCCCTAAACTTCTTTGCCTCTCTGCCTCTTTTTCCTCCTTTTAAGATTCTCCTCAAGCCCAACAGGAACCAGGTTTTTGCCCTGTTGACCTGAATTTTGCTGTAGTGATGATAATGACAAGGTTATCGGCACTTGCAATTAAACGTGGAAATCTAGGTGTTGGTGTCAGAGATGGCCGCTTCTTGATGTTGCACTGTCACCATCCTTGCTGTTGGACATGGAACTTAAATCACTAATGCGGTGAACTTGCTGTATTTTCTCACTACTTTCACACTAAAGGTGGCTGCGCAAGTTCGGTTTGGTGCATTGAGGAGTAAGTGATTTTTACAAGTGTGGAATCTCATTTTCTCAAGCTTTTCGCTCTCTTTCTCTGCCCATCTCTTGTGCATCTCGCCCTCAATTCCACCTGTATTTTACAATCTTTATTTTGCTTTTGGTACATCATTCGAAAGTAATCGATGTTTGGATTTTGCATGTCTGTGAGGATATTTCGATCTAATTTTTCCCTGCTCACAGATACCTGAGATCCCCTGTAAAGGGCGCTGCCTTGGAATGGATACCAGATTAGAAGAAATCTCTAACTGATAAACTCGCAAAACGTCCTAAAAATCTGAAACAAAAACAGAATTACCTGGAAAAACTCAGCAGGTCTGGCAGCATCGGTGGAGAAGAAAAGAGTTGATGTTTTGAGTCCTCATGACAGTTCTGTCGAAGGGTCATGAGGACTCGAAACGTCAACTCTTTTCTTCTCCGCCGATGCTGCCAGACCTGCTGAGTTTTTCCAGGTAATTCTGTTTTTGTTTTGGATTTCCAGCATCCGCAGTTTTTTGTTTTTAGTCCTAAAAATCTGGGCTACCATCTCCTTATGGGGCTCGGTGCCAAATCTTGTTTGGTAACGTTTCTGTGAAGTGCCTTGGGTGTTTTACTATGTTAAAGTTGCTATATTAATGCAATTTGTTGTTGTTCTGGCCAATATTTCCATCTCAAACACATCTGGAGTACTCTGTACAGTTTTGGTCTCCTTACTTAAAAAAAAAGATATAATTCCTTTAGAAGCAGTTCAGGCAAGTTCACTGGACTCATTCTTGGGAGAAGGGGGTTGTCTTATGAAGAGAGGTTGAGCAGGTTGGGCCCATGCCCCTTGGAATTTAGAAGAATCTTAGGAGCGATCTTATGGAAGCATATAAGAATCCTGAAGGGGCTTGATGGTGGATGCCCAGAGGACGTTTCCCCTTATGGGGGGAGACTAAAACTAGGGGACATAGTTGGGCCTCCCTCTTATGACCGAGATGAGGAGAAGCTTTATCTCCCAAAGCGTCGTTGGTGTGTGGAGTTCTCTTCCCCAGAAAGTAGTGGAGGCTGGGCCTTTGAATTTATTCAGGGCAGAGTTAGGCAGATTTTTGTTAAGCAGGGTGAGTCGAGGGTTAAGGAGGGCAGACAGAAAAGTGGAGCTGAGACCACGACCAGATCAGCCATTATCTTATTGAATGGTGGATCAAGCTTGAAGGGCCAAATGGCCTGCTCCTCCTGCAGTGTTCCGAACAGTGGCGCGAAAAGCGGATTAATTGCTTGTTATTTCATAAGGGGAGTTTGCAGTGTACAAAAATGGTTGTCGTGTTTGCCTATGTAACAGTGATTGGGCTGCAGCTGCTGCTTTGTTGTGCTGCACTTTTCATTACAATCCCCTTGATGTCAGCTTAACTGGCGTAAAGGCTCATGGAATTTTAAGACAAATTGTGTTCAGTGTGACTTGACTTGCCGCCATTCTATTGGTCCAGCTCTCCAGCTCATTGGTCTAGAGGCAGGTCCCGCCCATGGGTGAATTAATCGCTGGGAGTTTCCACAAATTGTGCTCATTTGAGGGCCCTTGAGGGTGCTCCCAAAATTAAGCCGGATCTTTTGGGCACAAAGACACTAATTACTTCCTTCATGCATGCTCCGCCTGGCAGACCCTTGGCTTATTGTCTGCTGATGCTTTATTCCGAGCTGTTTTTCTAGGGGTGGTTATCCATTGCCAACTTCTCTCAGGGGTTAGGGCAAGGAGGCAGGTCCCGAGTACACCTCAGCCAGAACAGGAATCAAACCTGTGGTGTTGGCATTAATCTGAACCACACGCTTTTAAATTTTGCTAATGAACTTGCTTACTGTACCCCAAAAATAACACACCATTTGGTATATTTTAAAATTAATTTTCAGTAATTTAAAGTTGGGTGACTTGACAGGTGGTGGATTGACACTGATTTCATATTTTCTTTTTGTGTGATAAACCGATTTTCAGTTGCATTTGTCAACCTACACAGAGTCACCATCAAATACATCGAGGAATATTTTTTAAAGCAACATTTCAAGTTCTAAAATGCTGCCCAACTGGGCTAATTTATGACAGATTTTGCAGCAGGTAAATAGGTTAGATTGGAACAACATTTTTCAAATCCAAGTGCAATTTTGCACCAAAATCCCTGACTATGCCCAAGGAGAAGCTCTATCCAATTGATTTTCCATGTATTACACTGTAAAGGTCTTTTGAGGTGTTCCTCAGAGACTCGGACAGTCTTCTATGAACACAAGGTTTTCGTTGCTGTTTTGAGTTTCAGTCGAATATTGAGATTTTAATATTGCTGTCTCTATTGACTGTCGTACAGTTGATCTTGATTTGTGTTTTGTTACTGAAGAAGTTCTGCTGTGCGTTTGGTGGCTCGGTTCTGGAGACAAGAGTTCGGAGCATAACCATTTGTACCATCTCTCTTTTAGGTGTGTTGAGGGTGCCAGAAGGGTCACAGAGCTGGGATTGGGTTTCAGCCTCCCTGATCAAGGTACCAGCGCTCGTCCTATCAATGGCAATTTCCTTGACCCTGTGAAACCTGTCAAGCTGGACGCCACAGCTTTCAGTGAAAACGCCTCGGCTGACGCCCTGTCCGCCTCAGAGACACTTGATTGCCTGTTTCTAGCCTGTGGCACAGGCACCGATGAGGTGCACTACGTGAGTGAGGCAGTTTGCCCAGAAGATGCTTCCTGTAGTGATGCACACAGGGATGCCTGCACCATTACTGGTAAGTAACGTACGCGGTGAATAAACTACAAATTAAATACTGGGTAGCCATTGTTTTTTCGACCAAACTCTGTTCCCTAGCTACTGACTCCATCCATCTCCCTGGCAACAGCCTGTGACTAAACCAGTTTCCAACCTCCGGTGTCATATCTGACCCTGCGATCAGCTTCTGACCTCATCATCACACCATCACTGCAACCACCTATTTCTATTTCTGTCACTTTGGCCCATCTTGACTCACCTCATTCGTGCCTTTGTTACCTCTGGACTTGGCTATTACGATTAACTCCAGGCTGGTCTCCTACATTCCACCCTCCCTGAGACTTCAGGTCATCCAAATCTCTGCTGCCTGTGTCTTGCACCAAGTCCTGTTCACCCGTCACACCTGTGCTTGCAAAAGTAAGAAAGGGAAGCAAAGAGAGAGAGATGAAGAAAACAGCTTGTGCACAACAGCCTTGGCAGCTGAAGGCACAATCACCAATGGTGCAGCAAATAAAATCTGGGCTGGTCAAGAGACAGTAAAAAGGAGGAGCACAGACACCTCGGTGGGGTTGTGGGACTGGAGAAGATTATGGAGACGGGGAGGGAACAAGGCCTTGGAGGGATTTGTAAGCCAGGATGAGAATTTCAAAATTAAGTCGTTGCTGGACCAGGAGCCACTGCGTGCCAGATAGGACAAGGATGATGCGTAAATAAGTCTTGTTCGGAGTTAAGGTATGCACATGAGGATATTGGATGACCCCAAGGTTACAGAGGGTGTAATGTGGGAGGCCAGCCAGGAGTACATTGGAAGAGTCAAGTCTAGAGGTAAAGAGGGGATGGATGGGAGATGAGAGATGCAGGAAGAGCGTAAGAGTTAACTTGGGCCATGCAGTGAAAAGCAGAGCAAGTTGTTTACGTTTTGACCATTTTTAGTTTGATTCTTGCCTTCAGAGTGAACTGATCAGTTAGTTTACAGGAGATGGTTTGTAAATGTTATTTAAAGGAAGGGTTTGGAAGTGCCTCCTTTGTTGTACCTTTGGCAACAGAATGAAAACTTTTATGGCCGCGCCCAAGGTCCTTGCTCATACTCACCAGTACCACATAGATAGAGCGCCATCTAAAGAGGAGGGGGTGTCATTACACCGCAGAACCTCATTGTCCAGTGTTGGTTCAGTACGACTATCTTACAGCACCATCCAGTGGTGAAAAGCAGTGAAAGCGCTTCATGTGGAAAACAGTTGACGAGGAATCAGCATGCATGTATATGGAAATACATAACAGCCCGTGAAAGTATATCGCACCGTGAGAAGTTCCAAGGGTGAAAATACCATTTTAAACTACTTGTCAACTCTTGCCCTTGCCTCTAGCCCCCCACGCCCCTGTCTTTAGTACCCCCCGCCCAACCCCCCACCCCTCCATGACCCAGCCTCTAGCCTCCCGTGCCCTTGCCAACTCCCAGCCCTGTCTCCCGGCCTCCGTTCTTACCTGGGTCCTCAGGGTCTGTTCCTCAGTGACTTCTGGCTTCGCTCCTGGGCTTGTACAACAACATCTAGAGGCAGAGGTTGGTCAGTGCCGATAGCTGCTGACTGCGTCTACCAAGCTGTGCCACCAGGTGGAGCCTGGTCAATCCTTTTTGGGGAAAAAGCATTGTGCACTGAGGTGAGTACAGTACTATAATTTTTTTTTTTATAAAAGAATTTTGAAAATACAATGAACATTATATTTAGTGATTGGTTTAGCAAATTATTTCAGCTCGGAATGCAAAGTGCCTCACATGTACGATACAGCATTTCAACACTCTTTTCTCTTCCTGGCAAGAAATGTCTGAAGGGACCTAACTCAGGCCTTAACATTGATTCCTGTGGGAACCCACGATTCACTGAAAGTTGCTTCCCTTAAAAGTTGTGATTTTCAAGGATGCAACTACAACTTTAAGTGAGGACTTACTGTCGTGAGAGAATGCTGCTTTGCTGGAGGTGCCAACTTTTGGATGAGACATTACACTAAGGCCCCTGACTGCCCCTTTTGGGTAGATATTTAAAAAAAGAGCCCGGCGTCCTGGCCAATATTTATCTCTCCATCAGCATCACAAAAAGCAGGTTGTGGTCATTATCAAATTGCTGTTTGTGGGAGCTTGCTGTGTGCAAATTAGCTGCCACATTTGCTAGATTATGACAGTGGCTACACTTGAGAAAGGACTTTATTGGCTTTAAAATGCTTTGAGATGCCCAGTACTTGTGAAAGGCACTAATATAAATGCAAGTCTTTTTACTACCCTCCCCCATAATGTTGCAGGAACTCTATTTCACAGATGGCTCACTGCAGAAGAGCCATTCCCTTTGTACTCTGCTCCTCCAGTCACTGCACTTGCAGTTGTGAGGGGCGTTCATTGGGGTGGGGGTGGGGGGGAGTGGGAGCAGGGCCTGGGATTGTTGGTGAAAAATTAGAGTTTTGTTGGGAGCTGGAGTTTCAGCATATTCACACCCTAAGTGAAAGGGTCGCTTTACTAGACCTTTATAATTGGGCGACTGGAATCGGTGATCCATTGGCTGATTCATGAGGGAGAATCCACGCTTCTTTACTCCACAATATATCAAGTTGCAGGGTTCCCAAGAGCAGTCCTCAGAAAAGCACTGCTGGGAAACGTGATCCCTGACACCTTATTAGCTCAGTGCTACACTCAGAAGCAAAAAACGTTGGCATTTGTGTAGTGCCTTTCACAACCTCGGGGTATCGCAAAGCGCTTTCCAGCCAATTGAGTACTTTTTGTGTTCATTGTTGTAATGCAGGAAGCACAGCAGCCAATATGCGCACAGCAAGACCCCACAAGCCACAAATTTGATCAGCTATTTTAGTGGTGCTGGTTGAGACTTAGATATGGCCATGTATACTGGGGGGAAAACTCCCCTGCTCCTCTACAAGTAGTGTCATGGGGTCTTTTATGTCCAATGGAGAGAGCAGAGGGGGCTTGGATTCAACGTCTCATCCAAAATGTTGCTTGGGACGCGGTCCTTCATTACTGACAATGAAGTGTCCGTCTAGATTGTTAGAGTCTAAGAAATATGAGCAGGAACAGGGCATATGGCTGCTCAAGTCTGTTCTGCCATTCAATAAGATCATGGCTGATTGTTGTCCTGAATTCCAGTTTTCTGCCCAATCCCTTGATTCCCTTTAATGCCCAAAAATCTCCACCTCAAATATACTCGACAACTGTGTATTCACAGCCCCTTGCAGCACAGGATTTCCAAGATTCTCAACCTTCTGAGTGAAGAAATTTCTCCTCATCTCAGTCTAAAATGGGAAGCCCCCTTATCCCGAGACTGTCCCCCACCTCCACCAGTTCCAGACTCTGCAGCCAGAGGGAGTAGCCTCTCTGCATCTGCCCTGCCAAGCCCTCTCAGAAACTTGCATGTTTCGCAGAGTGCACAAGTGTTTAGAATGGGACTTAAAACACAACCATCTGACTGAAGTTTACATGGTTGATCACATAAAGTACAAAAATAAATCAAGAAATGTTGGGATGAAAATGTTGAATGGGGTGTGCTGTTATATTTTCATCATGAGTACAAACGCAAGGGTTACATCAAACTACAACACTGGCATCTACCCAGCAATGTGGAAAACTGTCCAGGTATGTCCTGGCCACAAAAAGTAGGATAAATCCAACCCGGCCAATTATTGCCCCATCAGTCTACCCTTGGTCATCAGCAAAGTGATGGAAAGGGGCTGTCGACGCTGCTATTGAACAGCACTTGCTCAGCAATGACCTGCTTACTGACACCCAGTTTGGGTTCTGCCACAGTCACTCAGCTCTTGACCTCATTACAGCCTTGGTCCAAACATGGACAAAAGAGCTGAACTCGAGAGGTGATAGTGACTGCCCTTGACATCAAGGCAGCATTTGACCAAATGTGGCATCAGGAGCCTTGGCAAAACTCGAGTGGAATTGGGCTGGAATTGGTTCCAGTTGTTGGAGTCATACCGAGCACAAAGGAAGGTGGTTGTTGGAGGTCAATCATCTCAGTTCCTGGGCATCACTGCAGGAGCTCCTCAGGGTAGTGTACCTGGCCTAAGAATCTTCAGCTGCTTCATCAGTGACCTTCCCTCTATTGTAAGGTCAGAAGTAGGGATGTTCTCACAATGTTCACTATTCCCGGCAACTCAATACTGAAGCAGTCCATGTCCAAATGCAACAAATCTGGACGATATCCAGGTTTAGGTTGATAAGTGGCAAGTAACGTCTCGCCACAGAAGTGTGAGGCAATGACCATCTCCTACTAAAGGGAATCTGACATTCAATGGTGTTAACTTCACTGATTTCCTCGCTATCATTGACCAGAAATTGAACTGGACTAGCCAAATAAATATTGTCGATACAAGGGCAGGCCAGAGGCTGGGAATTCTGCAGCGAGTAACTCTCTACCTGACTCCCCAAAGCCTGTCCACCAGTCAGGAGTGAGGTGGAATATTCTGCACTTGCCTGGATGAGTGTAGCTCCAGCTACACTCAAGAAGGTGAAGACCATTCAGAGCAAAGCAGCCGACTTCATTGGCAGCTCATCCACTACCTTCAACATCCATTCCCTCCACCATCGACGCACAGTGGCAGCAGTGTGTGTACCATCTACAAGATGCACTGCAGCAACTCACCAAGCCTCCTTTGACAGCACCTTCCAAACCTGTGACCTCTACCACCTAGAAAGACAAGGGCAGCAGATGCATGGGAACACCACCAAATTCCCCTCCAAGCCGCACATCATCCGGACTTGGAAATATATCACCGTTCCTTCACTGCCGCTGGGTCAAAATCCTGAAACTCCCTCCCTAACAGCACAGTGGGTGTACCTACACCCCATGGACTGCAGTGGTTCAGGAAGGCAGCTCACCACCACCTTCTTGAAGGCAATTAGCGATGGATGGCTTTGCAATCGATGCCCAAATCCCACGAAAGAGAATAAATTTTAAAAACTGTATTTCTCTTAAATTGATAAAAACAGGACAGCTGTAAGTATAGTTGGGCAAAGACTAGAAATATGTCAATAATTCTTGGATATGTTGTCAAAAACTGAGTTACTGCAGACAAAGAAATAAGAATCATAGCATGTTGATCAATTTAGGTCCACAATTATAGTTTTAAAAATGGGGAGTATCACCTTAACCACCTGGAGACACTCCCCCCTCAGCTCCATGTAATTCTCTACTGATTGGCCAATTGAAAGGATTGTGAACTAGTGTGGTCTCCTGAATGACACTGTGAACTTTGTTCTTCCTCCCCCCACCTATAACTATAGAAATACACAATTGGAAATGAACACAGCTAAATTTATTTATCCAACTTGATGGAAGAATGCGGTATTTATAAAAACACCAAAGGATCATTGTTGCATATTTAAAAAAAAAACCACACTGGTTGTCCAGTTCAGTAATGTAACCTCCTTCACCTTCCCCGGTTGGTGAGCTGCATGTCCAGCTAGTTAAATATTCTTGTTAATAAAATTGTGCAATGCTGGGAAAAGTCAGTTTGAATGTGGTCGTTCAGTGCAGCGGAGCTAACAAGAACAGTCAGGGCCTTTTAGCTTCTCATTATTCACTTTATTTCATTGAGACTTGTATTTGCTGCCTACCTTGCACTTATGTCAATCAAACCTAATGGGCTGTCAGGTAAATACCTTTAATTTTTTAAAGGCATTGATTTTGTCTATTCTTCAAACATGTGGATTTTCACTCTTTATTAAGAAGACAGGTGATACATTTTGTCCTTACATATTGATTTTGGGAGACTCGGTAGTTTTACTGGATATTGTATATATTTCCTTTGCCTCATTGCAATTTAATTTGTACAACACACGAGGCACAAATCGTTCAAAATTAAACATTCTTCAGTGATTTTGCTTGCACGTTAGTCATTTGTGAGCTCTCGTGTCTCTGCACAAACGAACCTTTGTAGGAACTTCTCCACCCTTCCTTCTGTCTGCACTGTTCCCCCTCCTCCCAAGGACTAATTGTTTTGAGCAACAGGTGAAGGTAGCTGTTTCACGCTGCTACACGAGTGGTGTTCGCCACTCACAGGATGCTGCTGTCAAGCCAAAAAGATGTTCTGCCTATCTCTCAAATGAGTAATGTGGTGTATGAATTTCAGTGCTGGTGTGATGCTAGGTATGTAGGCCGTAGGTACCAAAGATTGGTGGATTGCCCTGGGCAAATCAGAGTTAATCTGCCTGGATTGAATTCAGCAAAGCTCAGCAGTTAACTGTTAATCATCAGTTAACTGGTGCATTCTCCATGGCAACGTATCTGCCAATCAGAGTCCACTTGCCAGCCAATCGGCACACTCTTCTCATGAAGTACAAATTGTTGTCTCCTTTACGTTTGGTATTCTTGTGAATTGTCCTGATGAGTGCAAGACAACAAACTTTTCAACAACGTATCTTTCTTCAGCAGTACTCAAGTTCTATACTACCAAAATAACTATTACTAATTATTTTGCTTTCATCCCTCCAATCCTGCCAGGCACCTCCAGTTCATGAATGTTTCAAAAATTCCCATCTCACCTTTTGGCTGCTTCACTTACCCCACAGACCAGCTTAGTATAATTCAACCCATCCAGCATTTGACATCAACAACAGTCTCCCCACACTCTACATTATCATCCCCTTACGCCCACTCAACAGCATCTTGACCGTGCATCAGCTTGCAAGAGTCCTGTACAGCCCTACATCCCCTCTCCCATAATCTCTCTTGCCCTTTCACTGAAATATTATCTATTATTCAACTTCCTGCCCTTCCTACCACTTCCCCCCTCATTTCCTGTCCACTTTGCCCACTCTTTTTTTGCTCTCCTTCATTTGCCCCCACTGGCTCTCTGCCCGGCTTGTGCTCCCCCCCCCCCCCCGGCTGCTCTACCTCAGCCATGCTGCTACCTATCCCCTTCCAGTGGCACATAACCTTCTGCTCCTCTCCATTCACTTCCCCATTTTGCTCCTCTCTTTCTGCCTTCTCCCTTCAGTTCATGCTTGCTCTCTTGCTCCCTCTTCCCCATTTTACCTCTTTTTCCCCCTCTGCCTTGGAATTGAATTTTACAGCTCCCCACACCTCACATGAGTGTGTCTCTCTGGGAGCACGCAAAATATATCGGGTAGCTAGCCCACTGCTTTCCTGCCCACCCCCGACCCAGTCCCCCCATAATACAAGGAGGTGGAGTGGTTAAGAGGCCCACTTTGCCCTTTTGAGGCCCTTAAGTGGCCAATTATCAGCTGCTTGAGGACCTCAATCTACCTCTGCTGCTATTATCTGCTGGGCAGTGGAAGGCAGGCGAGAGTGGGAAGGCTGTTTTTTTTCACTAAAGTTGCTGAAAGAGTGGTGAAGAAGGGGGAGTATATCACTTTTGGGGGGGGCACCAACCCCCCTTTGAACCTCCCTGCCTGGCCTCCCAAACCCTCCTCCCCAACCGCCTTCTCTAGCGTACCCGATCCCTCCCCATCCGATAAGCCCCGATTGCTCTTTTTTTTTGTGTGCGTGTGGACTTGCTTGCCGTCCCACTAACGCCCACTACTGAGTCCTGGGATTACAAGAGCTGCCGGCCAATCAGATTGGTCGGCAGCTCTAGAGGGTGGGACTTGCATCTACTGCAGGTCGGAAGTCCCACTCTGTGCAGTGGTCAGGCCACCCGCTATGTAATATCGCCTTTTATAAAGCCAGCCAGTTTGCCCCCTTGTAAAATTCAGCCCCTCTTTTCCCCTCTTTACCTTGTATTGGTTAGCGTGCTGTAACACGGGTCATGGATATTGGGTCATGTCCAGTATCTTATCCGATGAGCTATTCTTTGCGTGATTGTACACAGAGTGTCAGCCCATTGTTGGATTGTTGTGGACTGAGTTTGATTTGTCCTCACCTGCTAGTCACTCTGGACACTCCCTCATGAGTCAGTGGAGCGTGATTAAGAGTACAAACCATGGCTGCTGCGTGTGCTTTCGGGTTGCCTTTGAGTTTGCACTGGTTAACCAGGATATTTTATGCTAAAATTTGGAGCAATTTTTTGTTGTTTTGCTGCTGCCATTTGCACCATGAGATCCACTCCCATTGCTTTAGGTTTCTTAGGTAGCTTTATTGAATAATGAATGCCTTGAGTCCCTTGGAACGTATCTTTTTGGTATATCTTTGACAAATTTCTATTATCGCTTCTAATTCTGTTTCTCCAAGGGTTTTTAAGATTGTCCCTTGCTATTACATCTATGCCTGGAACTTTTCCTGTGTTCATCAATTTCACATCATTCTTTACCTTGGATATTATAATGTTGGGTCCTCCTGTTCTGAAGCAGTTACTAAGGGTATCAGGGCAACAGTACTGACTGATTTCTGTAACACCTTTCTTGTACTGAAACATACCAAGGTGCTTCACAGGAGCATTATAAAACTAAGTATGACTCTGAACCGCATGAGGCGATATTAGGTGAGCTTGGTTGAAGAGGCAAGTTTTAAGGAGTGTCTTGAAGGAGGAAGTGAGCTGGAGTGTAAGGATGGTATTCCATAGCTTGTGGCCTAGGCAACTGAAGGCTCTGCTACCTATAGTGGAGCAATTAAAATTGGGGATGCTTAAGAGGCCCGAATTAAGCGAGCACAGCTATCTTGGAGGCTTGTAGGGTTGCAGGAGATTAGAGATGGGGGGTGCAATGTGAGGCTATGGAGGGATTTGAAAACCAAGATGAGATTTTTAAAATTGAGATGTCGCTTGACTGGGAACCAATGTCAGTCAGTGAGCATAGCGGTGAAAGGCGAATGGGACTTGGTGCAAGTTAGGACACGGGCAGCAGAGTTTTGGGTGACCTCAAGTTTACTGGAGACCAGCCCAGGTGTGTGTGTGGGAATAGTCAAGTCTAGAGGTAATGAAGGCACGTGTGAAGGTTTCAGCAGCAGATGAGCCGAGACAGGATAGAAGTTGGGTGGTGTTTCGGAGGCTGAATTAGGCAGCCTGTATGGCGTTGTGAAAATAAGGTCAGAAGCTCATCTCTGGTTCAAATATGGCATCAAGATTGTGAGCAGACTGGCTTATTTGGACTGTTGCCAGGGAGAGGGGTGATACTCGTGGATAGAGATTAAGGTGAGGGGCTGATAATGCACAGCTGGGGAGTGGGAAATATAACTTAGCTAATATGGTGAGGCTGGGCTGCAAGTTTTCCAGTTTTATTACTTTCCAGTATTTCCTCCTCCAGATGATGTGAAATTGGTGTAGGCTGGTGCTGGTTAGAATCGATAGCCCCAATTTTTAGCTCTTGGCTGGAGGCGTGCTGGCTTTTCTTGTAGATGACAGAGGAGCAGACCTGTTCTTCTTGGGCCAAAAGCCATCAAATATAAATGGTGTTATCGTTGGGGTCCAACTGCCTTGCCTGACAGGGAAACCCCCACAGTGGTCTGTGAAAGCCGTGAGTCAAAATTGTGGTCAGGCCCCAATGATATTGTCTGCATGTTGTAAGAAAGGTCCACGTCCCACTCCCTGCCTCAAAAATAGACAGGTTAAAATTCCAGCTTTAGGAAGGCTGTGGGATTGCAGTGGTCAAGTTACTGAAGCTATTTTAACTGCCCACTTTCCTGGTTTCTGTTGGCAGGCAGGGTAAAATTGGCCCCAAGGATGGAGGCAATTTTCTCCTACTAAACCTGCAAAAAGTGGATGGATGGCTCTTACTTACTGATGCTCACTTGATGACACGTAGTGATAATTTCCCTTATAGTCACACATTTTCTCACTATCCATACTGGTCCACAACAAGATTTAGTGACAATCTTTGGGGCACGCACATGTGGACACACACACCACCATCAACAACAACTTAAATCTATGTAGTGCCTTTAAAGTAATAACGTTTCCCAAGGCACTTCAAAGAAATATTATGAAGCAAAAATTTGATACCGAGCCATGTAAAGAGATGTTGGGTCAAGTGGCCAAAAGCTTCGTCAAAGGGGTAGGGTTTAAGGAGTATCTTAAAGGACAAAATGAAGTGGAGATGTTTAGGGAGGGAGTTCCAGAGCTTGGGGCCCAGGCAGATGAAGGTACGGCCACCAATAGTGGAGCGATTAAATCAGGAATGCACAAGAGGCCAGAATTAGGGTGTAGATATTTTAGAGGGTCCTTTGGTTGGAGAAGATTACAGGGCAAGGCGCTGGAGGGATTTGAAAGACAAGGGTGAGGATTTTAAAATCAAGACATTGCTTCCGGGAGCCGATTTAAATCAGTGAGCACTGGGGTGACCAGCGTACAGAATTTGGTATGAATTGGGAATGGAGCTGCATAATTTTGGTGGTTGTTGAGTTTGCAGAGGGTAGAATTTGGGGACAGGCCAGGAGTACATTGGAATAGTTCAGTATAGAGATAACAAAGGCATGGATAAGGGTTTCCAATGCACGTAATAGAGATGGGCGAAGTTGGGCATTCCTAGAGTAGAAAATAGGTGGTCTTGGTGTGACTATGTGGTTGGAAGTTCAACTTGGGCCAAATGTAACACCAAGGCTTTCTTCAGCCTCAGAATCTTGCCAGGGGAAGAGATGAAGTGAGTGTTAAGGGAATGGAGTTTGTGGTGGAGATCGAAAACAATGACCTAGAAATTATCAGCATCTATGATTGGGTAGCTCATCACAAAGCAAAAACGTTGCACTGAAATGAGAATGACCGAGTGGGTTCCTCTGGCCTCGTACTGAAGCAAGTGTTAGGGGACTTGCACAGGCTTGTGTGTCATTGCTGAAGTAAGTGATTTGGTAAGATTGTGGGGATCTGGAGGAGGAATGGCTAAATCTCAGTGCAGCCAGGGTTGGCAAAGAACATTGCAGTCTCTGCAGTATTATGGGGTGCGGGTGGTGGGGGTGCGGAAATCAGGTGGTGTCAGAGGGGGAAGTTTGGCTGAAGGGAGATCAAGGAGGTCGGAGTCTGGCCTGAAGTCTGAGATCTCGGGATGGGGATTGGCGGTGAGTTAAGATGAGCGCTGACCTTTTTTCCATTTTGTGCTGCTTAGTGTTGGTTTTACTGGAGGTGATCAGTGCCTCAGACACAAGGCTAATGAGGAAGCAGAAGCAAGCATCAGGCCTCTTTTATCTGCATAAATTAATCCTCTAACCCCTGCTGCTGACTTGGGTAGAGGACTGCTCTTGATGTGTGGCAAGGCCCGCACCAGCTTTGAGTAAACGCAACATGGCAGCAATGTTGGGGCAAATGGGGCTCATAGTGCCAAAAGCCCAGATGCTTTGGAGCTCAATTTCTAGTTTAGTAGCTTTGATTTTCTCAATATTGGAGGCGATTTCTGCTCGTGAAGCAGTCTAATAATCTGATTGGTGCTTGCACGCTGTATCAGAAGTGGAAAAGACAGCAATAGCAAAAACCTGCCATTATTCATAAAAGTGTGAATATCAATTTACTATGCAGCTTTTCACTAACAGTTGTGATTCATTTGTTGGAAGGAATCGCAGAATAAGGTTAGTACATGCAAGTTGAAAAGGGGTGGAGGGGAGACAAACACATCAGCAGATTTGTCTGCTCATTGTCATTACTTAATCCATGCTTAGTCAGGGAATTAATAACCCACGTGACAACTGCTGTTGGCATCCCCAGACACTAGTTGGAGGCCATTACATGCTCTGCTTTTCTCTCCGGTCCTCTCGCCTCTTCTCTCATGTTGAGAATTTCGAAGCAACATCTCTTTTTTAAAAAAAATGTCATTCTTAGAGTGATGCAAACAAAACTAGAAGGAAAATAATGAGTGAGTAACCTTTCTTTTACTATCCGAAACTTTGTTAGTTATAACTTGGTGCGTTTGTTTGCATTTATCTGTGCCCTCAGCAACAGAGATCTTGAACTTGATTAACTATGGTGGAAAATCCAGACTTGAAGCATATTTGGCATCAGGGAAATGATTTTGTTCCATGCTTTTGGTCCAATTTTCTCCTCCTCCTTCATTGGATTTTTTTTTTGTTTCAGTAAAATTAGTTGTTTGTCAGCAGCGTTGACCAGTCTTGGCTTAAGTTCTCTGGTTTGCAGTTACAGGAAGAATTTGAAGCACATGCACTTTTTATTATTTATTTTGCTGTCAAGATGTTAAAAGTAAATTCTTCAGCTTATTTTCAATTTTACTTATCCTTCTGCTCCAGTACTTCCCTGGTCTCCTGCAAATGTTGATGGATAGCTCAATGTTGGCTTGTGTGTGTAAAAAAAAAAAAAAGCCCAATGTGATTTGTCCTTCCCTTTCATAGCTCCCACTCTGACTCCACACAGCCAAGATTCAGTCTAGGGGCAGATGTTTGTGTGAATTCTCGGGCATACAGAAAACAATTGGGTATCTTTCAAGTTGGGTGTTTGACTAGACACTCTGTCTGGATCGCACGTCTCCTCTGCCAGCTCCTGTTTTTTCACCTCTCAAATGGACCACGTTCCAGGGGAGGATAAAGAAAATGCTTCAAAGGCACTCCAAAGCTCTCCTTGAAGTGCGGCAGTATTGACGTTAATGGCTGGGAGGAGCTTGCTACCAATCGTTCAAAGTGGCGACATCTTGTCTTCAAGCTCTGGGTCACAATGTCTTAATGACGAGTCATAGTGGCAGCAGAGAAGGAAAGAAAAGGAAGCAAATCCTGCACTCCTGATCCCACTACCCCATGGGATATCCTGCCGCATGTGCCCAAAGATCTGCTGGTCACAAATCAGGTGGTACAGTCACATAAAGACCCATAGCACAAACTCATGATTGGGTAGTCGTTACCCTTGAATCAAGAGACAGCTGATGATTTGAGTAGATTCAGAACCGGTGCGAGATGTTTTATTGCACACTTATTGCTTTGATTTTTGTAGGGGGTGTTGCACTGGACTTCGTCAATCTTGCAAGTCAGTAATTTCTACAACTCCTTTTGACCCAAATATTAACAGTGCCCAATGGATTGTTATATCCTTCCAAGAATGTATGAATCTGAGCTACTGGGTCAGGACGGATAGCGAGAGTCAGCTCTGAAAAATTAAAAGAAGAGTTATCTGGCATTCCTTTCAGACATATTGCAGTGGTCAATTAAAGAGCAACAATTGGCAATCTTGAAAGAGATGCTTGCAGTCTGCTGAGAGAGATTAGTGATGGGAAGGGAGCTCTGAGTTTATTTATTTTACATCAGGAAGGTGGTGGAGTAGTGGTATTGTCGCTGGATTAGTAATCCAAAGGCCCAGGGTAATGCTCTGCAGACCCGGGTTCGAATCCCACCATGGCAGAAGATGAAATTTGAATTCAATAAAAATCTGGAATTGAAAGTCTAATGATGACCGTGAAACTGTTGTGGTAAAAACCCACCTGGAAATATGCCATCTTTACCTGGTCTGGCCTGGCCTACACTTGACTCCTGACCCACAGCAATATGGTTGACCCCTAACTGCCCTCTGAAATGGCCTAGCAAGCCACTCAGTTGTATCAATCTGCTAAAGAGCCTAAAGGCATGGAACCAGATGGACCACCCAACATCAGCCTAGGTACTGGAAACAACAACTGCAAATTCAGCCCTGTCAACCCTGCAAAGTCCTCCTTACTTGGCCAGTGTCAAAATTGGGAGAGCTGTCTCAGAGTAGCCAAGCAACAGTCTGACATCATACTCTCATACCTTCCAATGTCCCAGACATCACCATCAGCAGAGGTGGTGGCACAGTGGTATACAGTTGCCCTGGGAGTCTTCAACATCACCTCTGCACCCCATGAAGTCTCATGGCATCAGGTCAAACATGGACAAGGAAACCTCCTGCTGATGACTAGGTACTGCGCCCCCCCCCCCCCCCCCCCCCCCCCCACCCCCCCCCCCCCCCCAACAAGCTGATGAATCAGTACTCCTCCATGTTGAACATCACTGAGGGTGGCAAGGGCAGGGAATGTACTCCGGGTGGGAACTTCAATGTCCGTCACTAAGAGTGGGTTAGTAGCACCACTATTGACAGAATCTGAAAGGACAATGCTGCAGACCCAGTCTAGCAGCTGGTGGTGAGGGAACCATTGAGAGAAAAACATACTTCACCTCATCCTCACCAATGTGCTGCAGATGGATCTGTCCCTGACGGTACTGGTAGAAGTGACCACTGCACAGCCCTTCTGGAGACAAAGTCCCATCTTCACATTGAGGGCACCCTCCATTGTGTTGTGTGGCACTACTACTGTGTTAAATGGGATAGGTTTTGAACGGATCGAGCAACTCGAGACTGGGCATCCATGAAGTGCAGTGAACCATCAGCAGCAGCAAAATTATACTTAATCACCATCTGTAACCCCATGGCCTGGCTTACCCACCCATTCTACCATTACCATCAAACCAGGGAATTCAATGAAGAGTGCAGGAGGGCATGCCAGGAGCAGTACCAGGCACACCCAGAAATGAGGTGTCAACCTGGTGAAGCTATAACACAGGACTACTTGTATGCCAAACAGCATAAGCAGCAAGTGATAGACAAAGCTAAGTGATCCCACAACCAATGGTTCAGATCTAAGCTCTGCAGTCCTGCCACATTCAATTGTGAATAGTGGTGGACAACTGAGCAACTCAACTGGAGGAGGAGGCTTCACAAATATCCCCATCCTCAATGATGGGGGATCCCAGCACATCAGTGCAAAAGATAAGGCTGAAGCATTTGCAACAATCTTCAGCCAGAAATGTCGAGTGGATGATCCATCTCTGCCTTCTCTGGAGATCCCCAGCATTACAGATGCCAGTCTTCAGCTAGTTCGATTCACTCCACATGATATCAAGAATTGGCTGAAGGCACTGGATACTGCAAAGGCTATGGGCCCTCACAATATTGCAGCAATAGTACTGAAGACTTGTGCCAGAACTTACCATGCCCCTAGCCAAGCTGTTCCAATGCAGCTACAACACTGGCATCTACCCGGCTATGTGGAAAATTGCCCAGGTATGTCCTGTACACACGAAGCAGCACAAATCCAACCAGGCCAATTATCGCCCCATCAGTCTACTCTGGTCATAGGTAAAGTGATAGAAAGGTCATCAACAGTGCTATCAAGTGGCACTTGCTTAGCAATAACCTGCTCACTGACACTCAGTTTGGGTTCCGCCAGGGTCACTCAATTCTTGACCTCATTACAGTCTTGGTTTGAACATGGACTAAGGCACTGAACTCCAGAGGTGAGGTGAGAGTGACTGCCCTTGACATCAAGGCAGTATTTGACCAAGTGTGGCATCAAGGAGCCCTAGCAAAACTGGAGTCAATTGGAATCGGGGGAAACTCTCTGCTGGTTGGAGTCATATCTAGCACAAAGGAAGATGTTTGTGGTTGTTGGAGGTCAATCATCTAGTTCCAGGACATCACTGCAGGAGTTTCTCAGGGTAGTGTCCTAGGCCCAACTATCTTCAGCTGCTTCAATGCCCTTTATTCCATCATAAGGTCAGAAGTGGAGATGTTCGCTGATGATTGCACAAGGTTCACCATTTGTGATTCTTCAGATACTGAAGCAGTCCATATCCAAATGCAGCAAGACCTGGGCAATACCCAGGCTTGGGCTGACAAGTGGCAAGTAACATTGCCTGGCACTTATGTGGCATGAATGACTATCTCCAACGAGAGAGAATCTAACCATCGGCCCTTGATATTTAATGACATTGCATTTGCTGAATCCTGCGCTATCGCCATCCCGGGGGTTATCATTGACCAGAAACTGAACTGGACTAGCCAGATAAACACTACCTGCAAAAGTAGGTCAGGGGCTAGGAATCCTGTGGCGAGTAACTCACCTCCTGACTCCCCAAAGCCTGTTCGCCATCTACAAGGCACAAGTCAAGAGTGTGGTGGAATACTCCCCATTTACCTGGATGAATGCAGCTCCCACAACAGTCAAAAAGCTTGACATCATCCAGGACAAAGCAGCCCGCTTGATTGGCACCACATCCACAAATATTCACTCCCTCCACCACCAGTGACACACAGTGGCAGCACTGTATACCATCAACAAGATGCACTGTAGGAACCCACCAAGCCTCCTTAGACTACACCTTTCAAATTCACGACTACTAAGGGCAAGGGCAGCAGATGCACGGGTGCACCACCTGGAAGTTCCCGTTCCTTCACTGTCGCTGGGTCAAAACCCTGGGACTCCCTCCCTAATATCACTGTGAGTGTACCCACTTAACGTGGACTGCAGCGGTTCAAGAAGGCAGCTCACCATCACCTTCTCGAGGGAAATTAGAAATGGGCAATTAATGTTGGCCTAGCCAGCAGCACCCCTATCCCATGAATGAAGAGAGAGAAAAAAATGACTGTTACTTCTGATGTAAAGCAGCAGGGGGACTGGTTATCTCAGTTGGTCAGGCTGGCATGTGATTCAACACAGGTTCGATTCCCAGGTAATGGTAAACCACTACCTGGGAATAAAGACAGCCAAGGATGTCTCAGGATGAAGCATCAGCAGACAACAAAGCAAGGACCCGCCTTCTGGCAGGGCACACACGTGACATGATGACTTCCATTGGCACCATGATGCTGTGTGAAGGTCAGGTTTGCAGTTTTATGTTTTGCCACAAGGTGGTGGGACTTTGTCAATGCTGACGTGACTGGCAAAGTCGCAACTGAGCCACACCCAGTAGTATTAAAAGAAAAGGAAATATTGTTTTGTTGTACAGCTTTAAATATAAATTGTGTCCAATGTTTCTAAACCAGCAAATAAAATTGTGCAACGTTTTAGTGCTATTCTTAAACAAATGAATCCGGCTTAAATCTGTCTCTTGCAGGTTTCTCAATTAAATGTTTGCCAGCAACTTGATTTTGCAACAACACATTGAATTTCTAAAAAAAAACCAACTAGCTCAAGTGGCTTGACTCGTCAATCTTTGGTTGCTCAACCATCCACATCCGTACCTGCATGTGAAGGGTTAAATTATGAGGAGGGATTACACAAACCAGTGTTGCATTCCCTGGAATTTGGAAGGTGAAAGGGTGTTTGATTGAAGTTTTCAAGCTGTTAAGGAGAATGCAAGGTGGATGGAGAGAAATTATTTCCACTGCTTGGGGAGTCTCGGACTAGAGAGCATAGTCTCAAAATTAGAGCCAGACTTTCTCAGAATGAAATGAGGGAAACCCTTTGAGACACTCGGGCAGGTACACGACTGGAGTTCTCTTGCGACAATGGCAGTTGATGCTAGATCAGTTGTTAAGCATTATGTACCATCTACAAGATGCACTGTAGGAATTCATCAAGGCTCCTTCCAAACCCACGACCACTACCACCTAGAAGGGCAAGGGCAGCAGATGCATGGGAACATTGCTACCTGCAGGTTCCCCTCCCAAGTCACACACCGTCCTGACTTAGAAATATATCTCTATTCCTTCTGAATAGAAAAGAGCTGAACTGAAAAGAAAGGAGAGCCCAGGAGAGGCTATTAAAGTCTCCAGAACACACAATAGGACAGTGTGTTTGGAAAGGGCTAGGAATCTAACTTCAAGCACATCAGATAAAGGGACAACAAAGAGAAAGGGGATGGGAAATAAAGGACTGAAGGTGTTGTATCTGAGTGCACGCAGTATATGAAATAAGGTAAATGAGCTTGTGGCGCAGATTGAAATTGGCAGGTATGATGTGGTGGGCATTACGGAGACATGGCTGCAAGGGGATCAGGACTGGGAGCTAAATATCCAAGGATATACATCCTATCGAAAAGATAGGCAGGTTGGCAGAGGGGGTGGGGTTGCTTTGTTAGTAAGAAATGAAATTAAATCGATGGCAAGAAATGATGTAGGGTCAGATGATGTAGAATCTGTGTGGGTAGAGTTGAGGAACCGCAAAGGTAAAAAAAACCATAATGGGAGTTATGTACTGGCCTCCGAACAGTAGTCAGGATGTGGGGCACAAGGTACACCAGGAGGTAGAAAAGGCATGTAAGAAAGGCAAGGTTACAGTGATCATGGGGGATTTCAATATGCAGGTAGACTGGGAAAATAAGGTTGGCAGTGGATCCCAAGAAAAGGAATTTGTGGAATGTCTACGAGATGGCTTTTTGGAGCAGCTTGTGGTGGAGCTCACTAGGGAACAGGCAATTCTAGATTTAGTGATGTGTAATGAGGCAGATTTGATAAGGGAGCTTAAGGTGAAGGAACCCTTAGGAGGAAGTGACCATAATATGATAGAATTTACCCTGCAATTTGAGAGGAAAAAGTTGGAGTCAAATGTAATGGTATTACAGTTGAATAAAGGCAATTACAGAGGCATGAGGGAGGAGCTGGCCAGAATTGACTGGGAGATGAGCCTAGCAGGAAAGACAGTGGAACAGCAATGGCAGGAATTTCTGGGAGTAATTTGGGAGACGCAGCAAAAATTCATCCCTAGGAAGAAGGAGCATACTAAAGGGAGGACAAGGCAACCATGGCTGACAAGGTAAGTCAGGGACAGCATAAAAGCTAAAGAGAAAGCATACAATGCAGCGAAGAGCAGTGGGAAACCAGGGGATTGGGAAGCCTACAAAGACCAACAGAGGACAACTAAAAAAGAAATAAGGAGGGAGAAGATTAAATATGAGGGTAAACTAGCCAGTAATATAAAAGAAGATTGCGAGAGTTTTTTTTTTAGATATATAAAGGATAAGAGAGAGGCAAAAGTGGACATTGGGCTGCTGGAAAATGACGCTGGAGAAGTAGTAGTGGGGAACAAAGAAATGGCGGAAGAACTAAATAGGTACTTTGCATCAGTCTTCAGAGTGGAAGACATGAGTAACATCCCCAAAGTTCAAAAGAGGGGGCAGAGGTGAGTATGGGGGCCATTACCAAGGAGAAGGTGCTTGGAAAACTGAAAGGTCTGAAGGTGGATAAATCACCTGGACCAGATGGATTACACGCCAGAGTTCTGAAGGAGATAGCTGAAGAGACAGTGGAGGCGTTAGTGGTGATCTTTCAGGAATCACTCGAGTCGGAGGGTTGCAGAGAACTGGAAAATCGCTAATGTAACCGCCCTGTTCAAGAAGGGAGTGAGGCAAAAGATGGGAAATTACAGGCCGATTAGCCTGACCTCGGTCGTTGGTAAGATTTTAGAGTCCATTGTTAAGGATGAGATTTCAGAATACTTGGAAGTGCCTGTTAAAGTAGGGCAAAGTCAGCATGGTTTCATCAAGGGGAGGTCATGCCTGACAAATCTGTTAGAATTCTTTGAGGAGGTACCGAGTAGGTTAGACAAAGGAGAGCCAATGGATGTTATCTACTTGGACTTCCAGATGGCCTTTGACAAGGTGCCGCACAGGAGGCTGCTCAGTAAGATAAGAGCCCATGGTGTTAGAGGCAAGGTATAGCATGGATAGAAGATTGGCTGTCTATCAGGAGGCAGAGAGTGGGGTCCTTCTCAGGGTCGTGGCCAGTGACTAGTGGAGTTCCACAGGGGTCAGTGTTGGGACCACAACTTTTCACTTTATACATTAATGATCTAGATGAAGGAACTGAGGGCATCCTGGCTAAGTTTGCAGATGATAGAAAGATAGGTGGAGGGACAGGTAGTATTGAGGAGGTGGGGAGGCTGCAGAAGGATTTGGACAGATTAGGAGAATAGGCAAAGAAGTGTCAGATGGAATATAATGTGGGGAAGTGTGAGGTCATGCACTTTGGTAAGAAGAGTAGAGGCATAGCCTACTTTCTAAATGGGGAGAGAATTCAGAAATCTGGAGTGCAAAGGGACTTGGGAGTCCTAGTCCAGGATTCTCTTAAGGTTAACTTGCAGGTTGAGTCGGTAGTTAGGAAGGCAAATGCAATGTTGGCATTTATTTCAAGAGGACTAGAATATAAAAGCAGGGATGTGCTAGTGAGGCTTGATAAGGCTCTGGTCAGACCACATTTAGAATATTGTGAGCAATTTTGGGCCCTGTACCTCAAGAAGGATGTGATGGCCCTGGAGAGGGTCCAGAGGAGGTTCATGAGAATGATCCCAGGAATGAAAGGCTTAACATATGAGGAACGTTTGAGGACTCTGGGTCTATACTCGATGGAGTTTAGAAGGATGAGGGGGGATCTGATTGAAAGTTACAGAATACTGAAAGGCCTGGATAGAGTGGACGTGGGGAAGATGTTTCCATTAGTAGGAGAGACTAGGACCTGAGGGCACAGCCTCAGAGTAAAGGGAAGACCTTTTAGAACAAAGATGTGGAGAAACTTCTTTAGCCAGGGAGTGGTGAATCTATGGAATTCATTGCCACAGAAGGCTGTGGAGGCCAGGTCACTGAGTGTATTTGAGACCGAGATAGGTTCTTGATTGGTAAGGGGATCAAAGGTTACGGGGAGAAGACGGGAGAATGGGGTTGAGAAACTTATCAGCCATGATTGAATGACAGAGCAGACCCGATGGGCCGAATGGCCTAATTTCTGCTAACATGTCTTATGGCCTTCACTGTTGGGTCAAAACCTGGAACTTCCTAACAGTACTGTGGGTGTACCTACACCACATGGTCTGCAGCGGTTCAAGAAGACAGCTCACCACCACCTTCTCAAGGGCAGCTAGGGAGGGGCAATCAATGCTGGCTTAGCCAGCAACACCCATATTCTGTCAATGAATTAAAAAAAAAATTAAATCTGACTGAGATTGATAGGTTTTTGTTAAGCAAAGGTGATAAAGGAAATGTGGAGTCTGGCCACAGATCAGACATGATCTTAAATGACAGGCCAGGCTCAGTCGGCTAAATGGGTTCCTCCTGTTCCTGTGTTTCCAAAGCAAAGGTGCACTGAGCTGGTGGCTGACATGATACTGAGGTTTCGCATACTGGGCAGTTAAGCGGATTAAGTGTCTTCACTGCTTCAGTAATTGTTTTTGACAACTGTTCTTTACCTTATTAAAATTTGTTAATTTGTTCATGGAATGTGGGTGTTGCTGGCAAGGCCAGCATTTATTGTCCATCCCTAAATGCCCTTGAGGAGGTGATGTTGAGCTGTTGTCTTGAACCGCTGCAGTCCATGCGGTAACAGTCCATCTGGCCTAATTGAATTTGGTCATGCAAAAAATGTCTCTTTGAATTTGAGTCAGAAAAATTATCCATGGAATTTTTTGACATTTAATGTTCTGTTTTAAAAGCATTTGTGGTCGTTTCGTTGAAAGATCTGAGATGGTTGTTCTGGTGCTTACATTATACGTTTCCATCTGTTTCAGATGAAGTTACATTGTTTCATAGTTTGCTATTGTGAGATTTGAACTCTTGATTTTGGGGTTACAAACCCAGTACCATAACCACTTGGCTATTTAAGCATTATAGTTGCACAATTTTACTTCAGGTTTGTTATCCAGACCAGCCAGGTGATCTCCATGTTTGCCAGTGAGGATTTGGCTGCCCTACTTAGTTTGCAACATTACTAACTGAATGACGCTAGTAAATGTCAACCATTGCAATTTTAGTTCTGTAACCTCTTCCATCCTTATAACCCTCAGATCTCTGTGCTCCTCCAGTTCTAGCCTCTTGCATGTCCCTAGTTTTGAATTGCTCTACCATTGGTGGCTGTACCTTCAGCTGCCTGGGCCGTAAGCTCTGGAATTCACTCCCTAAACTTCTCTACCTCTCTTGCCTCTTTCGTTTTGGTAATGTTCCTCTGAAGTGCCTTGGGACGTTTTACTGCATTCAAGATGCTAAATAAATGCAAGCTGTTATAGTTTCTTCAGCGCATGTAAAAATTAATCTGCAGTTCTAACACTATTGCCTTGATTTCCCCCCTCACCAGATGTGTGCAACAGTACTGACCTTCCAGAAGTTGAAATCATTAGTCTACTGGAAGAGCAACTGCCTCATTACAAGCTAAGAGCTGATACAATTTATGGTTATGATCACGACGACTGGCTTCACACCCCTCTCATTTCTCCAGATGTTAATATTGATCTCACCAATGAACAAATAGAAGAGACACTAAAATATATGCGTGAGTACTATATCAGCAAGATTATATTGACCTTGTACCTGGAGTGGATGTCTGTAGCTAAGGGTGTGGGAACAATTTCAAATAAGGTGGCCTGATGCACAACTGTGGTACTTTCATGTATATTTGAAAGCTAAAGAACCTGAACAGTTTGGATGGAAATATTGAGCAGGCAGTCGAACATTAATTTTTGTTTATTATTCATTGGGTATCGTGTGTCTGAAGCTATCACCACACTTTTCTTTATAAGTTACGTGTTCATCTGTGCAAGACACCAATGGGGGGTGGGGTGGGGGGGAACTCCTTAAATGTTCCTTTTCCTGAAAAATATGGTTAATACTTAATTATTCAATTTAAGAAAAACAGGTTTTCAACTGATATATCTTAATTTTTTTTTGCTTAAGATGTTATTTCTAAATATTAGATTAGCTTCACTCTATCTTAAACTCCATTAATTGGCTATGTTAATAAAAATTCCAATGTGGCATTCCCATTCAAAATGGACTTAATAAACTGCAACAATTGTGCTCGACACCCCCCACTCCATAAAAAAACTAGTGAAAATGTTGTTCTTTGAAAATACTGAAATCGCTCCAAATTTCAGGCATTACATGTTAATATTGAAAGCAACATTGGCGTTTCCAATATATTGACATGTCCTTAATAAATAACTCCTTAAACGTTTGTAATCGTTTTCAGGGCTGCAGATTTTCATTGTGTGATTTGGATTAATTGTAAACCTGTTCTCTGATGGTATAAAGACATTTTTTTTAAAAAGGAAATGGTGGATAATCACTTGGTCTTCTATTTTTTTCCAGTATAATGATTAACCATCTTCTTAGTCAGATAAAGACCACGTTTTACAGGGCTGTGCTTATATTATAGCAACCTCTCTGTATTAGTTGGCACTCTCTCTCCTTTCCATGTTTGCAAATTGCTTATGAAATCTGTCCACGGCAATGGCAGCATTGCAGGATTTTGGATTACTCATGGATTATTCTTGATCTGTATAAAAACTGGTTATTTCAATTGCATCTGTTTTTCTTTGTATTCTATGTTTTACTAAACTGTCTTCATGAAAAATAATCTTACATGGCAAGCTTTTTTAAGTTGAGAGAAGATATTGGGTCCAAGTAGCAATAACACTTCTCCATGTCATTTGTGTCAAGATATTGCTCTTTGCAACTCTTCTCTTATTTGTTTACCAACGTTTTATATGAAGAAAGCACCTTTCAATTAATCACCGACAATTTGTGGTTTGGTGTTTCACCCTGTGCCAGTTTGTATAACCATGACATAAAGAGGAATAGCTAAAAGATCAAAATCACATGCTGGTGAAAAAAAGAGACATGCTGTCAGGACAGTTTGCAAGGATACCAATAGTAAAGGGAACAGCGATTTATATTACATGAGCAGAGAGTGCTGATTGATTGGCAAGTTGACCCTGGTAGAGGCATTGCCATGAGAATGCACCAGGGAACACTTAACTGCCAAGCCTTTTTCAATGTAACAGAAGTTTGGGGGACAACTGTTCTCTGGTTCATTCTCCATGGCAATGCCTCTACCACTTAGACCAATCATCACTCTTTTCTAATGCAGTATAAATTGTTGCTCCCTTTGAAATTTGGAATTCTCATGTTTGTCCTGATGAGTGCAAGAAGAAAAGCTTCAACAGCATGTCTCTCTTTTCAGCAATCCTCTAGTCATTTAGTAGTGCAGAACTTAAGTCACATGTAATATTATGCTGGCTTCCTGAAACGAGAGCCATGTGATAGAACCAAAATACTGAAAAGGGATCTCACTGTTCACTGGGTGAGTTATGAATTTACCTAGATGTCTGGATACAGTAACATTTTACTGATCTATAAGGAATTAGAGAAGATTCACTAAGCTGATTCCTGGGACGAAGGGATTGTCTTATGAGGAAAGGTTGAGCATGTTGGGCCTATACTTAGTCAAGTTTAGGTGAATGACTGGTGATCTTTTTGAAACTTAAGATTTCTTAGGGGCTTGACGGGCTTGATGCTAAAAGGATGTTTCCCCTTGGGGATTCTGGAACTAGGGTTACAGTTTGAAAAGGAGGGGTCTCCTATTTAAAGCAAAGATGAGGAATTTCTTCTCTTGAGGGTTGATAGCGTTTGGAATTCTCTTGTCCAGCGAGCAGTAGGGACTGGGTCATTGAATATATTCAGGGCAGAGTTTGACAGAGTTTTGATTGAGAAGAGACTCGAGGGTTATGGGGGACAGGCAGGAAATTGAAATTAGATCAGATCAGGTCCGTTGTTATCTTATTGACTGGTGGGGCAGGATTGAGGGACCGAATGGCTTACTCCTGCTTCTATTTATGTTCTTATGAAGTAAAGATCTTTAGCACAATTACTGGTATAGTGACAGTTGCTATAGAACTTTGGCCTTTCTCTTTATGATGATACTTACTAGCTCACCCTTTCTTGATTTGGAACCACTTTCTGTTTGCCACATTGAAACACTAGGCAGAATGTATTTGTATCAATGAAGTTAGAGTTTATTTTCTTTTCCCTGAGCGACAAATTAATTTTCAAAGTCAAAAGAAGGATTAGATCTGTCCAAAATGGGCATGCACTTCTGCATGTAATTTTATTCATTTGCTCTGCATACTCACATATCAGAATGAATTTGGCATTTTGTGCCTCAAATATCTAATGATCTGCAGACATTATTTGTAAAATAATTTGAGAACAGGGGACCATGCAAATGAATGTCACAAACTGATGTTCAGGGACCATAACTGTGTAAGCTAATCCATCCTTCTATAATGAGAACTGCCTGCTAGTGAATGAATGATTTATTATGGCTTGCCTCTTAAATAGTTTTACTCAACTGTTTTACAGTCTGGCATTTAAATATAAAACAGTGCCAATTAAACTGTGTGCTTCATTGGAGCATGTGATGACCAACATCTCTTGCACACCATCCGTGTTCAACCATTATTTTTGCTCTGTTTTGTTTACACGGTAGATTTTTCATACATTGGAATTGTGCCATTCATACCCCCTTTTTATATTAAAGGGCTGTCTCCAGCTGCAGTCCTCATTCCAGCAACAGTGTTCTGATAGAGATCGGGTTATACTACCCCTAATGGAAATTGCACAACACTGGAAGCCAAAGTGGGTCCACTTCAAATTTGAGGAAAGAGACTGTTACTTCATTGTGCCACAATATTTCACTTGTGTACAGTTTAAGCAATGTTTATGGCTGCATTCTAGCAGTGAATGATGACTTAGAAGCTATTGATCATTGTTGATGACTGAGTAATTATTCACAGATTCAAACCATGAATGAGCACACGAGTATACATTAAGTTTAACATTCTTTTTAAAGTTTAGTACGAGGTGTTAATCTTTTCTTTACCACCTTAACAAAAGTAATGAACCTTGGAGATGTTCCAGCTTTGAGACCCACTGACCACCTTTATACTTCACCTTTCAATCCAGAGAATCATAGAAAATCCTGACACTGAAGGAAGTTGTTTGCCACACTCTGTGCTTGAGTCCAATTAATCCCAGTCCTCTCCTCTTTCCCTGTAGCCCTGTAAATGTTCTGCCTTCAAGTATTTATTCAGTGTCCTCTTGGATATTACTATCGATCTGCTTCCACCACCCCCTCGGGCAGTGCGTTCCTGATTTGGTGGAACTATTTGTAAATAAACGATAGTACTGGCTGCTCTCTTCAAATAAATGAGTTAGTTTAGCTAGTCAGCCAATGAGCTGTCCATGATTAGCTCAGTCTGCAAGAGACCATGGGCATCTCTTCTCTGTTTGAGAGCGACAAGTGGTTATTGCTTGAGGGGCACCACTCCACTTCAAGCATGGCTGACCAGTTGGGTTGCAGACCCTCCTTGATTGGCCAGGAATCCAGTAGAGCTGGCATCTATCTCCCAGTATACATTAAAAGCAATCCAGGAGATTTAGGATATGCAATTGCGTGATGTTAATGGATATGGATTGAGGCTGCTGCTCCCTCTGTAGAGTTTGGGGTTTGTTTTGGATTCCCTCGCCAGTCCCAGCATTTGAGATGGAAGAAGTACAGGCAGGGAGCTCCATGCTGTGGGATTAGTGCTTGCAGGAAGGCTGTCCATTCTGGGTGGTGTGCTAGGCAGGAGCAGTGCACAGCCTGAAATCTAGTGAGTGCCTGGGCCTGGGGGAGCGGGGCAGCCGTGGGCTCCACTACCCTCAACCTGGCTGAGACGTCAATGGCCACAAGTGTGGGGTAGGGGCGGATGAAGGTAGGTGGTCATGTGACATCTGGAATCTATCCAGCCAGTGTTGGCAACCCTAATAATGACCAGGAATTACTCCCGCTCTTATCACATGCCATGTGTATGTTGGATGGATTAGTGGACTGACTATCAACCTGTTTGGCTGTCATGAAAGCTCCTTCTGTGGCCAAGAAATCGTGGAATGGGGCTTGAACCCGCAGTTCCTGGCTCAGAGACAGGGATGCTACCTAATGGTCCACAGGACCGCCCCGCTGAGCTCTACACAGCAGGAAAGTTGCAGCTTTGATCCCAGTTTACAGCTCAAATACTTCATCTCAGCAGTGGCAGTAACAAGGCTCGAGCAATTGTGCCTCTATCCCTGGTGTGGAAAAGGGAAAATTGGCGTTTCCCCAATCCTCCCCATTATTCGAGTAGCGATCGCTGATACAGTGTGTATAGGTAAGGGCAGATTGAGCTCAGCTCTGACACAGTTGACAATCTGGCAATCGTTGACTGTGCCATTGAACAAAGTACAGGAGTGTGACCAATGCGCTGTAATCATTTGAGCAGGGTGGGGGGTTGAAATTTGGTAACAGAAATGCAAATCACTGTACATGCCTATCACTCCAAAAAGTGCAGTACCAAATCTAGTGAGAGTGCTTAGTAAAAGGCTTCATTGATGACAGTCAATTGTTAGAAGTGTACACAATGCAGTAAGAATCTGAAATAAGGTCATCAGCAAAGGAAGGGAAAATATAAGCAAGTTACTACTTGGGCCATTTGTCCTGGAAGCCGACACAATTCTTATTCTGGCAGGTAAGAATAAACTAACTCAGTACTCGCGTGACATCAGCTCTGGGTATTACTTGAGTGTGTGCAGCTTAACTGCTGCTAGGTTAGATTTGCTGAGGCATTGGGAGAATGCAGCAAGTGTAATTCTACATCTCCATGAACTAGTTCTTCAAACAGGTTGGTGAAAAAAGCGTGTATCAAAATGGGACCCCCCCCCCCCCCCCATTGGGTTGTTAGAAACCGCGTTTGTTAAGAGTTTTGTTTCAGCAGCTATGGGCCCGCTCTGCAGAGGACCAGAAAACTTGTGATGCCAACTTGGTGCAACCAGTGTAACCTTTTTCAGTCCCAGGAAGGTCCTGTTCAATTCTGTTAAAGAGAAATTCTACCAGAATTTTGACCAGATTTCCAATCTGTAAAATTCAAGCACATATGAACCCTGGTGATGGGGTTCCTAGTCTGTTTGAATGTGCAGCTATAACCTGTTGGTCGCAAGTTCTTCTATGGCTTTCGTGTCAGTAGTTTGTCTTACCCAAAATTGAACATTTTTTTTATGTTATAGAGAAATCTGGATTGTAATATATGGTTTTGCTTTCTTGGGGGACAAATGAAGCAACAGCTTCAGCAAGACCTGGTTCAGGGCCGATGTTACAGTAAGGCTATTGTGGTAGCCAGTTTGTGTTATAAATCTTGCCAAGGAATTATGGCACATGTACAAAGTTATTTTTCTGATAAACCATAAGTGTTGGAGAGTTTGAACAATGCAACTGTAAAATACAGGGTGGTAAGAGTCATTGCATATACTGTTGATGATTTATAGCTCTTTGTTTTTATTATTGGAAATTCATAACTTGATGTCTGATAAAGCAGTTTGTCAGCACATGGGTGGTCATGGATTTAAGTTTGAGAACAAAGAGGTAGAGCTCGGAGTTCCCACTGATTATTCAGGAAGTGACCTTTGGAGATAACGACATGCGAGAACAATGTGATATGATGCAACTTCTGTTAGAAGGTTTCTAACTGCATGGTCAGATCTGAAGCCAGAGTTATTAAAATACAAACTGTGTGGAGCGTGATGGCATTTGTGAAAATCAAACAATCGCTCCAAACAAAGCTGCTTCTTAAAGCACGTGTTTGAGTAAACTCTTCCAGTGAAGGACTTCTATTACAGTTGATACTGAATGTTTGGGTATTGTGTAACACAACAGTCAGCCGACTGACTTCTTGCTTACAAAATCAAATTGGGGTTGGGTATTTTTGAATGTGGCACATGGGGTTAAAATTAATTAAAAGCTTCTGGTTTGTTATCCATTGATTAAACTTGTTTCTGTAAGACAAAACAAAATGACATTATGGGGTTACTAGAGATAAATTGGTTGGCACACGTTTTGTTTTATTCATTCACAGGATGTAGGCTTTGCTGGTAAAGCCAGTATTTATTACCACCCCTAGTTTTTTTTCCAAAAATATACGTTGTTCATAAAATATCTGGAAGAACATTACAAAACATTTCTAAATCACCATCACAAAGTGCAATCAGATTCAACTTTTACACCTGGGTCATGAGGTGCTTCAATACAATCGATGAATATTGCAATCATTTCAATATGGTTATTACAGCCAGTCAGACAATGGGATTGGAGTTATCAACATACGTCATGTTGCACTCTGAGGTGCTTCAATACAATTATAATACAATTAGTACTCAATGCATACATTCACTGTGAGCTGTACAGCCCGAGGGGTCTATACCTTTCCCAGCCCCTCGGTGTACTATGGCAGAAAGGTCTTAGACAGTGACCTTTCGTCATTGTTCCTTTGCTGCTGCTGCCCCAAGCTTTAATGCGTCCCTCAGCACGTAGTCCTGGACTTTGCGATGTGCCAGTCTGCAACACTCAATCGGGGACAACTCGTTGCGCGGGAAAACAAACAAGTTTCGGGCAGACCAAAGAGCGTCTTTCACCGATCTGATGATCCTCCAGCTGCGGTTGATGTTTGTCCCGGTGTGTCCCTGGGAACAGCCCGTAGAGCACAGAGTCCTCTGTCACAGAACTGCTCGGGGTGAACCTCGACAGAAACCACTGCATCTCTCTCCAGACCTTCTTTGCAAAGGCACAATCCACAAGGAGGTGGACAATGGTCTCTTCCCCACCACAGACACCTCAAGGGCAACGTGCAGAGGGGGTGAGACTCCTGGTGTGTTGGAAGGATCTGACGGAGAGGGCCTTTTTCACCACCAGCCAAGCTACGTCTTGGTGCTTGTTGGAAAGTTCTGGCAATGAGGCATTCTGCCAAATGACTTTGACAGTCTGCTCGGGGAACCATCCCACCGGATCCACCCTCTCCTTTTCCTTCAGGGCCTCTAAGACGTTACGTGCCGACCACTGCCTGATGGACTTGTGGTTAAAGGTGTCTCTGCATAAATTTTCCCACGAGGGACAGGTGGGATGACACGGTCCAACTACTTGGAGCGTTCTGCGGCAGCGTGGCCAGACCCATCCTTCGCAACACCGGGGACAGGTAGAACCTCAGCACAGAGTGACACTTGGTGTTTGCATACTGAGGGTCTACGCACAGCTTGATGCAGCCGCACACAAAGGTGGCCATCAGGATGAGGGAGATGTTGGGCACGTTTTTCACCCCCTTATCTAGAGGCTTGTACATCATGTCCCTGTGGACATGATCCATTTTTGACCTCCAGATAAAGCGAAAGATGGCTCGGGTGATCGCCACCACACAGGAGTGTGGAATGGGCCAGACCTGTGCTATGTACAGCAACAGCAAGAGTGCCTCACGTCTGATGACCCGCAATGGAGAGTGAGCGTCGCTCCTACATGCCCAGTTTTCTTTGCACCATAGACACTCGCTCCTTCTAGTTTCTAACACATGCCCCGCCCCCTCCGAACCATATCCCCAGCACCTTCCGGCCGTCAGCCCTGACGGTGAAGGGGACAAAGGATCGGTCAGCCCAGTTCCCAAAGGACATGGCCTCACTCTTCCCACAATTTACCTTGGCTCCCGAGGCCAGTTCGAACTGGCCACAGATGTGGATCAGTCTGCGCACCGACAGCGGATCTGAGCAGAAGACGGCGACATCGTCCATGTACAGGGAAACTTTGACCTGAGTGCCTCCACTGCCTGGGATCGTCTCTCCTCTTATGCCCAGATCTTTCCTGATGGACTCAGCAAAGTGTTCTATGCAACACAAAAACAGGACAGGGGAGAGAGGGCAGCCCTGCCTGACTCCACATTTAATAAGAAAGCTATCTGATTCCCACCCATCAATTGAGACTGAGCTACTGATGTTAGTGTAGAGCAGTTGGATCCAATTGCGGATTCCCTCCCCAAACCCCATTTTGGAGAGCACATCCACTATGTAGGTGTGTAATATTCTGTCAAAGGCCTTCTTCTGATTCAGGCTGATGAGGCAGGTGTCCACACCCCTGTCCTGTACATAGGCAATCGTATCCCTGAGCAGCACGAGGCTGTCAGAGATCTTCCTGCCCGGCACAGCGCAGATCTGGTCAGGGTGGATCACCAATCCAGAGCAGACCTGACCCGATTGGCGATGACCTTGGACAGAATTTTATAGTCCACATTCAACAGTGAAATGGGTCGCCAATTTCTAATTTCCTCCCTTTCCCCTTTGTGCTTGTAGATGAGGGTGATAATGCTTTTCATCATGGATTCTGACATGCTGCTGGCCAGAAGCATACTCTTGTTCATTTCTAGCAGGTCTGGGCCGATCCAGTCCCACAGAGCCGAATACAACTCCGCTGGCAAGCTGTCGCTTCTGGGGGTTTTACTCTTCTCGAAGGACTCAAGGGCCTTCGTCAGGAGTTAGCGTTTTGTCCAGGCTCTCCCGTGTACTGTCGTCTAAGACCTCTGTGATAGAGGAAAGGAAGGACTGGGAGGCCGTTCTGTCTGTGGTCTTCATGTTATACAATCTGACATAAAAGGATTTGCTGATTCTCAAAATGTCGGACTGTGATGACTTTACTGAGCTGTCTTCTTCCTTCAGGCTGCTGATCACAGAGCTCTCTCTGTGTACCTTTTGGAAGAAGAAACGTGAGCACGTCTCATCCTGCTCCACGGAGCTGACTCTGGAACGGAAGATGATCTTGGAGGCCTCCGAGGCAAAGAGTGAGGCTTGCTGGCTCTTCACCTCTTGGAGTTCCTCCTTGACATCGACCCCCATCGACTGCAGCCGGAGCAGGTTCTGCATGTTTTTCCAGAGTCGGGACATTTCCCTCTGTTCCTTTCTAGCTTTCTGGGTGCCTTTTGAGGATAAAACCTCTTGATGTTTCCCTTGATCGCTTCCCACCAGTGTGTCAGTGACTCAAAGAGGGGTTTCACCGTTCTCCAACATTTGTAATGCCTCTTGAGCTCCTCAATGTTCTCTGGGGTCAGCAGTTGCACATTTAGCTTCCATGCCTCCCTGCCCACCCTCTGGTTTTCCTCTAAGGGACAGTCAGCCAGTAGGAGGCAGTGGTCAGAGAAGAACACTGGCTTGACATTGGTGGATCTGTCTGCGAACACTCGGGACACAAACAGGAAATCTATCCTGGAACAGATGGACCCGTCTGGCTGTGACCAGGTGTATCTATGCTGCGCTCCATCTGCAGGGTTGCTGAAGACATCGTGCAGCTTGACATCCTTAACTGTTTCCATCAGGGATCAGGACATAGCGTCCAATCCGCTGTCGGCCCTGCCGGATCGTCCAGCCGCATCGATGATGTAATTGAAGTCACCGCCCAGAATGACCGGCCTGGAGGTCACCAGCAGCAGTGGGAGCTGCTGAAAAACCTCCAGCTGCTCAGCCCCTTGTGCCGGGGCATAGACGTTAATTAACCGGAGTGGAGCATTCTTGTACATTACGTCTGCTACGAGGAGGCGCCCGCCCACCACCTCCTTAACCTCGGAGATGGTGAAGTTGCCACCCCGCAGCAGAATACCCTGGCCGGAGGAACGAGAGTCGTTTCCTTCCGACCAGATCGATGGCCCATGGGACTACCATGGTGACCATTGCCTGTAGGAGCTGAGGTGCGGTATCGCACACTCCTGTAGAAACAACAGGTCAGCTTTGACCTTGGCAAGGTAGTCCAAGGTCACAACACATCGCATAGTAGTTTAATGCTACGCATATTTATGGATACAATCTTTACACCCATTTTAAAGCATTTAGTCTCTTACCAAACCTGTTGTCTCAGAGTTCCAGACCTTTGGTCTGCTCCTGCATACCCATAGTGTTCACAAATTGCCTCACTTTGGATGGGCTGAGGAAACTGTCCTGAACCTCCCCATTGGAGATGGGGAAACTGTCCTGAACCTCCCCATTGGAGATGGGGAAACTGTCCTGAACCTCCCCATTGGAGATGTTCCGCTCAGGTGACATCTGGGGGTTCGTGCAAGGAACTAGATTTGAAATGTTCTCTTTGGAGAAGCTTCTCCAATCCTCTCCCCCTCTGGGGCATTACTGCTCTTGGCTTCCTGGAGATGGGGTGCGCTGAGCTCCTCACTGTTCCCAGATCCCTGGGGCTGGGGTGCACTAACCTCTTCGGGTTGTGGGCAAAGTTGGGGTGCGGTGGTCTCCTCATTGTGTCCACTGTTCTGGAGCTCGGGTGTCTCGTCCTCCAACTCCCTAGAGCTTTGCTACTTCTTCTGTAGATGCCGCCCTTTCCCTTCTTCGTCTGAAGAGCAGCTGCCCTTGTCATCCGAGTTGGATGGGAGATGCCTCTTGCCACTTGTCTGCGAAGTGGCTTGGTCCCTTCTTAGCCCGTTCTTCCTTTTGGCTCTCTTCACCAGCTGCCACGCCCCCTGCTGATTTTCCACTGCTTCCTCCTCCGTTGATTCGCTCTCCTGAGGAGTGGGAGGTTCAGGGGGCAGTGCAGTTCATTGGCTGTCTGCTGCCTCAATCTTTTCCCCCCCCTTGTCTCTCTCTGTGTCCTCCTTTGTCCCGTTGTTCTCACTGGGGGCCTTGGTGGTTGGAGTGTTGCAAGTGTCCTTGGTAGTAGTGACACGAAGCATTTCCTTTGCTTCCCTCTCGTTGGCTTTGGCTGCCTGTGTATAAGTGAGGCAGTGTTTGGGGCAGGTCCTGTAGAGGTGACCTGCCTCACCACACAGGTTTCAGCACTTAGTCTGTTTGCAGTCCTTTGTCTGGTCCCCTTCCTGTTTGCAATTCTTACAGAGGGCAGCGCTGCAGTTGGCCACCACATGACCAGACTTGCCGCATGAGTGACAAAGTTTGGGCTGCCCGGTGTAGACAAAGTAGCCACGGCTTCCCCCGATAGTGAAGCTGGAAGGAGGGTGGATGATGGCTCCCTTACCATTGGTCTTAGTGACCTTGATCTGGCGTTTGTCCAAATACCGAAGGCGTCTCTAACCTCGGTGCAGCTCCCAACCTTATCAACGTACCTGGCGAGGAAGGTAAACACCTCGGTGACAGGGACGTGGGGGTTGTAGAGATGCACAGTCACCACAGTCCCGTTGCAACGGCAGAGCAAAGAGCGACTCCACCGGTCAGGATCTTCATCTCCGGCTGGTCTCTCTTCTCCTCGAACACCTTCAGGAACTTGACACAAGCTGCCACACTCCTGAAGGTCACATCGAAATATCAAGCGCTGGGGAAGTCTTGCAGGGAGTCGATCTCCTCCGCTTCAAATCCACACGCCTTCAACAGGATCCGCTTGATGAAGAAGGCCCGATCCATGGGTGCTTGTCCTTCACTGTCCTTCACCGTCACCCGGACGGTGTTATGTACCCCATGGTATGGGGCTTGACTGGTTATAGCCATCGCTTCACGACTATACTTGATCTTAGCCAAAAGGCTGAGAAGGTGACCTTGGACAGAATCCCTTGAAAAGGTGGTGGGGAGCTTCCTTGAATATAACTGTTCTTTCTGGGCTGTTTGAAGGCATTTACGAGTCAACCACATTACTGTGGGTCTAGTGTCATATATTGGACAGGATGAGCATCCCTAAAGTGTACTAGATGGGTTTTTCTGACAATTCGATGGTTTCATAGTCTGTATTATTGATAATACATTTTAGTTCAGATTATTTTTTTAAATTACTGAATTTGAATTCCCCTGCTGTCCTGGTTGGATTTGAGCTCCTGTTTCTGGATCGTTAGTCCTAGCCTTTAGTTTAGTCTAGTAACATAATCACTGTGCTATTTCCACACCGCAAAAATGCAAAGGGGCTTTTCAACTAGGCTCAAGGTTTCTCTTTTGTTAAATAAACAGGAAACCAAAATTTCAAGGTGGTCATTGAATATCTGGAATTAAAGATTTTTAAGCTTAGTGAAGCTAAACACAGGTGATTCAGGATTGAGGAAATATCATTTAGCCTGTCAGAGATTTGGGCTTCGAGTAGACGTTTTTATTAGGATCTAAACTAAATGACAATAGCCGTAAGCAACAACCCTGCTCCCTGCTCACTCTGCTGCCCCCTGCCCTGTATCCCACTTTTGGCACTTCAAGAATGAGTGCTTGTCCTGAATACAGGCTTTATCTTGGCTGATAAGAATATTGTTTTCAGTGCAGTTAGTTAGGAGGTTTGTTTGATTTCTTTGTGTGCGTGATCTTTGTTCATTAAATTGCTCAATAAAAGTTATTACTGGATAATGTTACTGGTGTAAACCAAAAACAAAAGGAGCTGGAAAAGCTCAGCATGTCTGACAGCATCTGTGGAGAGGAAGGCAGAGTTAATGTTTCAAGTCCGTGTGACTCTTCATCAGAACTAAAGAAAAATAGAAATGAGGTGAAATATAAGCTGTTTGAGGGGGGTGGGACAGGTGGAGCTGGATAGAGGGCCAGTGATAGGTGGAGGCAAAGAAGAGATTGCCAAAGATGTCATAGACAGAAGGACAGTATTCACCAGAATACCCTGGCTGGAGGAACGAGAGTCGTTTCCTTCCGACCAGATCGATGGCCCATGGGACTACCATGGTGACCATTGCCTGTAGGAGCTGAGGTGCGGTATCGCACAATCCTGTAGAAACAACAGGTCAGCTTTGACCTTGGCAAGGTAGTCCAAGGTCACAACACATCACGTAGTAGTTTAATGCTACGCATATTTATGGATACAATCTTTACACCCATTTTAAAGCATTTAGTCTCTTACCAAACCTGTTGTCTCAGAGTTCCAGACCTTTGGTCTGCTCCTGCATACCCATAGTGTTCACAAATTGCCTCACTTTGGATGGGCTGAGGAAACTGTCCTGAACCTCCCCATTGGAGATGGGGAAACTGTCCTGAACCTCCCCATTGGAGATGGGGAAACTGTCCTGAACCTCCCCATTGGAGATGAGGAAACTGTCCTGAACCTCCCCATTGGAGATGTTCCGCTCAGGTGACATCTGGGGGTTCGTGCAAGGAACTAGATTTGAAATGTTCTCTTTGGAGAAGCTTCTCCAATCCTCTCCCCCTCTGGGGCATTACTGCTCCTGGCTTCCTGGAGATGGGGTGCGCTGAGCTCCTCACTGTTCCCAGATCCCTGGGGCTGGGGTGCACTAACCTCTTCGGGTTGTGGGCAAAGTTGGGGTGCGGTGGTCTCCTCATTGTGTCCAATGTTCTGGAGCTCGGGTGTCTCGTCCTCCAACTCCCTAGAGCTTTGCTACTTCTTCTGTAGATGCCGCCCTTTCCCTTCTTCGTCCGAAGAGGTCAAGGGGGACCCCTTCATGGTTCTGGGAGGGAGAAGAAGATATGAGGGCAGATGGGCTGGACATAGTTTAGGGCCCTGTCAACCACTGTGGGTGGAAAACCTCGGTTAAGGAAGAAGGAAGACATGGAAGGTGGCATCATCAGAACAGATGTGATGGAGGCAAAGGAACTGAGAGAATGGGATGGAGTCCTTACAGGAAGCGGGGTGTGAGGAGCTGTAGTCGAGGTAGCTGTGGGAGTCGGTAGGCTTGTAATGGATATTGGTGGACAGTCTATCACCAGAAATTGAGACAGTCAAGGAAGGGAAGGGAAGTGTCAGTAATGGACCATGAGAAAATGATGGAGGGGTGGAAATTGGAAGCAAAATTAATAAATTTTTCCAGGCCCAGATGAAAGCATGAAGCGGCACTGAAGCAGTCATTGATGTACCAGAGCAAGAGTTGTCTGAGGGGGCCTGAGTAGGACTAGAACAAGGAATGTTCCACATACCTAATAAAGAGACAGGCATAACTGGGGCCCATGCGAGTACCCATAGCCATACCTTTTATTTAGAGGAAGTGAGACAAGTTTAAGGAGAAATTGTTCAGTGTGAGAACAAGTTCAGCCAGACAGGAGAGTGGTGGTGGATGGGGATTGTTCGGGCCTCTGTTCGAGGAAGAAGCAGAGAGCCCTCAGACCATTCCTGTGGGGGATAGAGGTGTAGAGGGATTGGATGTCCATGGTGTGTTCCCTTGATCAGTGTCTCCCAGCTGATCAATCAATACTGAATTTTACAACAGCCCTACATCTGCAGATGTCTTTTTAAATAACTGACAACTTGTATTTATGTCATGCCTTTATTGTGGTAAAATGTCCCAAGGCATTGAGGCAATTAGCCTGAGCTAGTACTTTTAAATTGCCTAGTTTAACAAGCTCTGCCTACAACTGTACATTGCTCTCCACTGGCCACTGTCCTCTTTACTCTGCGAATGGGGAAATTAGATAAAATAGGGTGATGGCTCCCCAGATTTGCTCCAGTGAAGTGAACTTTCAATAATTTGTTAGCATATTTATGCACCCATGTTTTTGTGGACTCAATGCAGTTGACTTTCTGAACATGGGAACCTTTTCTTTTGCAAAGAAGAGGGAAGAAGACGCCCGGGTCGGTTATGGGGAAACACAGCTGTAAAAATAGTCTAAGATAAAAGCAAAATACTCTGGATGCTGGAAATCTGAAACAAAAACAGAAAATGCTGGAAAAAAGCTCAGCAGGTCTGACAGCATCTGTGGAGAGAGAAACAGAGTTAACGTTTCAAGTCCGTATGACCCTCCTTCAGAGTCTTCTCACTATTGTGAGCGGGAAGGAGGTAATAGGGATTTCAAGTACCTGATGCACCAGATCCATCTGCAATGTTCAGATATAGTTTACCTTCTGGCCTTTATCAGTCAGAGGGAACAACAAGAAGTTTTGCTTGGATTTTGCACACAAAGCCAATGTTATTGGTGCCAAGAATGGAGCAATGTTTTTTTTTGGAGAGCAAATATTTTTTTTCATTACAGAATGTTTTTCTATAAAAATGTCATCACTTTGACCAGGTGAAACTGGTCTGATGGTTACAACCACTGCCATGCTGCCAATATTCCATAATGCCAGTGTAAGGTCTACTTTAAGCTGTAAAAAGATTATCCCAAATATTCCATAGGCCAGTTTTTACAACTCTTGTCGCTTGTGCTTTTTTGTGTGGGTTTTCTGACAATCCTGCCAATAGTGCAGCACTCGCTTCGTACTGCACTGAAGTGTCTTTGCATCTCTGGAATGATATTGGAACCCGCAGCCTACTGACTTGTAGGTGTGACTGTGAGCCTAGGCTGATGCCCCATTTACAAATTAGGAAATGAAGGCTTGAATGAGTCAATGTAATTAAAATGCTATTACACGAATCTTTAGCAGATTAATATGTAAAAGTTAATGTTATATTGTGTTCAAACAGTTTGGTTGAAATCTTGGTAAGGGAAGATCGGCAATTATCTCATAAGTCTACCAAGATGTGAAGATTAACATTGTTCCTGAAAGGAATTGTTTTACTTCAAAACAGTCAGAGGGATAAATGTACCTGGTCTACCAGTTTGTTTTGAAAACTCTGATATAAAGACTCTTTGTTCAAATGGCATTTGAGACTCATTCTCCCATGTGAAGATGATGGTGTAGTGGTGCTGTCACTGTACTAGTAAACCAGAGGCCCAGGCTAATGCTCTGGGGACCCAGGTTCATGGCAGTGGGGTGGAATTTAAATTAAATTAACAAAAGACCTGGAATTGAAAGCTAGTCTCCATCATGGTGGCCATGAAACTATCGTCACTGTAAAAACCCATTTGATTCACTCATGTTCTTTATGGAAGGAAAGCTGCCACCCAGATCCACAGTGATGTGTTTGAAATAGCTTAGCTTGTTCAAGGGCAATTAGGAGTGGGCAACAAATGTGACATCAGGGAGCCCAGGTAAAATTGAATTCAGTGGAAATCAGGGGAAAACTCTTCGCTGGCTGGGGTTGTACCTAGCACAACCTAAGTTGTGGTTGTTGGAGGCTATTTACTAATTTATTCATGTTCTCTTTTTGGAGTTCTTTTGAGGAAGTAACATATGCGGTGGATAAAGGGAGGATGTACTATACTTAGATTTCCAGAAGGCATTTGATAAAGTGCCACATCAAAGGTTATTGTGGAAAATAAAAGCTCATGGTTTAGGGGCAACATTTTGGCATGGATAGAAGATTGGTTGGCTAACAGGAAGCATAGAGTAGGCATAAATGGGTCGGTCTTAGGTTGGCAACATGTACCGAGTGGCGTGCCACAGGGATCAGTGCTGGGACCTTAACTGTTTACGATTATTTAAATGACTTGGATGAAGCGATTAAAGGGATGGTTGCCAAATTTGCTGATGACACAAAGATAGGTAGGAAAGTAAGTTGTGAAGAGGACAGAAATGGGCTACAAACAGATATAGATAGGTTCAGCGATTGTGCAAAAATCTGGCAGATGGAGTTTTAATTTGGGAAAATGTGAAATTGTCCATTTTGACAGAATAAAAGAGAAGCATGTTATCTAAAAGGTGAGAGATTGCAGAGCTCTGAGGCACAGTGTGATCAGGGTGTGCTAGTGCATGAATCGCAAAAGACTACTATGCCGGTGCAGCAAGTAATTATGAAAGCTAATAGAATGTTATCATTTATTACGAGGGGGAATTGAATACAAAAATAGGGAGGTTATGTTATGCTTCAGTTGTGCAGGGCACTCGTGAGACCACGTTTGGAGTACTATATACAGTATTGGTCACTTTATTTAAGCAAGGATTTAGATGTTGGAAGCAGTTCAGAGGAGTTTTACCAGACTAATACCTGGAATGAAATAAAAATAAAAACAAAAAACTGCGGATGCTGGAAATCCAAAACAAAAACAGAATTACCTGGAAAAACTCAGCAGGTCTGGCAGCATCTGCGGAGAAGAAAAGAGTTGATGTTTCGAGTCCTCATGACCCTTCTGTCGAAGGGTCATGAGGACTCGAAACATCAACTCTTTTCTTCTCCGCTGATGCTGCCAATACCTGGAATGGGTGGGTTATCTAATGAGGAAAGGTTGGACAGACTAGGCTTTTATCGCTGTAGTTTAGGAGAGTAGGAGACGACTTGAGCGAAACATATAAGATTCTGAGGGGTCTTGACAGGGTGGATGTTTCTCCTTGTGGGAGAATCTAGAACTAGGCTAGGGGTCACCGTTTAAATCAGAGAGGAGATGAAATTTTTTGAGGGTTGAGTGTCTTTGCAACTCTCTTCCTGAAAAGGTGGTGGAAGGCAGAGGTGGGTAGAGTCTTGGTAAGCGAGGGATTGATAGATTATCAGCGGTAGGTGGGATGCAGATTTCGGGTTATTATCAGATCAGCCATGATCTTATTAAATGATGGAACAGGCTCGAAGGGCTGAATGGCCTACTCCTTGTTTGTATTTTCATATGGTTTAATTGCAAATGAAGCAGCTTGGTGTGTACCAAGTTGTCTACTGTCGATATTTTCCCATCTGATAGATGCACTTAGTGGGCAGCTTCGTTGTTCTCTGCTGGACAACTTCATGATTCATGTTAATGCTGCAGCTTAGCCTGTTTAATGCAATAGAGAATTAAAGAAAAAAATGCATATTTCAGTTCATGAGACAAGGGATCCCTGGGGGGGGGGGGGGCATGTAAATTGACCCCAAGTTCATGAAAACAAAGATATTAACAAAAGCATGCCAGTAACAGTCATCGTGATGAAGATAAATGTTGAACTGATCTCACTGTTCACATTCCCAAGCAAGGACATTTTATAAAACAGCTTTGTAATGAGGCAGTATATATCCTGAAGGGACTCTCCATGGCTCTGTGGTGATGAGGTGGGAGCCTCTCCATTTGTTTGGCAGTTGCCCTGGGACATGTGTTTGCATGAGCAAGCTGGAGAAGGGCCAGTGTGCCAGGCCTTTCAGCCATTGTACACTGAGGGGCTGATGACTGAAGCGTGTTCTCGACTATATATATAGCAAACGCCACTGTTGAAGCATCTCAGGGTGCAACATGATCTCCACATAGAAAATGTGAGTATCATTGCACTTTCCTGTTATGAAATATTTTGTAATGCTCTTTTAGATATTTTATGAATGAAGTATATTTTTGCAAAAAAAAAGCAAGCTATGATAATCGCAAGGTCAGGAAATCGCAAAATATTGCAGACCAGAAACAAGCCATGTGGCTCAATAGAATCATTTTATCAGGTAATCAAAGATTAATTGTTTTCGTAAACAAGGCTTAATGCCAAAGAAGAGTTTCGATGTACGTGCTTAGTTCCTCAATTTTTGTCTAGAGTCGCAAATGGTTTATTTATTGCTGTGACCTTGTGTTTATGGAACACAGTTTGAGGAGCATTGGACAATGAAAAAGTTACATTTAAAAGTCCAAAGCTTTGTACCTTTTTAAAGGGATTCCATGTTAGAAGTGCTCAGATTTTGGTGGCTTTGTGACCCCGAGAACAATAGAAGTCATGCCAGCTAACAGAGCTAAGGTTATAGAATTTCATTGTGATTGGATATGGAAGTGTGCTGTAAAAAAATATCGTGCATTGTTACTGGTATATTGCCCAGTAATTCACTAATTGTACCTCATTCTTTTTAAAGTTTACAGAGAATTATTCTGGCAGATGTTTGAAAAGAATTGTACTCTGGCTCCAGCTTTTTCATTTCTCAAGAATTTGAGCTTGCTACTTTAATCTGTCTTTTTGAGAATAGCGAAAGGTGACTTTGCAGAACCTGCTTAACATATATTTAGTTAAAAGCAAAAATCACTGCATTTCAGAATGGGCTGGGAACTTTGTCCCAGCTATTGTTTATAGGTCGTACATGGAAAGCATTTGACACATTTCGCTCTAACCTGTAGGAGAAAAGTAATTCTTACCACTTAATGCCGTACAAAACACCATTTATTTATATTAATTCAAAAGTGCTTCACAATCAAATCCAGTGTCAAATTCTTTACTTTAGTTACTTGATTTCAGATAATTTGGAAAAGTAGCAGAATAATTCACCAAATATTAGGCATTAAATGCATTCAACTTCAGCTGTGTATTTTACTGTGCATTAAAATTTTGAGACCATATATGTACGGACATTTAGAGTTAGCTGCAATATTAAATGTCTCCACCAAGAATCTTTACTGTATGATTACTTGCCCAAAAACGTAACTTGATAGTTGTTCAAGATAAACCCATAACATTGGCTAGAATACCAGTGCTTACACTCGAAAGAAGTTTGTAAATGGATCAATTGTTTTTCTAATGCAAAGTACTGAGCATATTGGAGAGATGTTTAGATGTTTATTTGCATTTGCTTTTGTACGTGGCTTCGTGTGCATTGTTTAATTAGGCCTTTGGAAGGAGTTAGGATTGGCTGATCTGAAGCATGCCTTTTTTAAAATGAATTTTTAATGCTAATTCATCAAACTCCAGCCTGATGCAATGTAATTTCATAGCGAATGGTTCGGTTCACTATTTAATTGCCTCTTTGCAGTTGCCATTGGATTCGGTGCCATTAGAGCAGCTAGCATTTCCGCTCAATCTGATTAAACTAGGTAATTGTCCTGTGCTGGATTGGAAGAACTAGAAATCTGTAAGCCCACTGCAGCCAAGCTTGTGTTTTTCAGGAGCTGAAAATGAGCAGTACATTGCTAAGATCAACATGGGTGGGGTAAAACCTGTATGAATAAGTTAATATTTAATTTGGTTATATTTAATTTCACTGTTTGGATCCCCCAGTTTATATGTTAAGTTTCAGCTGATTCTAATTCATCGGAAAGCATTGTCATCTGGGCCTTGTGCACGTTAAGCAGTTCTTTTCCCTCCAACTTTCAACGTATAGTATAATGTTTAAATGGATACAGTGTTTACCAGATAGGTGGCCTGATTATTATCATGCTACGCTATTGCAGAAATCAGATTTCACAAAGAAAATTGCACTTACTAAGGCTCCAGTTGGAGATGCATCCTAATTAGTGAGGGTATAAAGCACATTAAATTGGATCCTCGGGCTGTATGTTCCCAAGACAAAATGACATTAATTAGGGAAAGCAATTCTAGTGCTGCCCAATATATGGTACCAGTGCCTCACTTTTTCATTCTCTCACTCACTATCTCTCTCATTCTCTTGCGCTTTCGTTTATGCGAAGGTGGACATAAAAAGTGGGGAGAGTAGGCTATATGGCCCCTCAGGCTTGCTCTGCTTTTCAGTAAGATCATGGCTGATCCACCTTGACTGCGTTTTCTTGCCCTAGCTGCGTATCTCTCGATTCCCTTGGTGTCCAAAAATCTATCGATCTTGGTCTTGAATCTTCCCATTACTGACCGTCCAGAGCTTTTTGGGGTTAGAGAATTCCCAAGATTCAGAACCCTCCCCAGAAATAAAAACCAATGGAATTTGGTAATGAAGGGTACCAGCGAAACTTGTCAGAACTGGTCTGGTATTAAAGTGGAGCTCCAGTATTACTGGTGCCAGCATCGCTGATTTTTTACTTTTACAACTAGGATTTGAAAATTTTAAACATTTTTTTTTCCTCTGGGAAATTTCTCCTCAACACAGTCCTAAATATCGACCTGTTTATCCCAAGACGGTGACCCCTAGTTCGAGACTCTTCAGCCAGGGAAACAGTCACTCAGCCACTTTATACATTTTCAATGAGATCACCCCTCATCTTTGGAACTCTAGAGAATGTAGATCAAACCTGCGCGCGGGTGTCAGGCCCCCACACAAAGGGCGTGCGTTATTGTGGTTTTACCAGTTATGTCGGGAATTCCTATTTATATTAAACTGATTAGGAAGTTCACATTTACAGTGGAATATAGCAGGGTCTGTGCTACAATTCATATTTTTCAAAGAAAGACCGACTTGCATTTATATCAGGCCTTTCAAGACTTCAGGATGTCCCACTGTATAGCCAGTGAGAACTTTTGAAATGCAGTCACTGATGTAGTGCAGCTAAGTAAACTCTTGGCTGCTTCTAAAGTGTCGTCCTCATAAGAAATTAGGTTTATTTTATATAGTTCTCCTATTCATTGTGTTAAATACATAGTTGTCCCTGCCAGTTTCAGTTGTCTGAATTGACTAATAGGTATACATACATCATGCATGAAAAGCAGAGTTCCTGCTCATTTACTCCTCCCTAACTCTTTGAGGTTTATGCATGGTGTGGTACAATGTTTGGTGCAGATTCCTGGTTGTGTTCCTTTGTACTTTCTAAAATTAGATTTCAACTGCCGCACATAACTACTTGTGAGTGTGCACACAGATGGGCCAAACATTAATTCTTTTAAAAGAATTAGAAATGCAATATGTGCTAACATTACAATGGGCACTTCAATGTTTGCTAGAAATGGGCACAAAAATGCTTCCGTGAAAATTAATCAACTGCAAAAAGGAACAGTTGACTATATAAAATATAGGCTTGGGCCCAGCTCAATGGGTATAACACCTGTGTCTCAAAACATGGTACAAGTGTTTTAATAAATTTCAATAATATTCCTGCCCTTCAAAGAAAGCAGTTAATAAGAAAAATGGGAGAACTCCTATTCTTAACAATTCCAGTGCTCACCACCAACATTCCCTGATCCTGGCAGGAACTGAGGTTGGTCCCTGACCAAATACACCAGAAGAGTCCCCAATTTGTGTGTCCTTTTTCTGTATATGGATGTCTAAATAAGTTGGCACATGGCAGAGGGGACTTGTGATCTTGTGGAAGGAAGATCACGTTCAAAAACCCCTCCTGTCAGGTGCCAACTTATTTAGATATCCATATACAGAAAAAGGACACACAAATTGGGGGCTCTGCCAATGTATTTGGTTAGGGACCAACCTCAATCCCTGCCAGGATCAGGGAACGTTGGTGGTGAGCACTGGAATTGTTAAGAATAGGAGTTCCCCCATTTTTCTTGTTAACTGCTTTCTTTGACACCTTTGCGGTCATTGAAGTTATAGTGTTCAATAAAACTCTCCATTCTTGTTCCTTCATATATATATATATAAAAAGGTGTGACTACAATTAAAGTATGAGGAACCACATACTGAAGGTGTATCACTGGCCTTGGTCATGCCTCATTTCATAAATTTCTTTATCTCGCTCTTTTCTTACGAGATAACCGAGCATTATGTCAATAACATTCAACAGATTGAGGTGTGGCATTCACGAATGAATTAGAGGTCATCTCTCATTCATCTTGTGAGCACTCAGTGATTAGTTATGTTTCATTGCTCACCAAGTATCAGCCCATTGAGCCTGTTCTGCCATTCAATGAGATCATAGCTGATCTTCCAACTCCATATACCTGCCTTTGCCCCACATCTCTTAATACCTTTTGGATAACAAAAATCTGTGATTTTAAAATTAATAATTAATCTAGCATTCAGTGCCATTTTCAGAAGAGGGTTCAAACTTATCCCACCTGTTGTGTTTAGAAGTATTTCTTAATTTCACTCCTGAAAGGTCTTGTTCTGATGTTTAGCCGATTCCTAGCACCCGACTCCCCAATTATCAGAATTAGGATAGATTGTGAGAAACTACCTGTCCCCTTTTAATATCTTAAAACTTCAATTAAATTGTCCCGATACACACTCAATTCCAGGGCATACAACCCTAGTTTGTGTATTTGATAAATTATTTAACATAAATAAACAACACATAAAAATAAAGTTGACCCTTACCATTATACTCCCATTTGGTTACCATTCAAATGAGATTAGAGGCTTACAGTTAAGGTGTAAAGAGAGACTATAAGGAATAGAGCATTAATAGACAGAACTTTAGTGGCAAATAGCCTCTAGATACTGAATATATTTCAGCTAATTCAGAGGTGGGGAATGTGTTTTTTTTTTGCGCAGGATTTTGGATCTGTTTGACTTGGCTCTTGAATCGAGCTCAAGTTCCATAGAGTTGAGCATGTAATTAAGGGACCAGCGATGTGCGATCTGTAGCCAAATCTGCCTGACATCAGATTTATTTGGACCTGTGATGCTCTATCTTTCTTTGGCCCTTTCCATGGGTAGAAATAACTGGGTTGATGTGACATGTTTTCCGTTAAAATTCCTGAGTGCATTTGGATTGGCAAGCAGTTTCCACCACTGGTAGCAAGCAGTCGATGCTGCTGCTTCTCTTGGCACCTGCAGTATTGTGAATTGATGAGGCAGGTCCTGACTGAAGTAACATGCCATCACTTCTGGGAGCCGGAGCCAGAGCTGCACGTCAGTCCCCTGATCTCCTGCCTGTGGATATGTTTTTTTTTTGCTCACCTATTGCTTGGAAAAAAGAAGACATACTGTTGAAACTTTTTGTCTTGCACTTATCAGGACAGATGCAAGAATACCAAATTTCAAAGAGGGCAACAATTTATACTGCATGAGAAAAAGATGTTGATTGGTTGGCAAGTCGACTCTGGTCGAGGCGTTGCCATGGCGAATACACCAGGGAACTATTGTCCTCCATGTTTTTGTTTAATTGAAAAGATGTGCAATGCCTGGAGATATTCCTTTGCATGCAGAGGATGGGTTCCTGTGTATGAATGAATGGAACTTTAGCAAGCGTAAGTGAGCCACATTGAAGACCGACTGATGATCTTAAATTGGTTGCTTGTGTAATTTCTTTGTGTTCTCCGAAACCCACCAGACTATTATTTGTTTGTGACACTCTGCTTTTCCAGATGACTGCAAATCATAAAATGAAAGATCAATGTCAACCAAATTTTCTTGCCATCAGTATTGGTCCTTTCTCCCTTACCACCTGCCACCCCCTGCCCCACCCAACCCCACCTATTCTGATATCCACATCTGGCTACTGATAAACTAGACCAAGGCTTTTCTCTCCATTTTCCAGTTAAGTCCTCTGCCTCCAGTACCAGCATGAACTGGATTGAGGGGGGAAGATACCAGAATGTATTGGGCAGGGCATCAGGATGGATGGGAGGGGGTGAAGAGGAGAAGAATGTCAATGTGAACTGGGGGATGAGTAGCAGCTTGAAGTGAGGGTGGGAAGGGGAAGGGCCCCTGATTAAAGGACTGGAAGACAAGAAGCAACTTGAACTGGGTGAAGAGTGCTAGACAGATTGAAAGGGGAAGCTAAAGTGTCAATTTGAGCAGAGGAGTTTGAAGGAAATGGCGAGTTTTATGGGCTACTGTGAACTAGGCCTCGGGTTTGAATTCCTCTGAACTGAGGCAGGCTTGGAAAGTGACTGTTCAGGTGCATTGGATGCAAATGAGGGGCACTATAAGTCAGTATGTTCCTGACGTTTAGCATTGCTTCTGGTATCGCATTGACATTCAAAATGTAAAGGCTCACAGTCACCTTCACAAACTCATGGGGTGAAGTTGTGGAATTCTGAAAATGTAGAGAATGCTGGATGTTGTAGACAACTGTATCTTAAATTACACAGTTTGTATAGGAACATTTTCTTATGTCATTAGCTAGTGGTCTGGGTTGTTCATGAACTGCTAGATTTTTTTTGAAGCTTTAGATCATGTGCTCTTGAGTTCTGTTACCAAGTAGAACTGATCAGAAGTCTGCACCATTTCACATGGATATCCTGCTTAAAAAAGACTGATGTGTTGATGGGTGTTTCCTTCTGCAGAACTTGCTATCAACTCTGAAATATACGCATCTGTGTGTAATAAAATGCCCTTTATTCAACAGGTCAGTGGCCCCCCCCTGCCCTACTTGTAGCTACTATCAGGAGATCTGCTGGCATGATATGTTGATGTCTTTTCATGACTAACTATGGGGTTTAAACTGTGTCGAGGTCCCAAGCTCTTCCTAGGTGACTGGTCACTTGCCTTGCTAAGTGTCATGACAGTGCCCCGGATGTGTCACATATTTTGGTTTCCACCTTCTGAGCCATTGTCCTAGTAACTGGTTAGGACCTTCTGCCTAATCCACCTTTCCTAGTGTTAAGAAGGGGTGATGTCCCCCACATCACACCAGCAGAAGGTGATGGGCCTCTTCTCCAGTTTTACATGACTGCTGAGTTGAAATCCTGTGATATGGCCACTGGTGCGCACAACTAACTATTTAGAATCATAAGTGAGAGTTGGGAGATGCTGGTTTCCCCTACCCACACGCCTTTTGTCGTGGGTGTGTATCTCGGCAGTGGTTCAAGGGTACTAGTCCTCTCAAACATCTCCTTTAGACACCAAATTGACTTGTGCTTCCTTACGTAACATGCAAAAGTTAAAAGTTACTATTAAACAATATGAATATGTAATATACCAGGGAGGTGGTGGCGATGTGGTATTGTCTCTGGAATAGTAATCCAGGGACTGGGGTTCAAACTCTAACACAGCAGATGGTGAAATTTGAATTCAACAAAAAATCTGGAATTAAAAGTCTAACATGACCATTATCAATTGTCGTAAAAAGCCACCTGGTTCACTAACCACCTTGAGGGAAGGAAATCTGCTGTCCTGACCTGACCTGGTCTGGCCTACATGTGACTCCATACCCACAGCAATGTGGTTGACTCTTAAATGCCCTCTGAAATGGCCTAGAAAGCCACTCGATTGTATCAAACCGCTAAAAACACTGGACGGACCACCTGGCATCAACCTAGGCACCGCAAATGATGACAAACCCTGTCAACCTGAAAGTCATCCTGACTAACATCTGGGGGCTAGTGCCAAAATTGGGAGAGCTGTCTCACAGACTCATCAGGCCTGACCTACTAGTCATACTGGTGGAATCATATCAGCATCACATTCCCTGGGTCTGTCCTTCTGGTGGGACAGCAGAGGTGGTGGCAGCATAGTGTTATAAAGTCAGGAGGGAGTTGCCCTGGGAGTCCTCCACATTGCCTCTGGATGCCATGAAATCTCCTGCTGATTATCACATAACACACCCACCCGTCCCTGCCCATAGCTGATGGACCAGTACCCCTCCATGTTGAATACCACATGAAGGAAGCATTGAGTGTGGCAAGGGTGTGAAATGTACTTCAATGTCCCTCACCAAAAGTGGCTTGGTAGCACCATGACTGACCGAGCTGGCCAAGTCCTAAAGGACAGCTGCTAGACTGGGTCCAACAAGAGGAAAAAACATGCTTGACCACATCCTCAAACACCTGCCTGCCACAGTTGTATTTGGCTGTGAAGTTATCAGTAGGCATAACCACTGCAAAGCACTTTTTCTATCTTTCATGGGATGTGGGCGTCGCTGCCTAGGCCAGCATTTATTGTCCACCCCTAATTGCCCTTGTTCAGAGGGTATTTAAGAGTCAACCACATTGCTGTGAGCCTGGAGTCACATGGAGGCCAGACCAGGTAAGGGTGGCAGATTTCCTTCCCTAGAGGACATTAGTGAACCAGATGGGCTTTTGTGACAATCAGCAATGGTTTCATGGTCATCATCAGACTTTTAATTCCAGACTTTTATTGAATTCAAACTTCACCATCTGTCATGGTAGGATTCGAATTTATGAAGACCAAGTCCAGTTTTCACGTTCCATCGTGTTGTGTGGCACTATCACTGGGCTAAACGAGATAGATTTCTAACAAATCTAGCAACTCAAGACCGGGTAGCCATAAGATGCCGTGGGCCATCAGCAGCAGAATTGTACTTAATCTGTAACCTCAGGGCCTGACATATCCCCCACTCTACCATTACCATCAAGCCAGGGTATCAACCCTGGTTCAATGAAGAGTGTAGGAGGCATGCCAGGAGCAGCACCAGGCATATCCAAAAATAAGATGTCAACCTGGTGAAGCTATAACACAGGACTACTTGTCAAACAGCATAAGCAGCAAGCGATAGACAGAGCTAAGCAATTCCACAACCAACAGAGCAGATCTAAGCTCTGCAGTCCTGCTACATCCAGTTGTGAATGATGGTGGACAGCTAAACAACTCACTGGAGAAGGAAGTTCCACAAATATCCCCATCCTCAATGACGGAGGAGCCCAGCACATCAGTGCAAAAGATAAGACTGAAGCATTTGTTACAATCTTCAGCCAGAAGTGCTGAGTGGATGATCCATCTTGGCCTCCTCCAGAGGTCCCCAGCATCATAGATGCCAGTCTTCAGCCAATTTGATTTAATTCCACGTGATATCAAGAAATGGCTGAAGCCACTGGATACTGCAAAGGCTATGGGTCCTGACAATATTCTGGCAATAGTACTCAAGACTTGTGCTACATAACTTGCCGTGCTCCTAGCCAAGCTGTTCCGGTACAGCTACAACACTAGCATCTACCTGGCAATGTGGGAAATTGACCAGATATGTCCTGTACACAAAAAGCAGGACAAATCCAACCTGGTCAATTACCACTCCTTCAGTCGGCTTGTGATCATCAGTAAAGTAATGGAAGGGGTCATCAACAGTGCTATCAAGCAGCACTTACTTAGCAATAACCTGCTCACTGACGCTCAGTTTGGGTTCTGCCAGGGTCATTCATCTCCTGACCTCATTGCAGCCTTGGTTCAAGCATGGACAAAAGAGCTAAACTCCTGAGGTGAGAGTGACCGTCCTTGACATCAAGGCTGAGTGTGGCATCAAGGAGCCCTAGCAAAATTGGATTCAATGGGAATTGGGCAAAATTCTCTGTTGGTTGGAGGCATACCAAGCACATAGGGAGATGGTTGTGGCTGTTGGAGGTCAATCATCTCAGTTCCAGGACATCACTGCAGGAGTTCCTCAGGGTAGTGTCCTAGGCTCAACCATCTTCAGCTGTTTCATCAATGACCTTCCTTCCAATCATAAGATCAAAAGTGGGGATGTTCGTTGTTGATTGCACAATGTTCACTATTCATGACTCCTCAGATGCTGAAGCAGTCCATGTCTACATGCAGCAATATCCAGGCTTGGGCTGACAAGTGGCAAGTAACATTCATGCCACACAAGCCAGGCAATGACCATCTCCAACAAGAGAGAATCTCATCATCACCCCTTGATATTCAATGGCATTACCATAACTGAATTCCCCCCTATCAACATCCACGGGGTTACCATTGAATGGAAACTGAACTGGACTAACCATATAAATACAGTGGCTACAAGAGCAGGTCAGAGGTTAGGAATACTGTGGTGAATAACTCACCTCCTGACTCCCCAAAGCCTGTCCATCTTCTACAAGGCACAAATCAGGAGTGTGATGGAACACTCTCCACTCGCCTGGATGAGTGCAGCTCCCACAACACTTGAAGGTTGACGCCATCCTGGACAAAGAGGCCCATTTGATTAGCACCCCTTCCACAAATGTTCACTCCCTCCACCACCAATGCACAGTGGAAGCAGTGTGTACCATCTACCAGATGCCCTGCAGGAACTCATCAAGCCTCCTTAGAGAGCACCTTCCAAACCCACAACCGCTAAGGACAAGGGCAGCAGACACTTGGGAACACCAGCACCTAGGAGTTCCCCTCCAATCCACACATTATCCCGACTTGGAAATATACTGCCGTTCCTTCACTCTCACTGGGTCAAAATCCTGGATCTCCATCCCTAACAGCACTCTAGGTGTACCTACACCACATGGATTGCAGCAGTTCAAGAAGGTAGCTCAGCATCATCTTCTCAAGAGCAATATGGAATGGGCAATAAATACTGGCCTAGCCAGCGATGCCCAAATCCCATGAATGAATTAAAAAAAAATAAAGAAATCAAAAGCAGTATAACTTCAGAATAGTCTCACTGACCCTTTGGTCACAACACTGATTTGCACACACTAACATACTCTTTGCATTGCCATTTCCAGCCAAGTTTTGGCATAATGAGTTACATTATTACACGTTGAGTATTAATTTTTCATGATATCCTTCAGATATTTTTCAAGGTGACAGCAAGAACAAAATTATTTTTCCCCAATACCAGCTTTATAGAGAATGGGACTTGCCCATATTTACAGTCAAGGCCATCTGAATGTACAACATTTAGATAACTACAAGACCTTTGAGCTGCAACCTTGCCAAGATTGAGTTTTTCTTTTAATATAATGAATAAGAAAACCTCCATTCTTGCTGAGGGAGTGCACTTGTAAAATGTTTTGGGATGACCCCTAAGTAAATGGGTTAATTGATTCCACATTAATTCCAATTTCTTACTGCGTCAAACAGTATCATTTAAACATTGAAAAATGTCTATAATATGGGTTAGTTATACATGCAAGGCATGTCAGGAGTCTCTGTATATTTGAATAACAAGCCTACCTGGTGACTGAGTAAACATAAAGTAGATGCACACGAATCGAGCACTTTCACTCCTATAAAAATAGGATTAGATTTACCTTGCATTTCATTTCTTAAAATCCTCCCAGTAGAACTGTTGGTAAATGCATTGCCAGGTGTGGCACAGGGAAAGTTCCAGGTCCACTGCTTGCTTTTGCCTTATCTAGCCTCTAATGGGGCACTTATTTGCAGAGTCCGTGGGCGAGGAGTGGATGAAAGAGTCAGCCAGGCTTCCTGCTTTAACTCACTATCCAGTGACTGTTGCTGCTGTCACATGCGGGTCCCGATCGAGTTTGTAAGTGATGCTTACATTGTTGAACAGGCTGCTACTCTCAAACTGGGTTTGCATGCGATATCAGTGAGGGTGTTGCTCAGACCGTTTTGTGTTTCTTGGTGCTAGCTCCGTTTTGAAGTTGTCCACATTGATGTAATTTCCTTGGTTTTCCTCATAGCCATAAAGATTATCCTTCATTTGTTTATCGAAGCTTTCTTAATTATTATAATTGACTTGGTTTTAGTGGTTACCTGTAGTCATGTTGTCTATTCTTGATTAACCTTTCGTTTGTCTACTTTAACGCTATTAATTTTGATCCTAAGTTTAGGCCTTGTGTTTGTCTTTTATGGACAAGTGGACATTCACTGTTTAATCTCCCAAACCTGTGCATTATTTCAAATGCTTCTGTTGTATTCTATCTTAACTTTCTCTGCCTTGGTGAATACAACCTTAATTGTTCAAGTTTCTCTCAATCCTCTCCTTTTATTCCTAATGAATCAATGTTGCACCTTTTCCACCAATCGAGTACCCTATGAATAATGCAGTGTTCTAAAATTGCAAACAGTGTTTCAACGTCTGCTGAATCTATAATCTGTATATACTTCAAGATCATCACCTCCTTGTTTTGCTGGTCCATTCTCTTGTTCATGAAACCCCAAATTGAAATTGCTGTTTAATTTGTTGCTTTTTATAATCTGTCTTTTAACAGCTCGCGTATCAGCATCCCTAATTTAAAAAATATATTTCTGCATTCCTTTGAGAGTTTTACTATCTAGGATATATTTTGATGCTGACATGTTTCTTACAATGTACATTCCCCATCAGTGAAATATACTTGCTGCATTTCAACCCACTCCCTGCTGCTCTGTTCCTGATGGTTTGCTCTTGCTGTTAATTTGGCATTGGCCAATGCTGATCATACTTAATCTGTTAAAAATGTCTCCCTGATGGCTATGGAAATCCAATCCTTAGCCATGAGTCACCAAAACTCTTCTGTTCCATCCCCTCCTGGCACCAAGGTTTCCAAGTCCATCTTTTACTAGGCTGGTGGAAGGGACACAACAGCTTCAGGGATGTGGTCAACATTGTTCCTTGGTCAGCCCATCTAGGGCTTAATTCTCTCTGTCCCCCCCCTCCCCCCCAACCTCCCTCTCTGTCCCCCCCTCCCTCTCTGTCTCCCCCCCCCTCCCTCTCTGTCTCCCCCCCCCACTCCCTCTCTGTCTCCCCCCCCCACTCCCTCTCTGTCTCCCCCCCACTCCCTCTCTGTCTCCCCCCCCCCACTCCCTCTCTGTCTCCCCCCCCACTCCCTCTCTGTCTTTTTCCCCCCCCCCCCCATTCCCTCTCTGTCTTTCTCCACCCCCCCCCCCACTCCCTCTCTGTCTTTCTCCACCCCCCCCCCCACTCCCTCTCTGTCTTTCTCCACCCCCCCCCACTCCCTCTGTCTCCCCCCCCACTCCCTCTCTGTCTCCCCCCCCCCACTCCCTCTCTGTCTCCCCCCCCCCACTCCCTCTCTGTCTCCCCCCCCCCCACTCCCTCTCTGTCTCCCCCCCCCCACTCCCTCTCTGTCTCCCCCCCCACTCCCTCTCTGTCCCCCCCCTCCCTCTCTGTCCCCCCCCTCCCTCTCTGTCTCCCCCCCCACTCCCTCTCTGTCTCCCCCCCCCACTCCCTCTCTGTCTCCCCCCCCCCACTCCCTCTCTGTCTCCCCCCCCCACTCCCTCTCTGTCTCCCCCCCCACTCCCTCTCTGTCTTTCTCCCCCCCCCCCCCATTCCCTCTCTGTCTTTCTCCACCCCCCCCCACTCCCTCTCTGTCTTTCTCCACCCCCCCCACTCCCTCTCTGTCTCCCCCCCCACTCCCTCTCTGTCTCCCCCCCCCCACTCCCTCTCTGTCTCCCCCCCCACTCCCTCTCTGTCCCCCCCCCCACTCCCTCTCTGTCTCCCCCCCCCACTCCCTCTCTGTCTCCCCCCCCCCCACTCCCTCTCTGTCTCCCCCCCCCCCCCCCCACTCCCTCTCTGTCTCCCCCCCCCCCCCACTCCCTCTCTGTCTCCCCCCCCACTCCCTCTCTGTCTTTCTCCCCCCCCCCATTCCCTCTCTGTCTTTCTCCACCCCCCCCCCACTCCCTCTCTGTCTTTCTCCACCCCCCCCCACTCCCTCTCTGTCTTTCTCCACCCCCCCCCACTCCCCCTCTGTCCCCCCCCCCCCCCCCCCCCCCCCTCCCTCTCTGTCCCTGATGTGCTGAAATGCCTGGGAAGGGAGGACAGCTACAGATGCCATCGGGATTCGTGTGTTATAGCTCTTGCTGGTACTTGGCACTCTGGTTACCACCTGGTTAATCATTCATTGGTACAGTCAAATTTAACCAGCGATATCATGCCTTTTACAAAAAAAATAAACAGCCTTTAGGAATAATGACTTAAAAGCAAACAATTAACTTCAGACTTTGGAACCAGGGACGACTTTTTCTGAAACCTATGGGAGTTTGCTGAGAGCAAATTGGCTGCTGTGTTTCCTATGTTAGAACAGTGACTGCACTTCAAAAGCACTTCATTGGCTGTAAGGCACTTTGAGATGCCCAGTGGTCATCAAAACCAATTATATAAATGCAAGTCTTCCTTATTTTTAACTGCTGTGAGAGAGTGCCAGTGTCTGTATCCTTGTATGCACAACTATTACCAGGCAATGGAAACGTGGTTCTGGTTAGCTGACTGAGACCCATGCTGCAGGTAGGAGTCTGGCACTGGTAGCTGGAGTGTAAATGCACCTTTTAAATGCCTCACGAATGCTTTAATAGATGTAAGTTGGTTGGGGTGGGGGGCGGGGGCAGGGGGGGGATCAATGTCAACAGTGAGGACTTAAAAATTGCTTATGAGGAAAAAGAAGAGACAATTATCTATCGTCCCCTCTCTTTTTACCCCACCCCCCCGCCCCAGCCATCTACAGTGCTGATACTTCATTTGCACACAAGACAGAGGTGTCACAAATCTATATCTTTTAACATGTCCAGTGAATTTTCCAGCACTTGACTCGCCCCTAGATGTAAAAAATCTAGGAGGATGTATAGACTTGCCTGCATCATTTCTGAGCATGTCACTGTGGCAACCAGCTAGAAATGAAATGGATTGTTCTCCGGCAAAGCAGTTACTGCCCAGCAGTGGTGTGTGTCTCTGACGTGAGCAGGATGCAGCAGACTGAAGCTACATGATAGGATGTCTTTCAGACTCCTACCCAGGCCCCTCAATTAAAACCATTTGCTGCACAGGATGTGATTGGAGTTTCTGGCAGACAGACGAGCCTTTATTGCCCCTCCCTCCCTCCCTCCCTAAAATTCTGTTTGAGCATCTCTCTCTCTCTTTCTGCTTGTGTAGTGTATCTTTGACTATGTGTCCTTCACTTTGCATCTTGTGTCCCCACCTAATTCACCCTCAGTGTGGGAATGGCAGGCTGGCCTGGCTGTGCTTTTCTTGACCTCAGCATGTGAAGCAGTTGAACCTCCTCTGAAGGGCATTGAGTATGCAGAGATTTGTGAAAGAGGACTATTACGAGCTTGACTGGCACTATGAAGAGTGCACTGATGGTAACTATGATTTTTCTTGTTCTGCTATCTGGCTAGAAGCTAAAATCATTTGGTGCATGTGGGGATGCAAACCAATGCTCTTTCAGCTGCGTTCAATAGGCAGAAAGGTAAGGTCCTGGGTATTTGTGAATCTGGATGCTCCCAGGCCCCTCACCAGAAGCAAGGGAAAGCATTTTGTTCCTTGCAAAGTGTGTGGCAGCAGCAGATGCTTCATTATCGTCCGCATGTATGTGGTGGCAAGAATTTGTGGTTTTTGTGCCAAGGATCATAATTATGTGTTTATCCGCATTCTGTGTGAAATATAGTGACATCTTGCATTCTCAGCATCGTTTCGAACACTTTTTTTTCCCGTTTGCTAAACTGGCCAATATTCTGTGATGGAAACTGCAGCCATGGAGACAGGAGAGCAGTCAGGAATGGATTAAAAGAGGGATATAAAATAATGTTGAATATTGGGAAACGTGCTTCAAAGTGGGTGCCGCACTTCAATGTGTTTTCCACGAAAAATAAATTTCTTGTAGATATGTCTCAATTGATTGAGGGAAAGCTGCCACAACAGCAATTATATAAGTGGCGATACTGGTAAGATTCCAGTGCCCTACAAAAGCCAGAAGCTGTTAAGGTCAGTCATTGCAGAACTTGAAGAATATTTTCACTGCAGCATTTAGTGTCAAAATACTTAGCGACAAATTACTTGCCTCAAGCAAATATTTTATCAGGTAGAACATGTTACATGAAGGCATAGTAGGGGTCGAGTGTTGCAAAGTTTAAAAAAAATGCTGTAATTTTTACTGTAATTGGAAGCCAACAGAAAACTAAATGTATAATTAAGCATTGGATTTGAAAGCACTAAACGATTGGCCATTGCTGAAAAACAGCGAAATTGAATTGATGGAGTGTTGTGTAATTCGCTACTTATTGCATCATCACTCTAATATATTCATCTGCTGCGGAGGGAGAGGGATGTAATTCTGCAACCTCACCATAATTGTCATGGGCATGCCTCCTGTCAGCCTGCCTGGTTCTGATACAACACTTCCTCATGTGATGTTATCCAGGATATTCGAGAATAAGGCAGCAAATGTCAAGTTTCGATAAATTGTACAATGGAAAGCGTCGCTGGTTCATTTAATTGTTCACGTGGCACATGGTGGGATAGCTGGGGTTGCGGAGACAGAGTGGAGATTCGGTTGAGATGTATAAAATTGAGGGCCCTGGATGGAGTGGGTGGGAAGGACCTGTTTCCCTCAACAGAGAGGCCAGTGACTAGGGGACTTGGATTTAATGTCATTGGTAGAAGAGTTGGAGGGGAGGTGAGAATTCTTTTTCATTCTGAGAGTGGTGGGGATCTGGAACTCACTGCTTCAAAGGTTAAAAGAGGCAGAAATACTCAGTGCATTTGAAAAAATGCTTGGATACTTGAAGTGCTGTAACCTACAGGGTGATTGGGTAATTATATTAAGTGATTTCAACTTTCCCAACTTTAATTGGGATAGACATAGTGTTAAGGGCTTGGATGGAGTGGATTTCTTGAACTGTGTACAGGAGAACATTTTAGGTCAATATGTAGAGGGTCCAACAAGGGACAGCGCAGTGCTGGACCTAATTCTGGGGAATGAAGCCGAACAGGTGTCTGAAGTGGTGGTGGGGGGAGCACTTTAGTGATAGCAACCACAATATGGTACAGTTTAAGTTTGTTATAGACAAAGAAATAGACAAGTTGCAAAATAATGTTTTGGATTGGGGCAGAGCAGATTTTAGTAAAATAAGGCAGGATCTGGCCAATGTAGACTGGGAACAGCTACTTGTGGGGAAATCTACAGAGGAGGGTGTTCAAAAAGGAAATGGGTAGGGTACAGGCTCAACATGTTCCCTCTAGGGTGATAGGAAGGAGGAACAAGCCCAGAGAACCATGGATGACCAGAGATATTCAGGATATGACGAGAAGGAAAAGAGAGGCTTTTAGCAGGTAGAAGGAGAGCAAATCAATGGAGGCATTAGTGGAGTACAGAAAGTGCAGGGTGGAGCTTAAGAAAGCAATCAGGAGGGCAAAGAGGGGATATGAGAAAGCTCTGGCTGGTAAAATTAGGGAAAATCCCAAGATATTCTATAAGTGTATCAATGGGAAGAGAATAACCAGGGAAAGAGTAGGGCCCATTAGGGACCAAGAGGGCAATCTATGGGTGGAGCAAGAGAACATCGATAAAGTGTTGAACGAATACTTCACATCCGTCTTCACCCAAGAGAATGAGGATCAAGGTATGGAACTCGGGGAGAGAGACTGTGAGGTTCTTGAGCAAATTGATATAGGGATTGACAGGGTACTGGAGGTGTTAGCAGGCTTAAAAGTGGACAAATCTCCAGGTCCAGATGATTTGTGTCCCAGACTGCTGAGGGAGGCAAGGGAGGAGATCTCAGGGGCTCTGACCCAAATTTTTAATTCCTCTCTGGCCACAGGGGAGGTGCCAGAGGACTGGAGAACAGCTAATGTGGTTCCAGTATTTAAGAAGGGTTGTAGAGATAAGCCAGAGAGCTACAGACCAGCAAGTCTCACATCAGTGGTAGGGAAACTAGTGGAGAAAATTCCGATGGAGAGAATCTATTTCCACTTGGAGAGGCAAGGTTTGATCAGGGATAGTCAGCATGGTTTTGTCAGAGGGAGGTCATGCCTAACAAATTTGATTGAATGTTTTGAGGAGGTGACCAGGTGTGTAGATGAGGGTAGTGTAGTTGATGTAGTTTATATGGATTTCAGCAAAGCCTTTGACAAGGTCCCACATGGGAGACTTATAAAGGAGGCAAATACATATGGGATACAAGGTAATTTGATAAGACGGGTTCAAAATTGGCTTAGTTGCAGGAGACAGAGGGTGATGACAGAAGATTGCTTTCGTGACTGGAAGCCAGTGTCCAGTGGCATACCACAGGGATCTGTGCTGGGTCCCCTATAGTTCGTCGTTTATATAAACGACATAGATGACTATGTGGGGGCTAGGATTAGTAAGTTTGCAGTTAACACAAAGATTGACCAGGTGGTTAACAGTGAGGTTGAGTATCTTGGGCTACAGGAAGATATAGACAGGATAGTCAAATGGGCAGATAAGTGGCAGATAGAATTTAACCCTGAAAAGTGTGAGGTGATACACTTTGGAAGGAGTAATTTGACAAGGAAGTATTCAATGAATGGTATGACACTAGGAAGTTCTAAGGAACAAAGGGACCTTGGCATGTGTGTCTATAGATCTCTGAAGGTGGAGGTCATGTAGTGGTGTGGTGAAAAAGGCATTTGGGACACTTGCCTTTATCAAAGTCTGGAATACAAAATTAGGGAGGTCATGTTGGAGTTGTATAGAACAGCTGGAGTACAGTGTGCATTTCTGGTCACCACATTATAGGAAGGATGTGATTGCACTGGAAGGGGTGCAGAGGAGATTCACCAGGATGTTGCCTGGGATGAAACATTTAAGTTATGAAGAGAGGTTGGATAGACTTGGGTTGTTTTCGTTGGAGCAGAGAAGACTGAGGGGCAACTTGATCAAGATGTACAAGATTGAGGGGCATGGACAGGCTGGATAGGGAGCAGCTGTTCCCCTTAGTTGAAGGATCAGTCACGAGGGGACACAAGTTCAAGGTGAGGGGCAGGAGGTTTAGGGGGGATGTGAGGAAAACATCTTTACCCAGAGGGCGGTGACAGTCTGGAATGCGCTGCCTGGGAGGGTGGTGGAGGCGGGTGCCTCACATCCTTTAAAAAGTACCTGGATGAGCACTTGGCACGTCATAACATTCAAGGCTATGGGCCAAATGCTGGTAAATGGGATTAGGTAGGTAGGTCAGGTATTTCTCACGTGTTGGTGCAGATTCGATGGGCCGAAGGGCCTCCTTTGCGCAGTGATTCTGTGATACAGGCCAAGAGCTGAAACATGGTTTTGGGTGGATCGCTGTTTTATGGCTGGCACAACGATGATGGGCTGAACAGCCTCCTCCTGCTCTGTAAATTTCTATGACTGAGTAATTCTGGCCAACACAATGTTGTCTTTTGTTGTTTAAAAGGGACTACACTAGTGACTTGCTTAATCATTTCATAAATTGCCGTCCTCATATGTGCGTTCTGGCATGATCTGTCCCAGATACATACTTGGGTGTGATTATAATTTATATGGATGCTCCTTAACTATGACACTCCAAAATGATTTAGCTTGTGGAAAGGTTACAGTGTGGGTAGATGAGAGTTGGCAGTGCCCTGGGTAATTATAAGAGCTCCTGTTGCCACATGTGTAATAAAGGTTACATTATTAGTCTGTGATGCCGCCTTCAGCTCGTAAATGGAGATGATTGTATCTGTTGGCACCTTTCAGTTGTGAGTATCCAATGCAATTGTTGGAGCTGAAAAGATGTGAAATTCGCCTTGTATGTGCCCCATTGACAGGAAGAGTGTAGAGAACGATTTTGGTTAGCACCTCACAGGATTTGTCAGGATCCATTTTATTCCTGATAGTCGCCCAACCTCGGACGGCCCGCTTCTACCTCCTACCCAAAATCCACAAACAGGACTGCCCCGGTAGACCGATCATGTCAGCCTGTTCCTGCCCCCACAGAACTCATTTCTCATTATCTTGACTCCCTTCTCCCCTTGTCCAGTCCCTTCCCACCTACATCCGTGATTCCTCTGACACCCTACATCATATCATCAATTTCCAGTTCCCTGGCCCCAACCGCCTCCTCTTCACCATGGACGTCCAATCCCTCTACACCTCCATCCCCCACCAGGATGGTCCGAGGGCTCTCTGCTTCTTCCTCGAACAGAGGCCTGAACAATCCCCATCCACCATTACTCTCCTCCGTCTGGCTGAACTTGTTCTCTTGCTGAACAATTTCTCCTTCAACTCCTCTCACTTCCTCCAAATAAAAGGTGTGGCTATGGGTACCCGCATGGGCCCCAGCTATGCCTGTCTCTTTATGAGGTATGTGGAACATTCCTTGTTCCAGTCCTACTCCGGCCCCTTCCACAACTCTTTCTCCGGTACATCGATCATTACTTCGGTGCCGCTTCATGCTCTCGTTGGGACTTGGAAAAATTTATTAATTTTGCTTCCAATCTCCACCCCTCCATCATTTTCACATGGTCCATCTCTGACACTTCCCTTCCCTTCCTTGACCTCTCTGTCTCAATCTCTGGTGATAGACTGTCCACCAATATCCATTACAAACCTACCGACTCCCACAGCTACCTCGACTACAGCTCCTCACACCCCGCTTCCTGTAAGGACTCCATCCCATTCTCTCAGTTCCTTCGCCTCCGTCGCATCTGTTCCGATGATGCTACCTTCAAAAACAGTTCCTCTGACATGTCCTCCTTCTTCCTTAACCGAGGTTTTCCACCCACGGTCGTTGACAGGGCCCTCAACCGTGTCCGGCCTATCTCCCATGCATCCGCCCTCACGCCTTCTCCTCCCTCCCAGAAACATGATAAGGTCCCCCTTGTCCTCACTTATCACCCCACCTGCCTCCGCATTCAAAGGATCATCCCCCGCCATTTCCACCAACTCCAGCATGATGCCACCAAACACATCTTCCCTTCACCCCCCCCTGTCGGCATTCCGTAGGGAACGATCCCTCCGGGACATCCTGGTCCACTCCTCCATCACCCCCTACTCCTCAACCCCCTCCTATGGCACCACCCCATGCCCACGCAAAAAATGTAACACCTGCCCCTTCACTTCCTCTCTCCTCACCGACCAAGGGCCCAAACACTCCTTTCAAGTGAAGCAACATTTCACTTGCATTTCCCCCAACTTAGTCTACTGCATTCGTTGCTCTCAATGCGGTCTCCTCTACATTGGAGAGACCAAATGTAAACTGGGCGACCGCTTTGCAGAACACCTGCGGTCTGTCCGCAAGAATGACCCAAACCTCCCTGTCGCTTGCCATTTTAACACTCCACCCTGCTCTCTTGCCCACATGTCTGTCCTTGGCTTGCTGCATTGTTCCAGTGAAGCCCAACGCAAACTGGAGGAACAACACCTCATCTTCCGACTAGGCACTTTACAGCCTTCCGGATTGAATATTGAATTCAACAACTTTAGGTCGTGAGCTCCCTCCTCCATCCCCACCCCCTTTCTGTTTCTTCCCCCTTCCTTCTGTTTTTTCCAGTAAATTATATAGATTTTTTTTTCCCATCTATTTCCATTATTTTAAAATATTTTTAAATCTTTTATGCTCCCCCCACCCCCACTAGAGCTATACGTTGAGTGCCCTACCATCCATTCTTAATTAGCACATTCGTTTAGATAATATCACCAACTTTAACACCTATGTGTTCTTTTGTTCTGTTGTCTGTGACATCTTTTGATGATCTGCTTCTATCACTGCTTGTTTGTCCCTACAACCACACCACCTCCCTCCACTTCTCTCCGCCCCCCCCCCCCCACACCTTAAACCAGCTTATATTTCACCCCTTCCTTGGATTCACCTAGTTCTGTTGAAGGGTCACGAGGACTCGAAACGTCAACTCTTTTCTTCTCCGCCGATGCTGCCAGACCTGCTGATTTTTTCCAGGTAATTCTATTTTTGTTTTGGATTTCCAGCATCCACAGTTTTTTTGTTTTTATCCATTTTTTTCCTTGTGCCAATGTTGTAATTTACAATCTACAAGTGCCGGACTGGTGCTGAATACCTTCACTTGTGTGGCTCCTGCCCACTGGATTCAAGTTTCGTAGGTGCTGTTTATATCTGATCCCTTGGGGCTGCAATTCAATGATAAGCTGGTTCTCTCACTGCACTTCAGTATGTAAAATCTCTTCAGGAAATTAGTAGAAACCATTTAGGTGGCTTCTGAATAAAACAACATGTAAAAAGAATTTGAAGTGGTTGACTCATTAGTTAAATCAGATTTCAAAAATATGTACATGCTTGGCATGGGGTATTTGGGTGAGTTGAGAAGTAATTATTAGCCTTTCCAAGTGGTTAGCTTTGCAATGTTGACAGTTGCTAAGATCCCTACCATTATTATCAAGCACTTCTAGCATTGAATGGTTGGCTGCTCCAGGCAAAGTTAACCTGAATCATTTGTTTATTTATGGGTTTGGCTGCGATTTGCAACACTGCTGATGTAATACTGTGCAGCTGTAAGTTGGCTATCTATCAATGATGTAATATGATCTGAAGAGTTGGGTGACATCAGAGGGCTGGGTGTTCATGGTCCCTGTTGTCGCTGAATTCCCTGATTGTAATGTGTTCTGGGGTATAGTTTCCAGCGGTGGCCACGTGTACCTCTAAAGAGAGGAAAATGGGAGCCTCACTGAGCTCTTCGTACTCTAGAATCATAGAATAAGATCCAAGGATGGTTACAGCGCAGAAGGAGATCATTTGTTATTTAGTTAGTCCCACATCCTCCCCTGCTCTTCCCTATATTTGATTCTTTTAAAAATCACCTGCTTTTCACCCTTTCATTAACCTCCCCCTCCCACCCTCACCCCCTCCCCCCTCACCCCATTTCCCCCCTCCCTTCCCTCCCCCTTCCACCCTCCCCCCTCCCCCCACCCTCCCCCCACCCCACACTCCCCCTCCCCTCCCTCCCCCTTCCACCCTCCCCCCTCCCCCCACCCTCCCCCCACCCCACACTCCCCCTCCCCCCACCCCACACTCCCCCTCCCCCCACCCCACACTCCCCCTCCCTCCCCCCCACACTCCCCCTCCCCCCCACACTCCCCCTCCCCCCACACTCCCCCTCCCCCCCACCACTCCCCCTCCCCCCCACCACTCCCCCTCCCCCCACCCCACACTCCCCCTCCCCCCACCCCACACTCCCCCTCCCCCCACCCCACACTCCCCCTCCCCCCACCCCACACTCCCCCTCCCCTCCCCCCCACCCTCCCCCCACCCCACACTCCCCCTCCCCTCCCTCCCCCTTCCACCCTCCCCCCTCCCCACACTCCCCCCTCCCCCCACCCCACACTCCCCCTCCCCCCACCCCACACTCCCCCTCCCCCCACCCCACACTCCCCCTCCCTCCCCCCCACACTCCCCTCCCCCCCACACTCCCCCTCCCCCCCACACTCCCCCTTCCCCCCACACTCCCCCTCCCCCCCACACTCCCCCTCCCCCCACACTCCCCTCCCCCCACACTCCCCCCTCACACTCACACTCCCCCTTCCCCTCACACTCCCCCTCCCCTCCACACACCCTGCCCCCACACTCACCCTCCCCCCACACTCCCCCTCACACTCCCCCTCCCCCTCACACTCCCCCTCCCCCCCCACACTCCCCCTTCCCCCCACACTCCCCCTCCCCCCACACTCCCCCTCCCCCCCACACTCCCCCTCCCCACCCCTCACACCCTCCCCTCCCCTTCCTCCCCTCCCTTCCTCCCCTCCCTTCCTTCCTCACCCTCCCCTCCCTCCTCCCACCCTCCTCCCATCCCCACCTCCCCCTTCCCTTCCCCCTTCCCTCCCCCCGCCCTCCCCCTCTCTATCCCCCTCCCCCTCCCTCCCCCCTCCCTCCCCCTCCCTCCCCCTCCCTCCTCCCACCCTCCTCCCATCCCCACCTCCCCCTTCCCTTCCCCCTTCCCTCCCCCCGCCCTCCCCCTCTCTATCCCCCTCTCCCTCCCTCCCCCTCCCTCCCCCTCCCTCCCCCTCCCTCCCCCTCCCTACCCTCCTCTCCCTCCCTCCCTCCCTCCAGCCCACCGTCCCTCCCTCCCCACCGTCCCCAACCTCCTCTCCCCCCTCCGTCCCCACCCCCCTCCCCCCTCTCCCTCCCCCCCCCTCCCCACCCACCTTTCCCTCCCTCCCCACCTTTCCCTGCCTCTCTACTTGAAATCGGTTCAATTTTCCAGTTCTGATGAAAGGCCACTGACCTGAAATGTTAACTCTGTTTCTTTCACCACAGAGCGCTGGCTGACCTGCTGAGATTTTTCCAGCATTTTCTGTTATGATGTCCGATTTCGGGCACCTGCAGCATTTTGCCTTTTTGTGTTGGGCATTTACTACATTGGCAATCAACAGTAAATAGATGGAACCTGCTGCTGATTTATTTTAAAGCAAGCAGTGCCATCACTTCTATTCCAAGGTAGATGAGTCACAATGTTGCAATTTCATCATGCTTTCATGTTTCGAACTATATATGGTTCAATTCGATGGGCATTACTTTCAAATGCATCCTGGGTGGGACCATCTTGACCAGATTTTGTGCTTTGGTCACTGAGTCACCCAATAGCAATATTCTCACACAAAGTTGCCACTATGTTTTGTTTTTCCCCTTGAAATTGTAATATAACATTTTGTACCCTGAGCTGTGTGGATTGAGGCTGCATTTCTGTCATTCTGTATGTTGCCGGTTTAAATATTTTAGATTTTGATTTCGGCTGGAGTTCGAGCTTGATCAGAAATTCCCAAAAGTCCATTTTGGCAGATATTAGATGGAGGAAACATAAATGTGTATTATTTTGAACACACTTCCCAATTGTTCAGTGAATGAAGGTATATTGCCACAGTAAATTAACTCTTTGTCCAGTTCCCTGTTCAGCTAAAACTGAATATATAATGGATGAAATAGTATTATTTCAAAACTGGAGTAGAATTTTGGTAGGTTCTGTACCTTCCTTTCTTTAGAGGTATACACAGCCACCGCTGAATACTTTACCCCAAAACATGTTGGGAGTTTAGTGTCAACGGTGACGAGTACCCAACCCTCTGGTGTCCCAATATTTTCTAGTGTTTTTGCAATAGAACCTCTCAAAATTAAACTTTTGCATATTTCCAACGCTGCAAGTTTAATATTGTCTCTCGCTGTTACCTAACAAATAACTTTTTGTGTTTGTGGTGTCCCATCATCACTTGACTTTTCTGGTTGGCTCATGTCTGCATTTCTGATTCGTTGTTTTTCATTCCAGTAAAATTGGAACAATTGGTTCACCATTTCTACAAAGTAAATGTTTTCTTTTTCAAACTGCCATTTATAATCCACCTAAGTCATGCAGACATCCACTAAACTTGCGAAGTTGTAACCTGCTCCTAACGCCTATGAGCATATTGCAGCCCTACCAGCAATATCTGTCTGCATGTCTTGCATTTTCTCTCAGCCCTCGGTTGCGACTTGCTCCTTACCTCTGCTTCCAGCCTATCCTACTTTTCCTTCTGTTAGCCAAGGGCTGAATCCTGCAAGATATCAGTCATTCCAAGCCCCCAACATTCCACGGTGTATCAGGCTGCGACTTCTTGGCCCACAAGTAACCATGTTAAAACTTGAATGTAAACAGAGATATCTGACCGAAGTTTTACATCTTGCGCTCATCAGGACAGATGCAAGAATGTCAAATTTCAAAGGATCACAACAATTTATTCTACAGGAGAAAAGGGTGCTGATTGGTTGGTAGATTGACTCTGATTGGCCAAGGTGTTACCGTGGAGAAAGCAACAGGGAACTATAGCTTCCCCAAGCCTCCAGGTAATTCAAAAAAAGGTGCAATGCTTGAACATATTCCTTTTGCTCACAGAGAATGGGTCCCTGTTTATGAACGCATGTCACTTCTAGCAAGTGTAAATAAGCCATGTTATCAGCTCGATTTATTATCTTAAATTGGTTGTTAGTGTAGCTATTAGTACACTTAGGATTGTTCAGCAATTGCTGCACAATCGTGGAATTATATCTAATAGCAGACATTCCCCTTTTCTCCTATAGTACAGTCTAACTTGTGATAAGTTAAAATTTGTTGTTTTGATGAGTGCAAGATGAAAAGCTTCAGCAACTTGTATTCAAATCTTAAAACTAGAGTATGGACTAAAAACAGGGTTAGTGAATCTGACTGAGAACTAAATTCACATACTCGGTTGATGCTGATGCACAATTATGCTAATGATATCTGTTTATCCTGATTGCTTTACTGTTAAACTGGGGAATGTGCACACTGTCAGGGGGCTGGTCATGGTGAGGAATAAAAAGAATCCAATGAGGGAAATATTTTAATACTTTGTTCAAGTTTACATCACCTGTTGAATTCTATTTTAATCATCCTTAATTTGAAAGCAAATTTAGTTTTTTTATCAAATTTAATCTATCTTTGTTACAATTTTAATGTTCTTAAAAAAGTCTTCGACCCAACTGAAAAATTAATTTCTGCAGCATTAAATTATGTTTTCAATATATTTGTGTTACCCTTTCCAAAATAATTGGAAATGCATATTTGAACACTTTTTTAAAAAAAAAAAATAAATGTACCTGAACTGTTGTAATATTAACCTTTGGCTAGGAACCTAACTGAGCCAGCAACATGAATATACTGGCTACAAGAGTAGGTCACAGGCCGAGTATTCTTTCACAAGACATAAGTCAGGAGTGTGATGGAATACGCCGCACTTGCCTGGGTGAGTGCAGCACCAGCAACATTGAAAAGATGTAACATCACCCAGGGCATGCGCACCCCATCCTGCACCTTAAACATCTACTCCTTCCACCACTGACACACACAGTGGCAGCAGTGCTTACCCATCTATATGATGCACTGCAGCAACTCGCCAAGGATTCTTCAGCAGCACCTTCCAAACCCACGACCTCTGTCACCAGGAAGGACAATGGCAGCAGGCGCAGGGACGCTGGGTTGCACACCACCCCGATTTTGAAATATATCGACGTTCCTTCATCGTTGCTGGGTCAAAATCCTCAAATTCCCTCTGTAGCAGCCCTTCATTGCACGGGCTATGTTGGTTAAGAAGGTGGCCCACCGCCACCACCTCAAGGTCAATGGGATGGCAATAAATGTTGACCATGCCAACCATTACCACTTGCCACGAATGAATCAATTAAAGAACAAATTGTAATTTAAGCTGATTTCATTGTAGCTGAATCCACCAAGCTTCTACTTGTAGGATTAGCAACAATGGCAGCTATGTGCAAGATCTGTGGTTGTGCAGATAGAACAACGTTGTGTTTGCACGTTTGGCAGCCTGACCAGTTGGGAAAATGTGTTTGGACTAGTAGTTTATTGGCTTTTGCAGATGGTCTGAACTTGGCTGGCCTGAGAGCTCTGCCAATCCAAGGGGGGAACCCAAAGTGGTGGACACAACCCATGAGCTGGTGTTGTCAAAAATAAGCAGGTGAGGGCACCATGGGAGCATCCCGGCAGCCCTAGAGATAGCCTTGAACCTCTCAAAAGCCCTGGTATTTGAAGGGAACAACTTGGATGAAAAATAAATGGCTGTAAAGTGACTCAGTGAGATGTGCGTGGCTTTGTCATTGTGTAAAGTGCTTCACCATGGAGAGTGGCTGAAAAATTGGTGGGACGATAAACCAAGGCTGTGCTTGTATATGCACTACCAACTAGCTGGAGTGGCATTGACTGAAAGCAGTAATTTGTCTCAGCTAACACATTTGCTTGCTGCAAATACTACTGGTGAGAGGCTTGTGCCACTTAAAGGCGAGTATCTTCATGCACTAAATTAATTTACCGCCTTTAAATCATCTCATGAGACTGCTTAAGGAACTAATAATTCCTCTTTAGCTGCAATAAATAAAATCAATATAATGAATTTGCCAATATTAAATCATCCAATGATCGAGGAAATAACGATCTCCTTTAACTGCAATAATTAAAAAAAATCTCAAAAGTCTTCAAACCAAAATTCCATTTATCGCCAATCTAGGCAGGTAATTATTTGAAGGGTGGGTCTTGTTTGCAGCACCTAATAAATGCTTCCTCACAAGTTGCTATGGCATGTGGAAGGTGCCATTTTACCAATGTCCATAGGGGTGATACCTTGAGTTTTGAATTCTAGACTATGTTCGAGAGGTTCAAAATAGCATTTAGAAAAAATAATTTATCATATAGCAAAATCCTTTTTGTCTAACACTGTATGCATCTAAATGTGGTTCCCACGTTGCCGATATATTTATATAATGTCAGATTGATAGCCCACCCCTTTGTCTGTCTTAAGCAGTGGATTATCCACACCTGTCCTGTAAGCCAACCTGTTCACGTAGCAATTTAGATGTTACCGTCCTGAATATGGTATTCGTGTTGGGTGAGGATAACATAATGTTCCATGGGGCACTAATTTCTCAAGAGCGCAAGGGACGGCACCCAGTTTCTGGGCAGTGCAGTCTGCCCTGTTAGAATGCGTTGGAGTCTGATCATGTCTACGGTAGAGGAAGTGTGCCCTGAGAAATGCCGGGAGAGCAACAGCGGTCCTGAGAGTGAACTAAGTGATAGCGGCTGCCGCTTCAGTTGTGAGAACGAACAATGGCTCCTACAGGAGGAAGGTATCACATTTTTATTCTTCATTTTTATTATTTTGATAATCTGTCCTTTTTTTTTCCTCCCTGTTCATTCAAGTTTCATCCGATAATACTTTACTATGAAGAGGACTTTTTGTGAAGCAGGTTGTGCAAACGTTGTTTTGGAGGAATTTTGTTTCAGTAGTAATGATTTGAAATTTTCTAACGTTTCCAGCCATTATTTTCCTTCGCTGTGCGTTTTCTCCCCCACCCACATCTCCCCATTGTCTCCCCACCCCCCCCACCAAAAAAAAAGTGCTCCATTTCTAATAGAAATCACAAGCTTTGATTATGGTGTCCCATTAATAGCAAATTTTTCCAGAGGTTCAGAACGTGCAATTGTGCCACCAAGATGCTTCACTGTGTCTGCCTATTTTTGTGGTGCATTTATAAAGTAATGCTACGCATGTTCAGAATTGCCTTTACCTAACCATTTGAAAACCACATATATGTAGGTAAGATGATATTGGAGTGATGGTTTGTGCCCGCCAGCCAAGGAAGAAGTAATAAATAGTGTGATAGGTTGTACTGTCCACCACTTGTTACCCCACTTTCAATGGGATTTTGTCTTTTAACGGAACGGTGTTTGTCAAAGTTAAGCATCTGCTTTGGGTTGTGAACTTTCATCAATGGCACATTGTTTTTGGAGAAGGTTGTGCAAAATTTTGAGGTTAGAACTTGTAACTAAGGCACACGTTAGCAATTATCGTTTTGATAAAAATTGAAATAGCTGTGTAAGTTTTGTGTAAAGAGTTGATTTGCTGAACTGTACTATTGAAATTTTTAAAAAAAAAACCAATCAACCAATCATTTTGCATCCGTTAAGTTCGATACTGGAATTTGAGGTGTGCCAATGAAAAATTAATAATTCTGGTATGGGGGAGGAAGTATTTTTACTTGTTAGTGAGATGTGGGTCTCGATGGCAAGGCCAGCATTTATTGCCCATCCCTAATTGCCACTGTGAAGGTGATGGTGAGCCGCTTTCTTGACCTGCTCCAGTCCAAGTAGTGTACACACTCTCACAGTGCTTTTAGGGAGGGAGTCCTAGCATTTTATCCCAGTGATGATGAGGGAAACACTGACACCTTGGAAATACAATGTGTGACTTAGATGGTAACTTGCAAGTGGTGCTGTTCCCATGCGCCTGCTGCTCTTGCCCTTCTAGTTGGTAGAAGTCATGGGTTTGGAAGGTGCGGTCAAACGATGGTATACTGCAGCTATGGTGCATTGATGGTGGAGGGAGTGAATGTTAAGTATGGTGGATTGGGTGCCAGTAAAATGCTTTGTCTTGGATCTTGTTGAGTTTCTTGAGTTCTGTTTGAGCTTGTCATGGGCTTTTTTTTCAAATAAGCTAAAGCTTTGATGTATTCTGTTTCGATCAAAATAATGTTTTGTGAGTGGGAGCACATCTGTTTTGCATCCATGTGACCATACTCCATACTCCCCAGTAACTTGTGTTAATTAAATGTATTAGCATCAAAATCTTTAGAAAGACATGCAGGTAACTAAAAGGTTCAGCGTTGCGAATAATAAGCTATAACAGTGAAGTGAATGTTCTAGAATGAGCTGTGTCTTCTCAGAACATGTTTGGTTCCCATTGATGTTGGCCTGATTGGCCTGTTTTCAGGTAGTGAGGCTTTTTGTTTTGTGTTTTTCATGATCTGTCTCCCATGATTTGGTCCCGGTTGGAAAATGCTCATGAGAAATGGGGTGGGACAGTAGGAATTTGGGATTGACGGCCCGCGATTGTTCTCACTCGCCATTGTGCTTGGAAATTGTTACACTTTGGGAAGGTTCTCATGTCGTGTCTTCAAAGTTTGGTCATGCCAGATTATTCTTGGAACCTCGTTTGGAGAATGGTACTTGCTGTTCCTGGTGGTTTTGGAACACGCTAACTCTCCTCTTCAAAAATGGGCAGTATGTAGATTAATAAAGGAGAATTGGAATAGATACTGCTCACTTTCATATCAAAAATTTTACAGTAGGTCAGGCTGTTGCGCTGAGCGTTCATAGAAACCCTATCGCATATTGTGCCATTGCTGACTGTTTTGAAGGAGCTTTCCCCTCAGTGTTACTCTGCTGCTGTTGCAAATGAATCCTTTTGGGATTATATCCAATTCCCTTTTGAGAGTTAATATTGAACGTACACTCATCACCCGTTCAGGCAGTGCATTCCGGATCATAACTCACTACTTAAGTTCTCTTTCCCCTTCCATTCCCCTGCTTTGTCAAGTACCTTAAGTCTGCGTCCCCCAGTTATTGGCCCTCCTGCCACTGGAAACAGTTAGGAGACCGATTCCAGCATCTGTAATCTCTCCACGTAACTGAAGGTCCTTATCCCTGATACCATTCTAGCCAAGTGTTTAATGAGCAAAGTCAAGGGATGCTGAAGCTTTCCGTTCAATGTGCTCAGGCACACATGGTGGGCATTGGATGAGTTCACAAAATGTTAAAACGCTGCATATGTTTTTATATTAATTTCTTCTCACCTCAGGAGGCCTATTTTCAGCCGTAGAACATTTGTTTGAGTAGCGCGATGCTAGCCTTCTATCTTGCAAGATGAGGGTTTGCGCTGTGGTGGGCAACTCTGTGTTATGTATCGCCTGACTCAGGAGCCCCTCTCTGGCATGGCAGTCACTGCTGCATTTATTGCAGAGGAAGCGTGTGGCTGAGATTCACTGGCCGCTGTTTCTCTGGACCACCTTCTCGGCCGGCTGAGCTTTCCATTTCTGCTTGCCTCTTCCAACGTCCCTCCAAACCGATAGCCTCCAGCGGTCACAGATGCCAGCGGCTGCCTCCCAGCTGTCCGTTTCAATGGCTGCCATCTTCATATCCCGCTTGTAGCAAAGGTATGGACATCCAGCAGGTCGTGACCCTGTAGCCAATTAGGATGCCTTCAGGTATATGGCTGTTGTCCATCTGATGAATGTGGCCCAGCCAGTGCAGATGTTCGCTTAGTAGTGAGTGTATGCTGATGGAATTAGCACGCTCCAGGTCCTCTGAGTTGGTGACCTTGTCCTGCTGAGAGATGCCAAGGATATGTCTGAGACAGCGAAGGTAGAAACCACTCAGCCTTTTCTCCTGCCTAGCATATGTTGTCCAGGTCTCACCACTGTAGAGGAGCACATGGAGGATGCAGGTTTGGTAGACTTGCAGTTTGGTGTTCTCAGTCAGTTTTGCTGTTCTTCCACACTCCCCCTGACTCAGCTTGGATGTCACAGCTGCAGCTTCTGCAATGCCTGTGGTGAATTCAGCATCAAGTGACAGATTGCTGGTGATTGTGGAGCCCAGATATGTGAAGCTGTCAATATGCCCCAGTGTCACATTGCCATCTATCAGCATTGGCAACATCCTGGACCGTGGCATTTGTCTTCCTGATGCTGATGGTCAAACCAAACTCTGTATAGGTGCGAGAGAGTCGGTCCATTCGCCGTTGGGGTTGTTCCTCAATACGGGTTGTTACAGTGGCATTTTCAGTGTGGCGCAACTGTGAGGGCTTGGCACACCTTTGTCTTGGCACACCTTTGTCTTGGCACACCTTTGTCTTGGCACACCTTTGTCTTGGCACACCTTTGTCTTGGCACACCTTTGTCTTGGCACACCTTTGTCTTGGCACACCTTTGTCTTGGCACACCTTTGTCTTGGCACACCTTTGTCTTGGCACACCTTTGTCTTGGCACACCTTTGTCTTGGCACACCTTTGTCTTGGCACACCTTTGTCTTGGCACACCTTTGTCTTGGATCTCAGGTGAGAAAGGTTGATGGGCCTTCTGCCAGTTCTGGTATGTAAGTAGACACAATCTCTGTGGATGGCCTAAAAGCATGTGACTGCAGGGAAGAAATGAATATACCAAAGAATATCAGTGCCAGAACATAACCCTGTTTGATCCCACTGTGGTTTTAAGGGTTCTGATGTTTTCCCATCATCGTTGACCTTATCCATCATAATGTCACAGCAAGAGGAGATCACGTTGAGCAGTTCCAGCCGGCAGCCAATTTTCACCAGTTCAAATAGACAGCCTCAGCTCACATGGTCGAATGGTGAGATCGATGAGGACAATATATAGTGGGCGCCTTTGTTCACGGCATTTCTCTTGCAGCTTCCAGACTGAGAAGATCATGAAAATTGTAGATCTTCCAGTTCTGCATCCCAACCCTGGTGCATACCAGGAGTGACCTGTGACCCGGCCAGCATTGTGGTAGCTGCATGTTTTGAGAACGTTGTTCAGAGAGTCTTGTCTGGTGATGACCCGATCCAGCTGGTGCCAGTGCCCTGGTCTTGGATGCCTCCAGGACACCTTGTGGCATAGTTTGTTCTGAAAGAAGGTGTTAGTTACACAAAGCTCGCATTAGCAGAAAAGCTCAGATAATCTCTGTTCTCATTTACCTTTCCTTGCCTATGATATCTGAGCCAGGAGGGCCATGCCTCATGGTCCGCACCCACTCTTCTGTTGAAACCCCCCCCCCAGTAGTAAAGATGTTCTGGCTTGGGATGCTGTTGATAAGAGTCAAGCTCTGAATAGAACTGGTCTTTCATCTTTGTCGTGGAGTACAGCATTGGAGCACAGATACTCATGGTTAACTGGCTCTGTTTGAATTGAGGCAAATGGAGGGAACAGGTTCAGGACTCCTCTCTCAAATGGTTCAGTCACGAAGAGTATTGAGTTCCTTGCAGCAAAGCCTACACCCTGCCCATGTGTTTTGATTTACAGCCAAGTTGCACTTGATGCTGAGCAGCCTGTCAATCGCCTGTATGTGGTCCGGACATTCCAGCTTGTCAATCAAAGAGTTGGCATATTCTTTCTGTTTTGTTTTGCCTGATGTGATGGACTCCATTCAATTGTTGAGCAGAAACTCTAAGTTCCAAGCACTCGTTGGCACAGATGGGGCCATGGCAGGTCAGCACCTTATTGTTGGGGGCTGCCTGACTTGAGGTGAGCGGTGACTGATCAGTGGGACATGATGGTCTTTCCCACCATCAGACATCCTGTAGCATCTGTTTTCTACACCAACCTATCACTGGTAACTGGTGTTTCCCATGTTGTGTTAACACAATGCAGCAAAACAAGAGTGTCTTCACCAGGGTGCGGTCCTAGGCAAAACTTATGGAGACCCTGGGCTGCTGGGATGTCAGGGCCCCCCCGCTTGATCTCCTTGGTTGAGTCCAAAGGAATGCAAAGCACTATATTTGAACCAGCTTGGTTGCAGGAGTTGTTATAAAGTTGACAGATTTAGACATCAAGTCCACCTTTGAGCTCCACTCCAGATTTTTTGTCAGGGTTTACTACCTTAGCCATTAACTCTCTCGAGGTATCCACAAGGCAGTGGAGCTATTACCTCACAGCCGGGATTTTGGGTCATGAGTGCCAGTGTGTATCCACACACCGGTGGGCCTGAATACTGCATGTCCGGGGGCCAAACCTCCTCCGAGTTCCTCTGAAGCTTTAGCCCGGGTCTGCGAGGGACCCAGTTTGTGTGTCACCACAAGGAGGCAGAGCTGAGGACTTGCTAGTAGAATGGCCTTGAACTGAAATGGAGGGGCTTCCATATTTGGTCCTCCTTTTCGCTTTTCTGCTAGCCAGTGCTGTTGGCTGAAAAAGTGAGACAAACTAACACACGCCAGCAGAAAAGATGCTCACTCTCTTGACACACACACTAGATGTATCGCACTGAGTCCAACAGGTCGATAGGATGCGTCTCGTTTGAGTATGAATCCAGAAACATTTTTTTTAATAATTTGTCACAACAGTGTGTTTTTCTCCACAATCATAAACATGCCCAGTCCTCCTTCCCTCTTGACCCCATAATTCCACCTTATTCATAAAACACATTTTAGATTTTCTTTTCCCGTTGTACAATTAATGATGAATATCCAGCTTGAAATGTAGATACAGAAACAAAATCCTTATGTATGATTAGTGTGAAATTTGCTTTGGTCATTACTGACAAAGTTGTTACAGTGGTGGTATTACTGATGACAGTTATTGGAATCTAAGTGTAGGAATTATGATTGTTCTTTCACTGCTGGATCCTTGAATCTGACTCTGCATGTGGTAGGAGTGTTTAATAAGAGAAGAAATTGAGTACACGGGATGCAATAGTAAATTTCAAAGGGAATTGGATATCTACTTGAAATGAAAACATTTGTAAACCCATGGGAAAAGAGTGGGGAAGTGGGACTAATTGGACAGCTCTTTCAAAGAGCAGACACAATGGACACAATAACCACCACCTGTGTTGTAACGGTCTGATTTTATGAATTATTCAATCTCACAACCTTCAGGGCTGCTGTAAACTGCTTAGCTTGTTTGCAGATTTGAAGTGCTGCTGTCTGGATTCATGATGAAAGTTAAACTCTGCTCGATGAGATGGAACTGAAGTTTAGTCCAAGCTTATAAAACTGGGGATTTTCAGAAAGGATTCTTTCTGCTTTGGCTAACTCCAGAAATTGTCATCAAAGCAAAATACTGCGGACGCTGGAGACCTGAAATAAAAATGGAAAGTACTGGAAAAACTCAGCAGGTCTGGCAGCGTCTGTGAAGAGAGAAACAGAGTTCATGTTTCAAGTGTGATACAACTCTTCTTTGGAACTGGAGAACTTGTCATATTTTGGTTGCTATAGGCACATGTGGTGGCTTGTTTGTCATACACCATGGGCGGCCGTTATAATTGTGGAGGAGCGAAAGTGCTTTCTGTCGTGCCCAGGAAATTGTCCTTTGAACAAAGTCCTAGATCAACACTAGAGATAAATTACTTTGTGAATGGGTGGATCCATCCCGTTTGTGTGTGTGTGTGAGTGTGTGTGAGTGTGTGTGAGTGTGTGTGAGTGTGTGTGAGTGTGTGTGAGTGTGTGTGAGTGTGTGTGAGTGTGTGTGAGTGTGTGTGAGTGTGTGTGAGTGTGTGTGTGTGTGTATGCATTGCATGTGCACTTGGACACGTATGTGGACAAAATTACATACATGTATTTGCAAGTTTCTGTTTCTGGTGTTCTAATATGCCGAATCAAAGGCATGAAAATTATGATCAGTAAAATTACTGTGGTTTATTTCCTGCTGTTGTTCAAGGAGGCTTTATCCATCAGGCTTTATTGTTTTGCAGTTTTGGGTTTCTGGCACAAGGGTATCTGTAATTTTTGCTTATTGGATTTCTATAGTACATAATGTTTAAAAATTGGTGCCCTGAAATGGTGCTTGTTGCCACGTTAACAAAGCAGTAAACTGCAGCGCAGTGTGTTTGATTCCTTTATTGCAACAGATATCTTGATGCGTGGTGAACACCACGTAGTGGCTGGTATGGTATAATCTTGAAAGCTTGGACGCTACTAGGTTGTTTACAGCAATAAAGGATTGATAATCTCTGGTTGAACGGCAGCCCAAATATTTCTCATGGGGCAAAAATGTCTTCTCTCTTTCTGAATTCCAATGAATCATTTGCCAGTGAAACAAAGCTCACCCAGGAGTGGTGAGTAAACCTCCTTTATCTGAAGAATCAGTTCTGTTAATAAAGTATAAAGGCAGCTACTGCAATGTAGAGAAAAAAGTGTAAAGTTTCCTGTCAGAATTAGGTGTGGTTTTAGTGCATGGTGTTGTGGAATGTTGATCTGCTCTCAGTTATCGTACAATAGGAAGACCCCCAATAGAAGCAAATCTCTTCTCCATTGAAGTTAAGACTGCGCAACAGGAGCATGCACTGAAGGAATCCCAAGTGAATTACTGTTCTTGCTCCATAGATGTATCTATCGTCGAGACGATAGGCACAAATGCTTGAATTTTACCAGTCATGTTGGAAAGTTGGCAAGTCGTCAGGAGGGAAAGTCGAACATGTACCCGCTGCCATCCAAGGCAAAAAACAGCAGTGGCTTGACCACCCGCCAAACAGAGGTGGGCAGCCAGTTTAAGGAATTAATTGGCTTATTGGTGGCCATTTTATGCCCCCACTCGGATTTTGCGCCTCGAATGGCCCTCTCTCGCCAACCCCCCACTCCCAAAACGGTGTGCTGAGTCCATCGGTTATATTGAGGCGGCTCCTCTTGAGATGGGATTGGGAGCCTTCCTTTCTGAAGGCTCCACAGCCCACAGACAGGCCTGCCAATGGCAATGGCCATCCTCACGGGCTGCTGCACAACTCAGAGAGGCTGGCCGCCACCTTTAATCGAATGGCAGTCCAGTCGGTCACTTCTTAGTTGGCCGTCGCTGGTAAAATCAGCCCAGTCAGCCCGGCATCTGCCCTTGTGGGCCCGGGAGCTGCTTTTGATCCCAATGGTAGGACCCACGTCATATTGGTAAAATTCTGGCCGAACTTTCTAATTGCCTAGATAGGGCTACAACTGCTTTGATCAGTGACCTTAAAAGTAAAAGGTCAAATGTGAGAGGGCAACATCTGTTTTTCTCCACGGTTGAAAGTCATAGAATAAAACATCAAATGGCTGCTGATGGCTTTTATTCTGGTTCCAAAAATCAGTGAAATGCAATTTATTCATCTAGCGCCACTCTCCACTTTTGTATTACTAACATCATTTGGACAACTGCCTGTTGTCAGATGAAATTGCAAGGCCAGTAAAGCCATGTTGGAATGGAAATTGTTGCTTCTTGCTATGTGCAATTAATTGGACTGTGTCTGCTGTGGTTCTTAAACTTCTCTGAACCTCCTTCAGGCCCCATGTATTCACCCACCAACCCTTCACTTTCCAAGTCATTTTAAAAAATGCATAATTAAGGTGAGGTGGAGAATACCCCAAGCTCATTGCATGCAGAAGCTTTTTACAGCCAGCATTGAAACATTACTCTGGGTTGGCTTCACATTCAGGTTTCCTTAGGTAACCTGCTACCCTGCATTTCCTTATTTTGGAACAAGCATAGCGTGCAAGAGAATTTATTTATCCGAACACCTCGCCACTTAGCTTGCATAAAAATAATCCAAGCGGCTGAATAGAATACATGATGAAGCTAATTTTTTTTTTCTGTGGCTGTTGAAAGTGCTGAGGCTCACAAATAAAGTGACATATTAGAACAGAAAAGTAATGCATTTAACTTAGCCTGCTGCCATTGCCATGTGGGCAGAGTTTGAAGTAAGCACTGTAGGGTAAATGAGGCATCTCCTTTTGTGGCTCGGATTTTAATGTTGTTTCGTGAAACTGAAGCTCAACATCGTCCACCAGCTTGAACGTTCACTCCCTGCACCACAGTGGCAGCACTACAAGATGCACTGCAGTAACTCACAAAGTGAGTTCGACAGCGTCATCCAAACTTGCGACCTCTATGACCTAGAAGGACAAGGGCAGCAGGGACATGGAAACACCGCCACCTGGAAGTTCCCCTCCAAGACGCACATCAGCCTGGCTTGAAACTGTTCCTTCACTGTCACTGGGTCAAAATCCTGGAACTCCCATACCCCCCCATCTAACAGCATTGTGGGTGTACCTACACCACATGGACTACAGCGGTTCAAGAAGGCAGCTCACCACCATCTTGTCAAGATAATGAATGCTGGCTTAGCCAATGATGCTCATATCAGAAAAATGAATAGAGGAAAAGTCCTGTGAAATACTTTGAGAGGTCTTTTATTACATTTAAATATGCTATATAAATACAAGTTGTTGTACTACCTTGAGGGAAATATAGGTCCATTTGGACACCTCACTTTCTTGGGTATTATGCAGCAATGTAAATGGTAGAGTCAGAGATGAGATGTGTAGTTAAACTGCTCATCACACAGCAAGCGTCAAACTTCTCAGAGCGAGGAGGAAGGGAGAAAATTGAAAACAAGGGAAACAAATACAAAAGCAAAATGCTGCGGACGCTGGAAATCTGAAATAAGAACACAAAACCCTGGCCAAACTCAGGCCAGGAAAGAAACAGTGGAGAGAAACAGAGTTAACACTTCAGGTCGACAACCTTACATCAGAAGATTTGAGTTTTATTTTAGAAGCTTTACTGATGCTTTTCATCCCTACCTGACCCAAAGTCGCAGTGAAAGATTGCAAATTAACAAACAAAGGAAGCTTTTCTTTATCTGACTCAGGTGCACAAACATTTTATTTAAATTCTGTTTGCACTTTGTCCTTGAATTTGAATATCGTGAGTCTCTTACATAAGCTATGCAAGCTCTGTACAATATTGTTTAGTGAAACAGGTCATTCACATTGGATCCATCAAAACAAAGTCAGGAGATACAGTTTACGTAACTAGGTGTTAAAGCCACAGCATCATGCAACTTTTGTCCCACACAAGATACGCAGCCAGTTTACAAAGGCATTTTCTTTTGAAATGCAATTGCTGTTCCTAAGAGATTTAATTATCTGACTTCCCTCTTTACTTGTCCAGGGTAGATATCGGGAATGTATCACTTGCTTTACGCTGACTGTTGGCCGTTTGCTCTTTGATATTTTCTTGCCAGTCGAAAGACAAGGTTTGCACTGTGTCTTGAGTGTTACTTTATTCTGGTAGGTTTTTTTTAAACCTTTTAAATGGCTTGAATTTGGATACTTTTTTTTTGACTTCTAAAGCCGATTATACATCACTTACAAATGCTATAAATTTTAAGCCAACCTTCTGTATTGTTTCCCTCTAGTTTTCATTCGTTTTCAGCTTGGGACACTGAGCAATCTGTGGTGCTGGTTTCCGGTGTGAACAGTATTGCATTGAGATCGTTACTGAGGCAATGATGAGCAAAGCCCCCTCCATTCTCTACCTCCCTAATGTGGTTCTTCACTTCTGAGTGCCACTGTATTCAATAATACAGCCAAAAGTTGCATCTGCATCCCGTGCACCTGCGTAAGAAGGTAGCCGATCGCGCATGGGCAGATGTTGGTGGGCGCTCCTCCTCCTAGTGAGGACTGTGCTCCAGCATGTCCTGGGTGTCATTACAATGAGATGTGAACGCATGGGCAGATTCTGGTGCCAAATGAGGGTGGGAATGGTGGCGGACAGGCATGGAATTCTCTGATGCCAGCCATTTTGTCTTGGCGGCTAGATCGGGCATAGAATGGTCACCTGCCCAAGTGGTGGACAATTTGTTAGGTCTATTAAAAGGCCAGTTAAGGGAACTGATCTCTGACCCAGTGATGTTTTTGAGCTGGCCCCCCATGGTGTCTGGAGCCCAGCAGATCCCTGAAGGTGACCACCTGAGTGGCAGACCAGAGGGGCCAGCGCTCCAGGATCACTTTGAGGCCGCTTAATTGGATGGTGAGTGCGCACCCTCAGGTCACTAATTGGCCAGCCCTGCAATAACTCGCTGTGGTGTTTCTGACATGGCGTGGAGTCAGGATCCACATTTGACCCCAAGATTGGAGTCCTGACCTCAGTGGAAGATCATAACTAACCAAGCTTTATGGTACAGCAGGAAAGACGACATGCCAGGAGCCAGCATGCCTGTTTGACAGCACCTGCCAACTTGCCACACACCATATCTGATGGCCATGGGAAACTTCATATGGGAATCACCGTGGTGACCTGCCTTTTTCAGGGTATGCATCAGCAGAGCCAGATGTCAAGCTGAGCCATTAGCTCCAAGGACATCTGTGGCTGTCGTGCAACATGGAAGTGATGCAATGAAATGATAGTGAAGGGCAGCTGTGACCTGAAACATGTCCATCTGTTCTTTGCAGACATACTGCAGTTATAACATATGAGTTATAACAATGTCAAAAAGACAAAAGCCCTCCTCAAAAAAAACCAGAACTCTTGATGTCAAGGACGAGGCAGGCGGGTGTTGTATTGCACTGTCATTTGGTTGCTAATTCATCTAGATATGTCCCATTCCCTTCTTCATGACCTGCCTCTTCATCCCCGGGTGAAGACTGCTGTGGTTTGAGATGTGTGTTTAAGTTCTCAAGCTTTCTAAAAGCTTCTCCCCTTCCTCATGACCTTCCTTTTAAATGTGCCCCGCAGACTCCATTTTCCTTTCCTGCCAGTGGTAGGAATCTTCCCTCCACCTGAGTTCTCAGCTTGTGCTCGGTTGCGATGTGGATTGTACTGCCTAAAATGGTGGTGGAGGCAAATGTGGCTTTGAAAAGGGAATTGAATAAGCAGCTGAAGGGTTATGGTAAAAAGTGGAGAGTGGACTAGCTAAATTGCTCTTGCAGAGAGCCTGCACTGGTTGAACTGGCTGAATGATGGCCTCCTATGCTGTGTAACCATTCTATGATTCTACTTATGCATAATTTGTGCTTTATTCTGGAAGATTAAGTGCTATCTGCACTTGAGATTCAGGCAAGTGAAAACCATGCAAACCAAATTAGAACTGATTTACGTTTGAAGACAAGTATTGTTTTGAAGCCGACCCATTGTGAACTATAGATATAACGACAGCTTTTCTGTGTCTAAGAAATGAAATCTTATGGTGTGAAGTTTTAAAAGCATAGATACTTCCCAAACTAATTTATATCTTTTTAAATTTGAAATCTAATGTTTTTCCATTTGCAACCTTTTGGGGCATCATTTTTATATCATAAATCAACACCAGTGCATCTTAGGAATTGTTCATCGTCTTATATTAACTATCATTTGAAGCTTGTACATAATTAAGCATAAGATTATAAGACTGGGTTTCTTGTAATGCTTTTGGTTATTAGAGAGCTCCAAGCCGCTGTGTTGAGTCTGAAAGATCTTATTTGTTCTTGAGTTCTGTAAGCTTATCAGAAGATCGAAGGAAATGTTTTGTCTTGATATTTTTTACATCCTTCTTTCAGCTGCACATAATTAAGACCATAAGATTTGGAGCAGAAGTAGGCCATTCGGCCCATCATGTCTGCTCCACCATTCAATGAGATCATGGCTGATCTGATAATCCTCTTTCCTGCCTTTTCCCCATAACCCTTGATTCCCTTACTGATTAAAAATCTGTCCACCTCAGCCTTGAGGTCATTAATAGCTAATGACCCAGCCTCTACAGCCATCTGTGGTAAAGATTCACTACCCTCTGAGAGAAGAAATTCCTCCTCAGCTCTACCTTAAAGGGGAGACCCCTTACTCTGAGATTATGCCCTCTAGTCCTAGACTGCCCCACAAGGGGAAACAACCTCTCAGTACCTACCCTGTCAAGCCCCCTAAGAATCTCAAATGTTTCAATAAGGCCACCTCTCATTCTTCTAAACTCCAATGAGTACAGGCCCAACCTACTCAACCTCTCCTCATAAGAAAATCCCTCTATACCTGGGATCAACCTAGTGAACCTTCTCTGGACTGCCTGCAATGTTAGTATACTTTTCCTCAGATAAGGGGACCAAAATTGTTCACAATATTCTAGGTGTGGTCTAACTAGAGCCTTCTACAGTTTTAGCAAGACTTCCCTATTCTAAATTATTTTCAACATATTGTTTTATAGTTCTATGTAACTACCGCAATTTCTTTTATGATCCTTTTGAATCCTGAAATAGCTTGCTGAATTGCCTACAGCGCAATCAATCATGAAGGTGACTTTTTGCTGGATCTCCGTTTTTAAAAAATATCCAATTAATCCTTAATTGAATTGGATGCCGAGTCACTTTTTTTGCTGAATCGTGAAGCTCAGACCAACTGCAATTACGTCTCTCAACTGCTGGATTAGGGAGGCTTGGCTGATCACTGAAGGTACTTTAACAGTATGGATGATTTAGCCAAAGGGGTATCTGTGTTCTCTAGTCGATGTGCAGTGAGGTTCCTTGTACGTGCACAGAGAAGTTCCTAATATAGACGTACAGTGACCTAGTTTAACATGATGTTTGGAGACTAACTGCATATAGGTCGTTGAAAATGTAGAATTCAATCTGTTTATCCAAGTGCAGCAGTGAAGTGTTATTCGACACATACAAATTGATATTTTATTATGGAAAACATGATATTCATGCCAAAAAGTCCATTTTAACTGCTGATGGCAACAGTCATTGTTGGAAAATTAGACATCATATTTCATGTCTTTATTTTATTTTCTCTGAATTTTTTTGCTCCTTTTGAAGAGTCTGGTAATAATCAGGCTACCTTTTCCTAGCAGACCTCAAGCAATAGCATTTTGCTGTCGGATTATTCGTTGCCAATATTTTGTTTATTATTTCTGTGCGCTAAACATTTCAGATGAGAATAGGCGAGGCCTTTCAAGTTTCCCATGATATTCTGTGTTACCTTAGAAAGACTTCTGGCAGCAACCATCTTTTCTTTTTTTCCCTTCCATTTTGAAATAACTGTCTCTCTCAATCAATTTCCAGTCAGCTATGATATTGAAATGGAGTTCCAAATTGGTAAGAGGTTTCTGGGAAAAGATTTTGACAATTGCATTATTGATGAACGTCATTACAATTGACGATGTCGGAGCTATTATTTCTGAGCCTCACTTATGTCTTCACTCTGGATTGTCTCCAGCTCCCTTGCTGAGAATACCTGAAAGGAGCTTCATTTTGCATCATTAGGAAACAGAAATAGAGCGATTAATGGACTTGAACCTAATTTAGTCTTTATTTCCTCTTTTCCGTAACATCACCCAAGTTAGTGTAAAATGTTTGATCAGTGAATCAGTCCACAGTTACCCATAGATTTCTCCATGCCAGTGGTATTTTACTTCATTTTCATTTGAGGTTATGGCTCACTTTGTTTTGAATTGACAAAATATGAATTTATTTTTTAAACAAATCAAGTGAATGATTAATTTTGTTCCACATGTTTTGTCAGAGCGTTATTTGTGTTTTGAAGCAACCCAGTAAGTTAGAAAACATTAAGTCTCTGATCATTGAACTTGTTGCATTTGTATGTTGGCCAAATTCTTCATTTTTTTTTATTGTGCCAGTGACTAAAGTTGCTAATGTCTTTCCTTTTGCAGTTCTATGTGCTGAAAGAGTGGGCCAGATGACTAAAACGTACAATGATATAGATGCTGTCACACGTCTGCTAGAAGAGGCAAGTGTCTGTTTTTAAACTTCTAACCTTTGATAAATGCAAAAACACCAAGATAAGTTCCTTTTAAGGTGACTTGCTCCAAAGCTGAGCGTTAATTGGTTTGCCATTACACCTCATCAAAAGCAGCCACTGAAAATTTCTCAAAACCTTTTTGTGCTCCAGGTTTCAATTTCAGAACCTGAAGTTTCTTAATGAAAAGAGAAGCCATAATCCTGAGATACATCAAAGAAAGTACATGGTAAAGGGTGCAACTTGTGTCTTGATGTCGTTGTTGAAACAGGAGACTTGGTATTGATTTCTTGGCCGGGTTCAAAGTACAGATTTTATTAGATCTTCTATATAACATTGGGGAGGTCTTTTGTGGTGCAGTAGGTAGTGTCCTTGCCTCCGTGTCAAAAGTTCTGGGGTTGAGTGCCACTCCAGGGCTTGAAGGTCAAGGAAGGTGCATTCATAGCTTGACCAAATGTGTTGAGTATCAACCTGCAAACCCTTCCAATATGCATCAGTGGCAGGGGGTTAGAGTGGGAGAAATTACTGGTCAGCCAGGAATGGAAAAGAAGTTGGAACCTCTACCATCACTATCCATAGCTCCAGACTACAACATGCTTGTAAAAAGTGTGTATTGCCACAGCAACACAGACTCTCAGAGTGAACTGTAACACATCACCGCAGATAACATTATTTCCTGATGGACTGTGTGCCTGATGGGATCTGTTAGAGATCCAGTCAGTGGTGTAAGGGAGAGGGAGCAATCCTGAATGAAGAGATGATAGAGGCTTATGTTAGTCAGGCAGTGCCAGGCACAAGATGGGCATGAGTTTCTTGTGTTGACACTCCAGCGAGGATGGCTGGGCGATGGAAGCGCTGGACGTGAGGTTGAATGAGGAAAGAAGTGAAGGCAGGAAGGTGCAGACATGCTTGTGTGAGGGATTGTTGTGGGGCAATGGTTAAATTTCATAGTCGTTAAAATGTTTTGCAAACTGTGGGCTGCATGAGCTAATGTTAGAATTTGAATGACGCATGGTTAGTGAGGGACACTACAATTTGACCTAAATATATTTTTGTCTTGCTATATATTATACAAACAGGCTGCCTTATTTTGGTTGTATGATATAGGCAAACTTGACTTTGTTGTATGAATGCTTTCTCGCTGTCTGAAAGAATATGCTAGAGAGGTTGAAGTGTCACGAACAACAAGACTATTCTCTGGAGCTCATGTCATTTCAGTTAGTGCTCAAGTCAGTGGTTCTAAATTCTGCCCTACAGCTTGAGAGCTAATGTTTTATAAATCATTGTGGGATTCGACTGCAGTTTCCTGGGTATGTGGGGCAACTGATGGTTAGCTTGAAGTAAAACTAACTAATGAAGTTGAGCTTTCTTTTGTTTATAGTGCAAAGGACCTGGGACATACCCAGCAAACACTCACAAAAACACCAGTGTTCGAGGATATTCCCAGGGCTACCTTATTCACCTGATGCCTTTGACTTAAGAAAGAGAACTAGCTAATGGTGCCATTTACTTTTGTTTCCTCCTGTTAACTTGCTGTGCTTTTGAAAATTGATTATAGCTGTATGTAACGTCACATATTTAATTGTGAAGTTTCAGCACTGACTGCGATATTGACAAATGTGACTTGCTTCAGTGGGTAAGAATTTTGATAAAATTGAAATGAAATACCATTCAATCATTGGTGTTTGCAAACCACTGTTTTCCTTACCAGACTTTGCAAACAGCTTTTGATAACAGAATTATTTAATTTTATTTGTAAATTTCTAAAATTAGCAAGGTTGTTTGGGGCACCACAACTCTCAAAATGTTAACTTGTCATGTTGAAAAATTATTTGATCTGTTTCACTGGAACATGCGACATGAATAGAACATTTAATGTTCTGTTGTTTGAGCAAGTGGGTGGTCCTATTTGAATCTTAACCGTGTTCAGTTTCATTATCTGAAAACATGTGAATGGAGCTGGACGCTAGCTTGTCTCCTGGCAATCCCGTTTTTGAACCAGTCAACATAAGGTCCTGCATGCAACAGAAATGCACAAGAGGCCAGAATTAGAGGAACGCAGATATCTCGGATGGCTGTGGGGCTGGAGGTTATTACAGAGATAGGGAGGGGTAAGTCCATGGAGGGATTTGAAAACAAGGGTGAGAATTTTAAAATTAAGGCATTGATTGACTGGGAGCCAATATAGGGAACAGGACTTATTGCGAGTTAAGACATGAGCAGCAGAGTTTTGGCTGACCAAGTTTACCGAGGGTAGAATGTGGGAGACCAGCTAGGCGTGTGTTGGAATATTCAAGTTTAGGGGTAACGAAGGAATGAATGAGAGTTTCAGCAGCCGATGAGCTGAAAGAGTGGTGAAGTTGGGCGATGTTACGGAGGTGGAAATAGGCAGGTTTAGTGCGAATATGAAATCAGAAGCTCGTCTCTGGATCAAGTGTGACATCAAAGTTGTGAGCCGACTGACTTCATCTCAGATTGTTGCTAGGGAAGAGGGGTGGAATGAAGCTTCGGAATAGCAAAAGAATGGAGTTTGGAGCAGGGACTTAAAACTATGGCTTCATTCTTCCCAATATTTAACAGTAGCCAAGTATGGCTCGAGACAATTGTCTTGAATCCATGCCTGAATGAAGGCCTGAGTGATTCTGGTGGAACCCAAACTGAGCATCAGAGCTTGAGAGATTGGTGAGTAGGTGTCTCTTGATGATCCTTTGATAATTCAGAGGAGGCAAAAAGGGTGGGAATTGATCAGGGTAGGTGTGTCCTTTCTATAATAGGCCACAACTGGGTGTTTTTCCACATTGTTAATAGCTGGCAATGTCATGGTTGCACTTGACCTACTTGGCTCAGTGGTAGCTAGTCCTGGTGCACAGGCCTTCAGCACTACAGGGTTCATAGCTTTTGTTGTGCCAATGCAGTTAATTGCTTAATGTTATGTGGCATGAGATGAATTCGCTCAATGCTGGCGTCGATGATTGTGGGAACCTCCAGGAAGAATCCAAAATGGATCATCCACTTGATACTTCAGCTGATCCTGCTTGCCTGTAGCAATTCCTGGAGGTGTGACCTAATTGAAAAATGAAATGGGAGTAGGAGTGAGCCATTCTACCCTTCAAGCCTGCTCTGCCATTCAGTAAGATCATGCTGATCTCTACCTTAGCTACCACCTTCCTGCACTATCCTGATATTCCTCGATTCCCTTAGTATCCAGTTCAGGGTGTGGGTGTTCATGGGGATGAATCCTTGTTTAGTCGAGCATGTATAGGCCTGAGCTAGTGCAGAAGGCTACCTCCTGTCCTGTGCAGAGTTGATTGAGCCTTCATTCAAAAACACATTCAAGACCATTGTTTGGAGCCATACTTGGCTACAATTAAATATTGGGGAAACGGAAGCCATTGTCTTTGGCCTCTGCTCCAAACTCCGTTCCTTTGCTACTGACTCCATCCCTTGCCTTGGCAGCAGCCTGTGATGAAGTTGGTCTGTACTCAAATTGGTGTCACATTTGATCAAGCATAAGTGTCCAACCTCATAGTCGTGCCATCATTTCCACCCCTGTAGCATCACCTGACTTTGTCCCCGCTTCAGCTCACCAGCTGCTAAAATCTTCACTTGTGCCTTCGTTACCCCTAGAGTCGACTATTCCAACGCACTCTTGGCTGATCGCCCACATTCTATCCTCTGTAAGCCTGATGACAGCCAAAACGCTGCTGCCCAAGCCTTAACTTGCAGCAAGCCCTGTTCCCTCATCACCCTGGCGGCTCACTGACTATTCTCAATCAGGAGATTGCTATGGGTACGCTACAGTTGGTGTCAGTGCCCTTGGATTAGAGAGCAGAAACTCAGCCAAGGATCCTGTTCCTAATCACTATCCAGGGAAAAGTGTGTGTTTAGGATACTGGGGAAGGGGAAGATTTCATGTGCCTGCGCTGCTGTCCATTCTTGAATAACCTGCCAAATATTGATGACTATGTTTGCGTGAAATGTGACCAAAAGGAATAAGACCAATTGGGCAAGGAAAGGAAGAATGGGAGGTCACCCATGGACCATACTCAGCAGTGAGTTTGACAACTCTGGAATTGAAAGGGAGAAAATTGGTGATAAAGACGACACATTTAATAAAAGCAGATTGCTTGGTAATAGGTGACTGGTACACCAGTGCATTATATATCTTTACCTATTTAGGAAGAATTGTAAAGCTACTACACACATTTGTGATTAATATTAAAGGATAGAATAATTTATTTAGTAACTTGATCCCATGGTTAGCCATAAATAATAGTTGTATTAAAGCAAGCATGGAGTTCTCTGCTGTAGTCTCTAGTACTAGATTCAAAGGTTTTAGTGTTGTTTTCTTTGTTGAATTGCTCAATTAGTTTGATAAGCACAGCTCTATAATTCTATGATTAATCTGTGTGGAAATAATACCAGAACACAATTAGTCAGGTGATCAAAGGCTGTAAAGAAACAAGAGAGTAGATTTGAATGTCAGACACAGCGAGGGTGGGAATGGACATTCAGGGGAACTTGTTGCTCGAGAAGTGCACCTGAAGCCTGCTGTTCAGTATTTTTGGCCCAGCGTTGCTTGGTAACTCTTTCAAGTACAAACCCGTTTCCATCTGTTCCTATTCAGATGAAGTTACATAGTTTCATAGTTTGCCCTTGTGAGATTTGAACTCTTGATACTCTTTTGAGTAAACCTGTTTCCATCTGTTTCAGATGAAGTTACATTGTTTCATAGTTTGCCATTGTGAGATTTGAACTCTTGATCTTGGGGTTACAAGCCCAGTACCATAACCACTTGGCTATTTAGGCCAAGCTTAAAACTTTGTACTAGGTGTAACTCTTTCAAGTGCAAACATGTTTCCATCTGTTTCAGATGAAGTTACATTGTTTCATAGTTTGCCATTGTGAGATTTGAACACTTGATCTTGGGGTTACAAACCCAATACCATAACCACTTGGCTATTTAGGCCAAGCGCGTTGCTTGGTAAGCAGGAGTCTCATACCAGTGGAGTTCACGAGCTTCATTTAAAGCTTTGCAGAGTATATTCATGAAAGAGGTCTTAATTGTGTCAATTGAGGTTGTGTGTACAGGTGGAGAGTGTTGATTGGATGGTTATTTGAGCAGCTACCTTCACACCCAGGTGTCCCTGGAAAGGGAAGCAGTGTCTGCTGGTGTGCTGGAGGTCTTCTGTGACTAGTTAGCGCTGCAGGGCGTGGAGAGCATTATCTCTTCCCTCTGCCCTCTCCCCTGGCCCATGACATTTTAGTTTGGTTTCATAAGTTTCTGTTGAAGTTTTGCTTTTGTTACAGTGCCACTTTAAGGGGTAGTTAATTTGTTTTCTTCAGTTAACTAGTTATTTAGTTTTTTGTTATGCTCAAGAGTATGAAGAGACACCGACACTGGGTAAGTCAAGCTCGGAGGTATATGGGGGAGGTGATGGCATAGTGATATTGTCACTGGACTAGTAATCCAGAGACCCAGGGTAATGCTCTGGGGACCTGGGTTTGATTCCATGGCAGATGGTGAAATTTGAATTCAATAAAAACCTGGAATTAAAAACCCATCTGGTTCACTTATGTCATTTACCTGCTCCTTACCTGGTCTGGCCTACATGTAACTCCAGACCCACAGCAATGGGTTGACTCTTAAATGCCATCTGGACAAGGGCAATTAGGGATGGGCAATAAATGCTGGCCAAGCCAGCAACACCCACATCTCAGGAATGAATAAGTAAAATATACCTGTAATGATTCACTCTGAATAATTCTTTATCAAGTAAAGATTGGCTCTGGTTTCTTCTTTCTCTGACTTTTTATCGGGAGTAGAGCAGGGAGGGGCTTCTTCGTCTTTCATATTGTGGTGGTTTTCCTCTTTAGCATAGTTTCAACATATGCTCTAATGCTTTTATAAACTGAGAGAAGATAAAAGGCTAAATACAAATAGCAAGTAAAATCAGCTAGCTGTACACTGTAGTTGCACAGCCAAAATATGGCCGCCTTGTCAGACAAACTTTTTAAACAAAACATGCAGATTTTAATGGTTTGAGATACCCTGAGAGCTCAGCTGCATTCGGACAAGGATTTTTTTTGTTTCTTTCACAAACTTGTTTCCTCTTTGGAATATGGAGCAGCACTGAGAATGCCATCATTTATTACCCATCCCTAGTTGAAGTTAGATGATGGGCCTTTTTTTCAAGAGAGGCGGAGGTACCTTAGTGACTTGCTACAGTCTGTCCTTTAGATCAACGATCTTTTCCATTTGCTTTGCCTTTTTAAAAAAACTTTATTGAAACCTTCTCAAGGGCAAGTGGGGGTGGGCAGTAAATGCTGGTCCAGCTGGTGATGCCCACATCCTGTGAAAGTATTTTAAAAAAAAAGTAATAAGATAAACTTTGATCTTTCAACGCTGGTGTTGTTTAGAGTTGTGGAATCTAATAGCCAAGAATGGAAACCTATGAATATACATTAATATCGTATAATTAATGCAAATCAGTTATTGTACAATATTAAAATGTTTTTTTTTTTAAGATTTATTATGCCACAAATACACAGTATTCCTGATTTTGGACATTTATTCCTAATTTTTAGAATCTGTCTCTCTGATTTTCAACTTTACAGCTTTAAAGTTTTTTGTGAAGGGATTCGGATAGTCCTGTTTTTAAATTGAACTATCTGCCTTCTCTCCCTTCTCAACCTTGATATCCTGTTACAGACAAGTAAAATCTTTCTTTTATTTTTGACGCCTTACACAGAAAGAGCGTGATCTAGAGTTAGCTGCACGGATTGGTCAGTCTTTGCTAAAGAAGAACAGGACCCTTACTGAGAGGAATGAACACCTTGAAGAGCAGGTGGAACATGCCAGGGAGGAGGTGAGTGCATGTAGGACTTTAATGGCCACATGCCTTTTTTTTAGGAAGAAAAGCTTTGTTGCTATGTGGTGGATTTAGTGTGTCTTCTGTGTTTTCCATTCTCATTGATGGGTCTTGATAGTTCATATGATGCCTATGGAAGGAATTGAAACTCCTTTGACTTTTGTCTGAACAGTTGAGAAACAGATTCCTCTGTGTGGGTTGATCCTCTTGAGCACAAAATCTTGGTTGACCTTCTAGTCCGTTACTGAGGCAGTTCTGCAGTTTTGAAGGTGCGACCTTTTGGATGAGATATTAAACTGATGCCCTGCCTGCCTTCCCAGGTGGACATAAAAAAATCCTATTGCCATTATTTCGAAGCAGAGCATGGGGGCTGGTTGGGGGTTATCCTAGCTGTCCTGACCAATATTTATCCTTCAGTCAACATGACCATAAGGTTATCCGGCCACTATTACATTGCTGTTTGTGGGGAGCATGTGTGTACATGTTGGCTGCCCCGATTCCTACATTACAACAGTGACTACATTTCAAAAAGTACTTAATTGGCTGTAAAACACCTTTGGAACGTCCTGAGGCTGTGAAAGGCACTCTACATATGCAAGCCTTTTTTGTGTTCTATTAGTATGCAGTCAATCAGGTGCCTTGTGTGTGTCCTGATGACCTCCATTCTTACATAACTTTGCCCTCTCAGTCAGAAGAATTTACTTTGCCTGCGTGGTTCACCACAGTAGACTTTGCGCACTGGTAAAGGGTGCTCCCTCAGCACTCAAGGATATCAGCGCAAGTCCTACACTTGACCCAGTTTAGCCTGTGAGCCAAGACAATTTCTTCATCCCTGCCACCCTGAAGTGACTACTGGGAGTCGTAGGTAAGAGCTGTGTGCAGCACTGGAGATGGGAATGTGTCTGCAGGGGATGTGGGTGGATGATTCTTGGGTGAAGATGACACTGCTGACACTACACATTGCAACATAGAGTGAAGCAGTTCACTCAAAACTAAGGTATGTTTCACTAATAACGTGGTGCTACGTCCGAGTGACAGTGCTTCATGTGTGAGCCTTGTTGGCCAGTGTCAGCAGATGTTTTGGCCTAGATGGAATTTCTGCTGAGGCTGACCCTTTCCTCTACCAATGTTTCCCTCACACATTTTCAAACTGAAGTCACTGGATAGTGATCAGGAGCAGGGAATCCAAGCTGGTTTCCTTTCCCGCTTCATTGGGCCAGGGAAGGCCGAGGCTTTCACCACCGTCCAGCTGAGATGAACACACCGAGTATAAGCAAAGGATTGAGTTTGGGGTCACCCTGACCTGGCCTAGTGTAGTATTGCAGCCAGCAATGAACATATTCACTGACCCGCTTAATTTTCCATTAAAGCAATTTGCTGATTATCTCTTCATTTCCATTCACCATAAATTGCGGTGTATAAGTTGACCCAGTGTATAAGGAGACCCTATTTTTCTCAGCCCCAAAAATCATGTTTTTGCCTACACTTGTTGTATAAGTTGACCACATCCTTTTCAGCCTCGACGCAATGCTATAATTGCGTTTGTCATCGGCCTCAATTTTTCACCCTACAAATGGATGTTTTACTTACCGACCCCTTATAACTGGGCACCAGGAATCAACCAGGTAGCGTTGCGAATGTGGGCGGGGGTTTAAGGTGCACCCATGCAGAACAGTTCATGAATGGCGAATGATGAAGATGGCAACCCCCCCCACACTGAAGTTGATGGTTCATTTTTATACTCGGGTGTATAAGTCGACCCCCTCCACTTTTGGAGGGATTTTCCGAAGCTTCGAGGTTTGACTCATGTGCCGACACCTACGGTAGCTAACTTAGAACACGCAAAACATTAGCATGCTTTCATTCTGCCCCTGAAAGTGTACACACTGAATTTTCGTGTTTTGCTCTGACTGGTATTAATAATCTTGTACTGATCAGAACCTGTTTAATGATTTAATGATGTCATGTTGGTTTCAGCTGAGTAGTGTTCTGCTTCCAGTGCTGCTCCATTCAGGCTGCAGCTTTTTTATCCGTGAGATGCCCTACGGGGTTGTGTACATCCACGCTGTTTCCCAGCTTAATATAAATGTGGCTAGGTTTGAAGGGCAGTTGGTAAGAGCAGGTTTCACACTGTGCTGGAATTGTACCGCATGTTGTGTCAATCTCAGTGGGGAGAAGCTGCCTCCTCCGTGGGTCATCCTGAGGTCATGAATGGCACCATATACATGCAACTCCTTTTTAGTTCTTGCATCTCTTAGTCCCCAACTCTAGAGCAGTCCTGCAGAGTTAGTGATCCTAAAAGCTGGAGTTATAAACACATCCTTCGTCTGTCAGTAACAAGAGGAAATGCTGGAAATGCCAAGCAGCTCAGGCAGCGCTGTTGAAGAGAATACACACATGTGGCATTTTTGAGGTTGCAGTGTTGGCTGTAGCATCTTTTTCTTTTCGCTTGATACTCTTTCTGTTCTCAGCCGTTCATTTCTTTTCCCCCCTCCTTCCTGCTCCTGCCATCTCTGCCAGGTTTCCCAACTTCGTCATGAGCTGTCAATGAAAGATGAGTTACTACAATTCTATACCAATGCAGCAGAGGAAAGTGAGAGTGACTCAACTTCCTCCACACCGTAAGTATTCTACTTAGCTCTGTCAAATATTGCAGTTTGAAAGCTTCCCTGCACCAGTGTAAAAAAAAAAAATGGGAGCACATCTTCATGAAAATTTTCGATGAATCAGCTGGAGTACTGTACATTGGGCAGGCATCTTTAATATACCATGGACACCTGTGTGTCTAAAATTTAACAAAAATCTAAATTCTTCCATTTGGATATTCCTCATTGGACAAAGAACCATTTTATGATGTAAAAACAAAACCATTTTAACATTAATAGCTGAATTTAAATGTGGTTTATATTTCATAGCAAATTAAAAATAGTTACTTGAATTTTTAAAAATTTGTTGCAGGCTGTCTTTTCTAAATATTGAAAACAAAAACCTATTCATGGTTTCTTTGTGGCGGGGCAATTTTGTAAATGAGTAAAACCTCTGTTATAAACAAATGAGCACGAAAACGATATTACTCATCAGGGTTTATGAATTGGTGTGTCCCCAGGTTGAGACGAATTGAGTCTACCTCATCTGTACAGACTTATTTTCATTTGGACTCTCTACAAAGGAAGCTGAAAGATCTGGAAGAGGAAAATGTTGTTTTAAGAACAGAGGTGAAAGAATCCGTTTCACGTTTTCCGCTACTATCAAAATAGAAGCCAGATGAAAATGTTATTGACAGAATGTGGTTTTCATTTATGCATTTATTTTTCCTATTAACCTCTCATCCTGCTGAGATTAAAGTCGAGGAGGATTACGATCAGAATTGCAATAGTGTTTGCCAGATGCCTAATGGAGCTGTGTGCCTTTGTATACACCAATGTGCGTCTGGAATGGTGACAAGCCAAAATAACTTTCTTTTAGATACTAGCCACATGTAAAGTTTTCTTGGTTCAGTGTAACTCCATTGATTCTCCTGGCTTGTGGGGAAATTGTTAGCCTCCGTTCTAAAGCTTTATTTCTGATTTGGCCAGTCACAACTGAACACTTTCTGTACAAGGTTCGTGTCCCATTGCTCCTTGGAACAATGGTTTGTCCCAACAAACCATAAGGTGTTGATACTTGAAGTCTCAACAGCTTTGATACTGAATTACTGAACCACTTCAAAGTGGAACAAAATGTCATGCCAGAAAATCTAAAATGAAAACTGGCCATTCACAATAGGCCTATCAACGTCTGTAAAGGCAAATAGAAGCAATTCTGTAAAGTATTAGAGATCTTGCTTGTGTGGAATCTACTCTGTTTGCCTTGCAGGACAAAGCCTACAGCAATCGGAAGGTAATATTCTGCATCTACGGTTGTCTAAAAAGGACTTTCATTGCTAGATGTAAACACCAATGTAGGCTAATGTTCAGAAACCTGCGTGTTGGCCTCTATTGATATCCTTGTACACTCCAGAAAAAATGACAGTTGGCATTGCCATTAGTAATATTTATAATATCCTCACATTATGAACATGAGCAGAAGAAATAGGAGCAGGGGTAGACCATGTGGCCCGTTGAGCCTGTTCTGCCATTCAGTACGAGCACGGCTGATCTGGAGCTTCAACTCCACTTTCCCACCCGCTCCCCATATCTCTTGATTCCCTGAGACCAAAAAAACTTGTGACAGTCTTAAACGTATTCAATGATGGAGCATCCATAACCCCCCAAGGCAGGGAATCCCACAGGTTCGCAACCCTTTGAGTGAAATAACTTCCCCTCTCAGTCCTAACTGATCGGCCCCTTGTCCTGAGACTATACCCCTCCCCCCCCCCCACCCCAATGTTGGACTTTCCAACTGGTGGGTACAATTGTCTCAATATCTACCCTATCAAGCCCCTTCAGATCCTTGTATGTTTCAATGAGATTGCCTCTCATTCTTCTAAACTCTAGAGAATATAAGCTTAATTTACTCAGCCTCATCATATGAAAACCCTCTCATCCCAGGGATCAGTTTAGTGAACCTTCACTGTGCTGCCTCCAATGTGAGTATATCCTTCCTTAAAGATACTGTAGAAGACTCATGATTCGTTAATTGATCTTGTGTGGTGCATGCCAAAACAAAAAATGTTATTGTGAATTTTATATAACAGTTACCAGTATTTTAATGCAATGCATTTTATCTTGTCACCCAGACTTGCCATCTGCAGACTGAGACCATTTCATATGAAGAGAAGGAGCAGCAACTTGTGAATGACTGTGTGAAGGAACTAAGTATGTTATAAGTAGCAGGACAGTCCTGCAAAATTGGTGATTTGATAAAGCAATAATCATTCTCTCGTGCATTACTCAACTGCTTTTACTGTAGAATGCAGCATATTTCATAGCTACTTGCACACAGATGATATTGAAGCCATCTGTATAGAAGTGAGCATGTTAAGGTCAAAAGAAACACAACATTCCTATTTTAGGAAAAAATATTTCACAATCATTTTGGAATTTAATCAGTCATTGGGGATGTTCTGCAGTGTACGTAGCATGTAGGTTTTTTTCAAGAACTTGCATTGTTATAGCATCTCTGAAATTGTAAAACATTCCAATGTGGTTACTGGAGCAATTATCAGATAGAATATGACACCACCCCACATGAGAATATTAGTGTCCAAAAGTTAGGTCAAAGAGGCAGTTTTTATGGAGTATCTTGAAGGACACCAGAGAGGTTTATGAAGGGAATTCCAGAGCTTAGGGCCTTGGTAACTGAAGGGACGGCCGCCAGTTGTAAAGCGAGGACATTGGGGATGCGCAAGAAGCCAGAGTTGGAAGTGTACAGAGATTTCGGAAGGTTGCAGGTTGGAAGAAGCTACTGAGATGGGGAGCAGAGAGGTCATGGAGAGACTTAAAAACAGGTTGACAGTTTTTTAAATGGAGGCATTGCCAGACCAGAGCCGATGTAGATCAGGTGAGCTCAGAATAATTTGGATTTAGAATCTTTGTGTTGTAAGATTTCCCTGGTATTGTTCACAAAATCAACTTCTCCATACTACTGCATCATTCTAAGGCTTTGCAATGCACTGCTCAGATCATGCTTGGTTTTGGTGATTGTGGTACATAACATATACTTATGTTAGTACAGGTACAGAGACAAGACAAAGTCCAGAATGTAAAATGGAAGAGCAATGAGGACACTTTATGATTAAAGGCAGATTTCATTGCAACATATAAAACACTAAATGGTGTAGATAGTTGGTTAAATCCGGGCTATGAATTCAAATTACAACAAAGGCTATAAGTAGAAGTTTGCAAAAGTGAATTTAGTACAGATAGCCCAAAACATTTCTTTCCCGAGAGATAAATGTTCAGAATAATCTACTAAGCAATGCAATTGAGGTGCACGTTTTGGGGTTACTCTACATACAGTTGGATACCATGACTGAAGAGTCCATGTCCTGGAAATATGAACTTGATAAACTTGGATGTCCTTATCCTATTCTCCATTTTTCCCCGAGGGCTATTTTCCAGGACAAGATACACACAGGTTAACAAGGGATGATGCAGAAAATGCAAATATGTTGTTGCAGATTGTAAAATGGCCCAAACATTTGCTTCCAAAGCCAGTCATTATATGCAAAGTTAACGATGTCCAATTTAAAAAAAATTGATTTCTAACTTGCACAGAATAAATTGAGTATGCAATATTCAGCCTGCTAATATGTAGGACCCTATATAATATTTATGAATTAAATATTTGTGATGGAGCAAAATTATTCTCTCAGGCAGTGCAATAATGAAGGATGAACACAATGGTGAACTTTTGAGTACAGTCACTTCGAAACATAGCTGTCACCAAATAGGCTGAATTCTTTGCTATAATTTCAAGCATATCCGATTTATTACTATCTTCAAAACAATCAATATCATGTTCCAGGATGAAATAATCTCTGGGGATGGTGGAGACTCCATTCTGGCAGGATGTGTCTAATAAAACGTTGGCTTATTTTCATACTTCGAAGGATTAATGACACATGTTTAAGATTTATAGTAAAATGGCCCATTACCGGGTTTTGGGTAACACAAACACTTTTTTTTCAGCTCCACTTTTTGCTTTGGAATGGTAGTAATAATATAATTGAACCTCACTTGCTGTAATAACATACATTAGATGTGCAGGATAGTTACAGCCTCCATGCGAAACTTTTAAAGCTTTGGATGTGCACGTAGGAAATAGGAGTAGGCCATTCAGCTCCTCGAGCATGCGCCACCGTTCAATTAGATCATGGCTGATGATCTACCTCAACACCATTTTACCACACGAGCCCCATATCCAATATCTTTGCTATCTAGAAATCTGTTGGTCTCAGTCTTGAACATACTCAATGATTGAGCCTCCACAGCCCTCTGGGGCAGAGAATTCCAAAGATTTACCACCCCCTCTGAGTGAAGGAATTCCTCCTCATCGCAGTCCTTCAATGGCCTGCTCCTTATGATAGAAGCAAACTGTAAGCAACATGTTTGGGCAAAATTCATAGTTTTTTTAACTAATGTTAATGTTGCTACAGACTTCAGTTTTGCTAGCCATAAATACAGTTTTCCCTTTACGAACATATGTACATACGAACTAGAGGAGTAGGCCACTTGACCAATCGAGCTTCCTCCGCCATTCAATAAGATCATGGCTGATCTGATTGTAACCTTGGATAACCTTTCACCCCCTTGTTAATCAGCAATCAATCTAGCTCTGCCTTAAAAACATTCAAAGACTCTGCTTCCACCGCCTTTTGAGGAAGGGAGTTCCAAAGACTCACGACACTCTGAGAGAATAAAAATTCTTATCTGTCTTAGATGGGTGGCCCCTTATTTTTAAACAGTGACCCCCCAGTTCTAGATTCTCCCACAAGAGGAAGCATCCTCTCCACATCCACCCTGTTAAGACCCCTCAGGATCTTAAAAGTTTCAATCAAGTCGCCTCTTATTCTTCTAAACTCCAATGGATATAAAGTCTAGCCTGTCCGTCCTTTCCTCATAAGAGAACGTGCCTATACCCGGTAATAGACTTGGTTCAATCAGTTTTTGGTAGCTGAAATAAAATGGAAAAAAAATAGCATTAACATTAATATTAAATGCGTTTTGAATTATGCTTTTATATGTCTCAAATCGTTTGCTTCTACTGTGTGCACATCCAAAATGAGAGGAGTTTAAAGTTGCACAATGACTTTACAAGCACACTGCATCTCCCAACGCCCCCCCCATCCTACATCCCCTGTCTTCACCTGTCACCCTTCTTCTAACAGAGTCGAATGGCTTATACTGAGATATGGGGCTGAATTTTACTGGGCCTCCAGAGGCAGGCTGGAAGGCGGAGGAGGATTGTGGGGTGGGGGTTGGTAAAATCGTGTGGAGCCAGGTTGGATTGGCTCCCCCATATGGTCCTCCCATTGGGGCATTTTACCAACGGTGGGACCAGAAGTGGACAGGCTGCCTACCCCAAGGAGCTGGGAAGCCAATTTCACTAATTCCAGGCCTAATTTGGGGCCATTTTACAGTGCCTTTGGCACAGACTGATGCCTTGCTATGCGAGGAGGCTGCCAGATAAATGGAGGTGGCTTCCTAGCAGCAGCCTTGGGGGTGAGGGAGGGCGAGTGTGCTTTATGCAGCAAAGAGGGAGTCACGGGCAGGGAAGGCAGCCCTTGTGACCCCAACGATTTACATGGAGGGGGTTCCCTCCACAGCACTCGGCCCTTTCTTACTTTTAAATCTTGTCTTCAGCTACCTGCTGTAGGCTCCTGGTCTCCGGCCGGCCTAGGCAGCAACTGCCTCTCCCGGTGGCACGGTTGAGGCTGCTGGTCCTCTGATTGGGCCAGCAGCTCTTGGGAACAGGCTGCCATCCTTAATAGAATGGCCTCCTTCTGTGCTGTGCTAGTCTGTGATTCTGTGGTATCTGTTGTGTATGTGTGTGTGTGTGTGTGTGTGTGTAAAATTGGCTCTGCTTCTCTTGCCAAATTGTCCAGGGGATGCGAACATTCAACTGGTGAACCTGGCAGAGGAATTGGCAAAGAAGACTGAAGACACAGCACGGCAACAAGAGGAAATTACCCATCTTCTCTCGCAAATAGTTGACTTGCAGAAAAAGGCCAAAGCTGTAAGATGATGATACATTTTCCCCCCCACAACATTTATTAATGATAATTGTGAAGCTCATTTTATGTTGTTGATCTTACCTGTGTCAAGCTGCATTAATATTGCTCAAATGTTCTTAATTTAAGAGTTGCAAAGACACTGATCAAAGATGACAGGTGTTAGAAATGCAGGTCCCTTTAAAAGTAAACCAGGACAAGCTTCAGAGTTCGTTGAGAGCAGATGATGCTCATTGAAGCCTGTACTTTAGACCTGGGTTTTTTCCCAGTAGGGGTTTTTTTACTTCTGGACAAGGCAAGGATCCAGAGAGGAAACTGGTATTTCTTCTGAACTATAGTTTAACAAAAAAAAACAGTTGTAATTCGCAGAATGCCTTCTGCCTGATTCAGTAAATGGATATGTGCCTATTAAGCAATAGGTTACATGCTGTCAATATATTACCAAGTAACGTGTTTTTTTACAGTTTAAAACCTTAATTTGTGTACCTTTCAAAGTAGCCTTTGAGAAGTTTGACAAGGGAGCCAAGGGTTATGGGGGGCTGAAAGGAAAATGGACTTAAGGCCGCAATGAGATCAGCCAGGATCTTATTGAATAGCACAGCAGGTTTGAGGGGCCAAATGGCCTACACCTGCTCCTATTTCTTATGATCTTGGATTAAGTTTTTTGTAACCTGTTTGAGCACTGACCTAAAAAATTCATATTGCCCAATGGATGGGCAATGGAATAAATATTTTTAACCCTTTGAATATTAAAGCAGCAGATGTGATCTTATGTTGAAGCTACGGTAAGCTAGTTGAGAAAACTTGGTTTAATGGGTTGAGACTGTGTCTTTCACCTCAGGATCAGAGTTCGAACAAAAGAATCCAAATTGTCTTCTGGTAGTTGGAAACAGATTTGAGTTTTGTTCAAGTGGTTTCACCTCCAACTAAGAACAAGTTAAAATTTGTCATAATTCAACACTAAGATCAGGGGTAATCAGGGTAGGAAATTGTAGTGTTTGAACGAACCCAGTGGACTGCTGAGGTTAGGCTTCAAAGTCTGCAACATCTAGGGCAGAGGTTGTCACGTTTCTATGTCTCTCCCCCCCACCGCCCTATGCTCCCTTGTCCAAAACAACAAGTTCTATCTTTGAACAGAATTGACTGGGAGTATGGGAATTGTTGTACAAGTTGGAAGAACGTCAAAATTTTTTTCCTGGGGCCAAAATTGGCAAGACACATTCCCGTTCAGTGGTGCTAAGCATTTACAGCTTAGGCAAAGAAAGTGAGTTCTTGCATGAGCAATGTTTGCTATTTTGTATTGAAAATGTCACCTAGTGGAGGCCCACCCACAATAGATATACAGCAGGTCCATCTCTCTAACCATATTCCATAGATCTTGAGTTTGCTGGTAATATGTACTCGATGAATAAAGTGTAGGAACTTGAAAAGGAACAATTGTGCTCTAAGCTGGGGCTGTACAGTTATCTGAAGCAGGTTGTAACTGTGATCATATTATCAAATGGTTTGTTTTCCCTACAGTATGCGGTAGAAAATGAGGAACTTACTCAACATTTGAGTGCAGCTAAAGATGCCCAAAGGCAGCTCACAGCTGAGGTAAGCCTGTCATGAACTCCATGAAGTAATTTAATGTTTGTGTTATGTGTGATTTTATATATGGGTGAGGATAGTCAAAGCAATTTATTGTAGGGAGCAGAGTTATCGAGCGTGCCTACCAACAGTTCATAGAGTTTTACAGCACAGGAGGAGGCCATTTTGGACCAGTGTGCCCGTGACAGCTCTCGATGAGCTGTCCATTCGCTCCCCCTCCTTTGCTCTTTTCCCATATTCTTCTGTTCTTCAAATATTTCCCCACTTGTGGAGAAGGGCATAACTAGAAACCATCAATACAAGATAGCCAGTAAGAAGCCCAGCAGGTAACTCAGAAGATACGACTTTATTCAAAGACTGTTGAGAATGTCGAACTTGCTACCACAGGGAGTGAGTGTAGCAAATAGCATGGAAGCATTTATGGGGAAACCAGGCAAGCATCTGAGGGGGAAGGGACTGAATGGTTATTATAGATTTAGATGAGGAAAGGTGGGATGAGGTTTGAGTAGAACATAAAGACTGAAATGGCTTGGTTGGCTTGAACGGCCTGTTTCTGTGCTGCATATCCTATGTAACTTCACCTTTTGAAGCTATTTTGCATTTTGGACATGCCATGTACTTACAACTCATGGCATTTAAAAGAAATAATCAAAATTCTCCTTGCCCTCTCCCTTTGCTCTGTTGAATAAAATAAGTGTTGCCCTGCCCATGCCTCCCAGTGTAGCTGAGGTTGGGACCAATCCCAGAGAACCAGCAGAACTGTGGCCTTGTCTGCAAACCCATAGCCCTTGGATCGCCTTTTGAGGGATCAAAACCACCGTGACTAATTGGCACTGGGATGTGTCAAAATGAAGATTCAACAGAACCTTTCCACCCACAGATTCAGGGTACACAAAACCCCACCAAGTCGGAAGCAAATTATGTCCCGCTCACCTGTGCGAGCTGCTTAGTTAAATGAAAGTAAGAAACAATGTGATGCATACCAAATGGTTAATGTTTTTGGGTCCCTTTTTCGGTTTTTGCCTCAGCACTTTGTGGACACAGTGGCCACAGACCAACTCTGGCCATGACGTGTCTTTCTGTTTCAGACCTGCCAGTACTTTACTGAGCTGTCCGGTGGCATAGTAAGTAGCTGAAGTCCACAGACCCAAACTTGATTCCTAGTTTGTGCTGCGTTACCTTATCTCTGCAAGGCAATGGCCAACATGCTGTAATTAACCTCAGTACAAACGTTGGCCATAGGGGAGATAGTGGCATAGTGATAATGCCACTGGACTAGGAACGTAGGAAATGGGAGCAGGAGTAGGCTATTCAGCTCATTGAGCCTGCTCCGCCATTCAAACAGATCATGAATGATCATCTACCTCTTACGCCATTTTCCCCACTATCCACATATCCCTTGATGCCATTCGTATCCAGAAACCTGTCGATTTCTGTCTTGAACATGCTCAATTGTTGCACTTCCATGGCCCTTTGGGGTAGAGAATTCTATAGGTTCACCATCACCTGGGTGAAGAAATTCCTCCTCATCTCAGTCTGAAATGGCCTGCCCCTTATTCTGAGACTGTGACCCCCTGGTTCTGGACTCACCAGCCAGGGGGAAACATCCAATCCACATCTACCCTGTCACTCCCTGTAAGAATTGTATATGCTTCAGTGAGATTACCTCTCATTCTTTGAAACTCTAGAGAGTACAGGCCCAGTTTCCTCAATCTCTTCTCCATAAGACAATCCTGCCATTAGTCTGGTGAACCTCCATTGCATTCGCTCTATAGCAAGTACACCCTTCTTTAGATAAGGACACCAAAACTCTACACATACTCTAGATGCAGTCTTACCAAGGCTCTATACAATTGCAGCAAGACAGATTTATTCCTGTACTCAAATCCCCTTGTGATGTAGGCCAGCATACCATTTGCCTTCCTAATTGCTTGCTGCACCTGCTTGCTAGCTTTTAGTCATGAACAAGGACACGCAGGTCTCTTTAGACACCAACACTTGCCAACCTCTCACCATTTAAGAAATACTCTGACTGATGCCCGGTGGCTTGTGAGCTGCTGGAATTTAAATTCAATTAATAAAACCTGGAATTGAAAAACTAGTCTCAGTAATGGTGACCATGAAACTATCATTAAATTTGTAACAGCCCATCTGGTTCATTAATGTCCTTTTAGGGAAGGAAATCTACCATTCTTAGCTGGCCTGGCTTACATGTGACCCTAGGCTTACAATTGACTTTTAACTGCCCTCTGAAATGGCCGAGCAAGCCACTCAGTTCAAGGGCAATTAGGGATGGACAACAAATGCTGGCCTCGCCAGTGATGCCCACATCCCATGAAAGAATAAGTAAAAAAATACTCTCGGCTATTCAGTGAATGCGGATGGAATGCATGCAGGTAGATGTTTTGCTAATACTTGCCATAGTGAAATGATACCAAGACTCCATTGCTCAGTTGACACATGAAGGTTGTTTGGATAAGGAATGATTGGTGCCCATGGAACTGCCCCAACATAGGCCTCAATGCTTTTGAGAAAGGAAAAGGCATGGGAGACATTTAACGAAGCAGCTAGCATTTATATAGCTCCTCTCACTAAGTCCTGAAGCACTTGAGGTGTGAGGTGGGTCCATTTATTTTGCATATGATTAACGGAATATTCAAAATGTCACTAATAAGACCATAAGACATAGGAGCAGAAATTAGGCCATTCAGCCCATCGAGTCTGCTCCGCCATTCAATCATGGCTGATAAGTTTTTCAACATTCCAGTAGAGTTGGTTCTTATAATTTGATATTCCAATTCACAATGCAGCATGCCCTGTAATTCTTTATACATTGGACCCCCATGACTTATTGAAGAACAGTTTTTGCCTATTTAGAATCAATGAAGCCACCACAAGGTCATGATAGAAGGTACAAAAATAGCTGGAAAAACTCAGCATGTCTGACATCATCTGTAGAGAGGAAGACAGAGTTAACGTTTCGAGTCCGTCTGTTTCTTCATCGGAACTAAAGAGAAATAGAAATGTGGTGAAATATAAGCTGGTAGAGGGGGTTGGGACAGTTGGAGCTGGATAGAGGGCCAGTGATAGGTGGAGGCAAAGGAGAGATTGCCAAAGATGTCATAGTCACAAGGTGTTGATGGTGGTGATATTAGCTAAAGGATGTGCTAAAGGTGACATTAAGGGTAGAAAGCAGGATGAGCAAGTGACAGATAGCCCTAGTGGGGTGGGGGCAAGGGATCGAAATAGGCTAAAAGGTGGAGATAAAACAATGGATGGAAATAAACTTTAAAAATAAAAATAGAAATAGGTGGGAAAAGAAAAAAATATAATAATTATTGGAAAAAAGGGGATCAAAAGTGGGGTAGGGATGGAGGAGAGAGTTTATGATCTGAAGTTGTTGAACTCAATGTTAAGTCTGGAAGGCTGTAAAGTGCCTCGTCGGTAGATGAGGTGCTGTTCCTCCAGTTTGCGTTGAGCTTCACTGGAACAATGCAGCAGGCCAAGGACGGACATGTGGGCATGAGAGCAGGGTGGTGTGTGTCAGCCTCCGGGTTTGAGGGTGATCTCTCTGCTGGTCTTGTTGCTACATCAAAAGAATTGTGTTTGAAAATTGTTCATATATCTTCCTGTATTGAAGTATGCTTAACTGACTCGCCCTATGGCTTGTTCGTTATCTTGAACAATAATGTTCCTGGGACACACTGCACAGAAGGTGCCCATTATAACTTGCAGAACCATTGCGTAAAGGGAATTAAAATAGAAATAGCCAGCAGTTCAGGTAGCCTCTGAGGAGAAAGAAACCGAACTAGTGTTTCAGGTCAATCGCCATTCATTCTAATGAAAAACCATTGACCTGGAATGTCAATGTTGTTTCTCTGTCCACAGGTGCTGCCTGATCCACTGAATATTTCCAGCGTTATCTCCTTTTTTTCTCTCTCTCTCAGATTTAGAGCATTTGCACTGTATTACTCTTGTGATGGGTTAATGGGATATGGATTGTCACCAGTGCAGTTGAGTACCTGACCTCAGCTCTGCTGCTGTGTTGACTGTCAGAGGCCAGACCAGGCACGTTCTCAGAGAGGGACATCTGTGCAAATGCAGCTCCTAACAATCAGCTTTTTATTTATATAAAAAAAAAATGATAGCAGCCAGGGCGCAGGTTACCTCCCCTCTCAATTGCTTTTGGTGCATGCTCCAGGAAGCTAAAATCACTATTTGGAGCGAAATAATTCACAAGAATAGGTTGCAAATAATTTTAGCTGTGTGCTGTAACACTGCACGTTCCACACAATTGTAACTCCGTAGGCTGGCAATTGGTGTGTCTGCAAGGGAAAGTAATTTTCCAAACCTTTGCTTTTAATTATGGAAGCTGCGTCATTGTGAAACTCTCGAGCTTTAATGACAGTGCGTATCTTTAGGATGTGTATATTTTTGCCTGCAGTTGCGGGAGCTGGAGGACAAATATGCAGAGTGTATGGAGATGTTGCATGAGGCACAGGAGGAAATAAAGAACCTGCGGAACAAAACCATGCCAAACAGCACACCGCGACGTTACCATTCACTGGGCCTCTTCCCTTTGGTAAATATAAACGAGCAGAGAAAATGCATTTGTGATCATCCATTTACAATACAATTGGTTTAGCAATGGCACATTCAGGTGCTAGTGTTATTCTGGCTTCCATTTGTCTAATACATTGTTGGCTTTAGTCTGGTTAGGTGTCCAGAAGAAACCTGACAGTTCAGCTGAACACCGCATAATAATTTTGAAGTGCCCGAACCAAAATGTTGTTGATGTGCTTCTAAGTTTCACAGGCCTTTTCTCTTAATTAAACATCATCATCTTAGGCTGTCCCTCGGGGTCGAGGATGACTTGCTTCCACACTTAAAAGTGAGTTCTCAGGTGACCGAAGAGTCCAATACGCAACCTACAGTCTCTGTCACAGGTGGGCCAGAGGGTGATAGGGGGAATGGGTGTGTGGGCTGCCATGCCCACCTCTCGCTGTTGACACTTGGCCTCAGCTAGCCCTTGGCGATGACACTCAAGGCGGTCAGCACCTTCCCAGATGCTTTCCATCAACTTCGGGCAGTAATGGGCCAGGGATTCCCGGATGTCGGTGGGGATGTTGCACATTTTAAAGGAGGCTTTGAGGGTGTCCTCGAAGCGTTTCCTCTGCCCCTCCTGGGGCTCACTCGCCGTGTTGAAGCTCCGAGTAGAGCGTTTGTTTCGGGAGTTTCATGTCAGGCACGTGGACGATGTGGCCTGCCCAGCGGAGCTGATCGAGCGTGGTCAATGCTGCGATGCTGGGGATTTTGGCCTGAGCGAGAACATTGACATCGGTGTGCCTATCCTGCCAATGGATGTGCAGGATCTTGCGGAGGCTGTGCTGGTGGTGGTACTTCAGAGATTTGAGGTGCCTGCTGTACATAGCCCACACCTCTGATCCACATAGGAGGGCGGGTGTCACTACTGCAATGTAGACCATGAGCTTGGTGCCAGACTCGAGGTCCTGGTTTTCAAACACTCTCTTCCTCGGGCAGTTGAAGGCTGCGCTGGTGCACTGAAGGCGATGTTGAACCTTGTGGATGACAGAGGATGGGACTGCCTAGGATCTGGCCTGCAGGCGGCAGAGGTTGAACAGGTTCTCGCTTGTTCTGTGGTTTAGCTCCACTCCAGCGGGAAGCTTGCTGAGGGTGAGATGGAACATTGCGGCAAGGAAGACTGAGAAGAGTGTCGGTGCAATGATGCAGCCATGCTTGACCCCAGTCCAAACATGAGTTGGGTCTGTGGTGGATCCATTGGGCAGGATCACAACTTGGGTGTCATTGTGGAGTAAGTAGAGGATGGTGACAAACATTTGGGGGCAGCCGAAACGGAGGAAGTTGCTTCATAATCCTTTGCAGTTGACAGTGTTGAAGGCTTTTGTGAGGCCAAAAAAGGCCATGTACAAGGGTTGGTGCTGTTCCCTGCATTTCTCTTGCAGTTGCCGTGCAGTGAAGATCATGTCTGTTATGCCCCTTAATGGGTGGAATCCACATTGTGACTGTGGGAGGAGCTCTTCAGCCACAGGGAGAAGGCAATCGAGGAGGATTCCTGCAATGACCTTCCCAGTGGCCCCACAGCAGGGAGGTTCCTCTATAGTTACCACAGTCGGACTTGTTACCTTTCTTGAAGATGGTCACGTGGTTACAGTGCCTCTGAGATCTCCTGCTATGCTCTCCTTCCAGATAAGGGAGATGAGGCCATGTATTCAGGCCAATAGTGCTTCTCCGCCATGCTTCGGTGGGGGTTCCATCTGCTCCTGATGCCTTGTTGCTCTTTAGCTGTCGATTGGCCTTTTCTACCTCCGTGCCTTGTTGGGGTTGTGCTGAAATGGTGGTGGGTAGCATGCTGCGGGATGGAGTCGAGGACTCGCATCGAACAGTCTCTGTTAAGATCATCTTCGAAGTGCTCCTTCCGGCGGGTGCTGACTGCCTCTCTGTCCTTGATGAGCACCTCTCCGTTCTTATGCAAAAGACATCTCGAGGTTAAGCCACTTAATGTCTGCACCAAATTCTTCTCTTCTGGTTTCATGAATCAAATTTGGATATGACAGTTCCTTAGTGTCCTTGTTTAGAACTAGTAGGTCTAACAATATGAAGTTCAGGTTTTGAATTTTTTCTGAGAACTGGAATTTACTACTCGATATATTTCCTGTTCACAGGTTAGCATTGCAAGCCCATTGTTCCGGGTAAATTATTAAACAGCTAAAACACCCAGTTAGAGTCCGAACACCATCTGCATATCTGTTAGGTCTCTCTTCATGTTACAGACTTTAGTGAAACAACCAAAATCTACTTCAGGATTACAAGATAAATTAGCCATGTTCCTTGTTGGGAATGTTGTCAACAAACTTAGTTTGGACTCTTATCAAGTTCATCCCTTATCGTACGCCAGCAATATAGTTTCTACTGCTGTAAAACCTATATCAAATATGCTGGTCTCTGTATATTTGCATTAAGTTTGGGATTTGATGTCTGTTGTGTTACTGCCTTGAGATAATCTTTCATTGGATCAGCTTTACTCTGCTTGCAGAAAAATAAGTCTGTAACTGGTGCATTTAAACCATTTAGCTTTAAAATTAAAAATTAACATTGACTGTGGTCCACCTTTTAAGCTTCTGACGTCAATTAACTGTCTTGTTTAATGTTAGAAAACACCCACCATTTCCCCAGCCACTATATCATGTTATGCACTCCCCTGGTGAGACAGTAGTGTTAATGGGTAGTCGAGGTTTCTGCCACCAGCTGCTGTAAAATCTGGTGCCAAAACTCCAACTATAACTGGAGCATTCGATGGAAAATTGCGCACGTTCCCATTAATGGAGCCACAAGGAAGGAAATTCCAATGGTGCTATTGAAGAACTCCCCTCTCCGCCCCCCCCCGCTACTGTCCCAGCATCAGCTTTGGTTTTCTTATGAACCTTTGTGCCATCTCCTGAGCCCTCCCAGGCCCAAATTGCAGTGACCAAATGGACAACTCGCTTGCCCAGGAGCAAAAGTATGTCCCGCAAATGCAACCTTTCACTTTTTTTTGGTTGTCAAAATAATATCCTTCTTAAATTCTACCTGGCCAACCTTCGTGATAAGTCACTTCCGTTTGTAATTGTTACCTTTTCATAGCATTTACTGTAATTGTTTATAGTTCAAAGTGCTCTCATAGATTTGTTAAAATCAGCTTTAGGAGTTTTGAAGTAATCGCTAACTACCATAGGTAAGCTTGGCTTAAAATGTTGTGCCTTTTCAATATTTTGTTAAATGGCTACAATTATAGCAAGACCTCCTGACTCTTATATTTTGACCCTTTTGTGACGTTGGCCAACATGTCATTTGCCTTCCTAATTGCTAGCTGTAACTGCATGCTAACTTTCTGTTTCACTTGTATGAGATCACCCAGATCCCTCTGATTGTTGTGATGTGGCAGATAATGTCTGCCCAGGCGGACCAAACCCACGAGGAAAACTTGGTCACGCCATCACAAAGGTTTTGCAATTTGGGTTTATTACGAGATGTGTGCACTGAATTCAGAAGTGATAAGTCGACCAAGACCTTCAAAGATTTTAAAAATTAAATTAAAATATTTATTAAAATAAAAGATGTCAAGCACATACATAAGACTACAATTACTACAACAATAACTCCTAAGATTCCTAATTAACCTGATTTCCAGTTATACTCCCTTTTAAGGCAATGGTCCAGAAATAGATTTTAGATTTAAAACAAACTCAAAGTTAACAACACAATACCCTGGACAGTTGAATTCCGAATGGCTTTTCCCCAAATTTCAGTTTCGTTAGACTTATACACAAATGCTGGAGGTTTCATTAAGGTTATTTCACGCACTCCTGTTAGATCTTGCATAGCCTCCTCACACATAATCTTTCATTCTCCTTTATATATGTTTATCTCTTTCTAATATGTCAATTCTATTGCTCCATATGCCTTTGAAACTCTTATCTCCCTCATAATACAAAAAATTTCATATAATAAATATTGCTAGTAACGTTTGGGAAAAACATTCCTTAGCCTTGCTTATCTGGCTAGTTGTAAACAAATTTTGATCCCTTTGAAATCCAAATATCCCTTCATTTATCTAAAAATGCAAATTCCCTTCACCTCTTACATGCTAAGCCAGCATCCATGTTTACTCATTAGCATGTCCAGCACCTAGTTGCTTCTGATGATTTTAAACTTGCAGTCTGCTTGACTACAAAATGTAATTAAACCACACAGACAGAGCCAACTATACCTACCCCCATAAACCTACTTCATAATAAACCAGAAAAATATTATGAAAAAGATGTTAGTTTCATGACAACATCAACAGTCTAAAAACAAAAAACTGTGGATGCTGGAAATCCAAAACAAAAACAGAATTACCTGGAAAAACTCAGCAGGTCTGACAGCATCGGCGGAGAAACGTCAAATCTTTTCTTCTCCGCCAATGCTGCCAGCCCTGCTGAGTTTTTCCATCAACAGTCTAAAGCTGGTCGGGCCCACTTGTGGTCCAGGAAGGCACCTCTGCTTGCTTTCTGCAAACATGGATACTACAGGGCCTTTGGAAGGGCCCCAGCTGTGATTTCTAGGGTAAGCAAAGACAGCCCACTGGCCACTCACATGATTAGGCTTTGCTGCATCCTGAACCATGGCTTTTGCGAACTGGCAGAGCGATTAACCCTTTGTTGAAGTGCTCAGAGATTCCAAATGCTTGAAGAATGGGGGGAATATTAGCTAAGGAACCTTGATTTGCCCAAGGTATTAAAAAATGTGCTGCTTTGAGGTTAAGAAACTGGTTTAAGAGAAGCAATTAAGAAAACTTTAGTCCAGTGGTTCACTATGATGTTGCATTTTCTCGACCTTCTGTCTTGCATGGCAGTGGCTAAGTGCTGCAGGACTTATGTATGATTTAGCTCGAAACCTGGAAATGTATATTTACTTTTAAACCCTTTTCCACATTGGAGAGCAAAACATTGGCATGACTTGTTTGACCAAATTGAACTGGGGAAATATAGGGGAGTGTGTTTCTCTGTGACAGTTCGCTTAGTCCTCTGCACGTTTCTAAGTGATTCACGTTTTTAATTTTATTCAACAGGATTCTTTAGCAGCTGAAATTGAAGGGTCGATGAGGAAAGAACTCCAGATGGACAACTCACCTGCCCAGGAGCAAAAGTATGTCCTGAAAATGCAACCTTTTAACTTTTTTTGGTTGTCAGAAAAATTATCCTCCTCAAATTCTACCTGGTCGCCCTTCATGATAAGTCTCTTCCGTTTGTAATCCTTCCCTTTCATATGACTTACTATAATTGTGTATGGTTCAAAGCGCTGTCACAGATTTGTTAAAATCAGCTTCAGTGGGTGGGGTTTTCCGACTCTTGCCCTACCCCATTGCCGGGATCAACCGGCCCTGCCGAATTTTGGCTGGGCTGCGGCGGGGCTGAAAAATCCTGACTGATATTTTGAAGCGTTTGCTAACTACTGTAGGTGAGCTTGACTTAAAATGTCATTTCACTTTTTTTGTTAAATAACTGCAATTATAGCAAGACTTCCTGACTCTTGTATTTCAACCCCCTTGTGACATTGTCCAATATGCCATCTGAATCCCTAATTGCTGGCTGTAGCTGCATGCCAGCTTCCTTGTGTTTCTTGTACAAGGTCACGCAGATCTCTCCCTGAACATCAATGTTTAAAAGATTTTCACCACTTAAAAAATATTCTGATTTTCTACTCCTACAACTGATGTGAATAACCTCACATTTCCCTACATTGTACTCCATTGCCCACTCACCTAACCGGTCTATATTTTGTTGTGACCTCTTGGTGTGCACCCCTCACAGCATTCTGGCCCAGCTTGGTGTCTTCAGCAAACTTGGATACATCATTCTCGATTGTTTTATCTAAGTCATTGATCTAGACACAAATATTTATGTATAAAAATTACCCAGCTTTGAGACACAATAGAATGCACTGCAGCAGGAGGAGCCAAAATCTAAAAACATTGAACTTACAAGCTGGTGGTTGTAAATGTCGTTCAACACATTTCCAAAAGATGCTGGCAAAATGCTCCCCTGTTGGGGTTAATGCAGAATCCACTGCCAATGAAACGTTAGAGAAAAACTGATTTTTCATAACAGTGGAATTTGAGTTTTTAAAAAAAATCTGTGTTAGCTCTAGTATATTCCTGCTCTCTGATTCAATATTAAAAAAAAAAAGCAAACGTGATGGGTATCACAGTTGATGGTTAAAATGGCCAACCAGTATCCCCTACAGACAAGTTTTAAATGTGTGCACTTCAGGTGGAGACAAGTTGGCTTCGGTTGCTATTGCTTGTCCCTTCACCACGCATCGTCACCCACCCCCCCCCCCCACCACCACCACCACCACCACCACCACCCACATCCTCCTGCTTACTATGTTCTCCCAACCCAGCTGCCTTCCCCACCCACATCCCACTCCCCCAACCCACCCAACCATTCACTAACATATTGACAACTGTTGAATAAAGTCACCTTTGCTGTTGCCACCTCTGGAATTAATACCCCAGCACAAATCTGTGCCTTCAGGGTAGGAGCAGTAATGGTAGTAAACTACAAGTCTCAAAACAATCCTAGAGGTTGAAGTTTGAAAATGCTTGTAGCATATACTTTGATGTTTAGGCTCTTGCCATTCCAGGCACAATGGATTCTGTTTTTTTTTTAATTCAGAAACCTATCAGATCCAAGCTAGTAGTTCAATTTCAAAGAATAAGTGAAATCTTTTGAAGGTGAAGGACCTCTCCATGTTTGCATGAGGAGTTACCATTGACCAGAAACTGATCTAGACCAGCCAGACACATGCTGTGGCTGCAAGAGCAGGTCAGAGGCTGGGAATCCTGTGGCAAATAATTCACCTCCTGACTACCCAAAGCCTGTCCACCATCTACAAGCACAAGTAAGGAGTGTGATAGAGTACTCTCCACTTGCCTGGATGAGTGCAGCTCCAACAGCACTCGAAGCTCAACACAATCCAGGACAAAACAGTATGCTCGATTGGCACCCCATCCACCTCCATTAAACATTCACTTCCTCCACAACTGACACACAGTGGCAGCAGTGTGTTCCACCTACAAGATGCACAAGCAGCCCACCAAGACTCCTTTGACAGGGCATAGACCATAAGACATAGGAGCAGAAGTAGGCCATTCAGCCCATCATGTCTGCTCTGCAATTCAATGAGATCATGGCTGATCTTATCCTCAACTCCACTTTCCTGCCTTTTCCTCATAAACCCTCGACTCCCTTACTGATTAAAAATCTGTCTATCTCCAGCCTTGAATATACTTAACCCAGCATCTACAACCCTCTGTGGTAAAGAATTCCACAGATTCACTACCCACTGAGAGAAGAAATTCCTCCTCATTTCTGTTTTAAATGGGTGCCCTCTTTGAGATTATGCTGTCTGGTCCTAGACTCTCCCACAAGGGGAACAAACCTCTCAGCATCTATCCTGTCAGAATCTTAAGAATCTTGTATGTTTCAATAAGGTCAGCACCTTCCAAACCCATGACCTCCACCACCTAGAAGGACAAGGGCAGCAGATGCATGGGAACCCCACCACCTGCAGGCTCCCCTCCAAGTCACTGACCATCCTGACTTGGAACAATGACACTGTTCCTTCACTGTTGCTAGGTCAAAATCTTGGAATTCCCTTCCTCACAGCACTGCGGATATACCTAGACCACATAGACTGCAGCAGTTCAAGAAGGCAGCTCACCACCACCTTTATTAAGGGCAATTATGGATGCGCAATAAATCCTGGCCTAGTAAGCGATGCCCAGATTCCATGAATGAGTTTTTAAAAATGAAGTCCTTATTTTGCACTTAGGTTGGAGAGGGAATATGCTGAACTCTTCAATGTTTGGGGCAGTGTATAATTTCATTTACAAGTGCGAGTACACTGGAGTATTGTGTGTATATGAATCTTCTGACCCATGTCACTAAATTAAATTACTATTTACCGTGAGTTACATACCTTGCCTAGTTTACACAGTGAGGGATGTAGTGCATTATTTGGGAGTAGCACTGTCAGCTAGCATGTTGCAATTAAGTAGAGTTTGATGCCCCAGTTAAGTCACTGAGCTAGTATGGTCTGATATGAATATGACTCATAGTTTCTGTATTCCTTGTGTAAACAAGTAAGTAATTAAATACAGCAGAAGCTTGGCTATTCATTCCTTTTATTTGTTCAGAGGCTGTGGGCGTCACTGGCTAGGCCAGCATTTATTGCCCTTGTTCAGAGGGCATTTAAGAGTGGGTCTGGAGTCACATGTAGGCCAAACCAGTTAAGGATGGCAGGTTTCCTTCCCTAAAGAGACATAGGGTTTTTACGACAGTCAGCAATGGTTTCATAGTCAGACTTTCAATTGCATTCAAATTTTACCTTCTGCTGTGGTGGGATTCGAACCCAGGTCCCTGGATTACTAGTCTTGTGACAATATCATCATACCCTTCAAGTATCAAAGTAGTTCTGCTGTACGACTTGTACCCTGTACAGGGCATGAAGTGATGTTTTAATTAATGCAATTTTTGTTGTTGTGGAGATACATTTATCTGCTGAAGGAAAGTATGTTCTCTTGTGCCCATGCCGATCCTCCTATCAGCAATAGTGCTTGTATATACATCGCATTTTTTTTTAAAAAAAAGCTTGAACAATCTGCCCTTTTGAAACATGCACATTGTATCATCTCTGAATACCGCCAAAAAGACACATTTCCACAATTTTAATTGAGGTTATTCATTTCAAAAATAAACTTGCTGACGTCTTTTGAATGAGATGTGAAACCGAGACCCTGCCTGCCCCCTCAAGTGCCCCCAAAAATCCCATGACACTATTTTGAAGAGCAGGGGAATGATCCAGTATGTCCTGGCCAACACTTATCTTTCACTCAACTTCAATAAAAAAAAACAGATTACCTGGTCATTATCACATTGCTGTTTGTGGGAACTTGCTGTGCGCAAACTAGTTGGCTGTGTTTCCTACATTACGCTACACTTCAAAAAAATACTTCAGTGGGCCGTAAAGTCCCTGCGGATGTCCTGCAGTATTGGAAGGTGCTATATAAATGTAAGTCTTTTCTTCACGACTCTATGCTCTTTAAGGTCTTACAGTGGCTTCTTCAACATTTCCCTCACTAGCCTCAAAATAAAATTGAGTGAGATACTTTGTTTCACTTGCCAAAATTATTTAAACGTTAGAATAAAACAACAAAATCATTGTCTGGGATAAAAGAGAAGCATTGCTAATAATGACGCATTTTGTTTCGTTGTGGGGGGGAAGAAATACACCAACAAAAATTTTAAGATGCCACACCTACCTTGACACAAATCTTGCCTTTGTGTCCGTAGACTGCCAAATTGTGGAGCTGCGCAGTCCCTGCTTTGTTATTACAGATTTATTTGTGGTTCAGTTGTTAGTGAAGGGAGGGATATGTAGATGTGCAATTTACACCACACTGCGCGCTCAGCACTTTCTGTACATGTGTGCCAAGCACAGCAGCGATTGTATTGTTAACAGCTCTATTGTTCCTGCAGACATCAGCAGAAGCGAGTGTTTGAAACTGTGCGCACGGTGAATCAAGCGGTGAGGCAAAGATCCCAGGCACCATCACCAATGAATATCCCAGGATCTAACCAGTCCTCTGCAATGAACTCTGGCTTCTCGAGTTGTGTCAGCACTCCCCGGTCTAGCTTCTATGGTAGCGACATCACCAACATAGTCATAGACAACAAGACTAACAGCATCATTTTAGAAACTGAATCGTCTGAAATAGGGTAAGAGAATTAGACTGAGATCTGGATTTCTTTTTGGTTCAGATCATTTCAAAGAGAAAGGCATTGCACCATGCCTTAGTCTATTTAGAGATGTGGTAGGCTTGTGTGAGTGAAGCATATCGTCACAGTACGTCAAAACAATCCTTTTTTTTTTATATTCCATTAAATAGGAGCTTTTCAGAAAGTGGACCAGGCAATGCTGGTCAGTGTTAAAGCATGCTGTCCCTAGGGAAGAAAGTCAAATCCAATTTAACTGAGATCATCTATTTATAATTTGTTCAAAACATTAGATAATGCCTGCAGCTGAGGTTTTCATCTGCACACACTACAGTGTTACACCAGACTTGTGCCCCATTGTATCCCTGAGGACATTGAATTCAGTTTAAGTACCTCATTTTTAGCCTTTTGCTGCCAAAATCTAAAATTATCCAGGAGTAAAAAGAAATTGCATTTGATCCTATCTTCCAGCACCGTTGTGCCCCAATAATGGTCACTGCTTTCTGGAGGGGGAAGATTGGGTGAGGGTCAGACATGTTTGGAATAGTACAAGTGGAGGACAGGAGTGCGCTTAATGCATAAGACAACAAAGTGGTTCATGTTGCCTGCCAGTAAGTTGGAGGTTTCAAAAGTAATTACGCATGAATCCCAATGCTAAAAAGTGTGAGGTGACATATTTTGGCAGGAGGGAGAATTTAAGATTTAATTTAGGATGTAAATGTGTTGGAAGTGGTTCAGAGAAGGTTTACCAGATGGGCAGGTTGTCTTATGAGGACAGGCTGGACAGATTAGGCTTGTATTCGCTGGAGTTAGAAGAGTATTATGACACAGCTGATGGTAAATGCTGAACTGTTCAAATCCCAAACGGAAACTTGAAACAACTGTCATAACCCATTTTTGCAATTTGTATGTTTCGTGATGCAGGCTTTGAATTCAGTTATAATAAGACCACCGAGTCTCCAAGAGGTTTTTACAAAACTAAATTAAACATTTATTAATTAAAAGATTGTAAGCACATACGTATGTCTACAAATTACTACTATAATAACGTCTAAAAATCCCCTAATTAACCTGACTCCCAGTTGCACTTCCATAATGGCAACAGTATAAAACAGATTTAAACAGTCTCATAACAAGGCACACTCTAGACAGTCACATTCAAAATGAGTTTCTTTCAGCTCTGGGTCCTTGCAGACAGCGGCTTGATACTTATAGGCTAGAGGCTTTAGATCTTAGAATCCCTCCTCTTTTATCAGCAGCAACAATAATTTTACATATCTTCCTCTTTGAATGCAAATTCTCATTGTATCACGAGGTTTTTTGATACAATGAGAATTTGCATTAAAGGAGGAAAATAAACAATAAACTAGAACTTTATTTTAAAATAATTTCCAATAACATTATCGACATTATTATATCATCTTGACAAAGAGCAAGAGGCGACCTGATTGAAACACATAAGATCCTGAGGAGATTTGATGGTGGATATGGAGAGGATGTTTCCTCTTGTGGGAGAATCTAGAACTAGGGATTGCTGTTTAAAAATAAGGGATCGCCTATTTAAAGCAGATGAGGCAAAAAAAAATTCTGAGGGTTGAGTGTCTTTGGAACTCTTTTCCTGAAAAAGTGGTGGAAGCAGAGTCTTTGAATATTTTTAAGGCAGAGGTGAATAGGTTCTTGGTAAGCAAGAGGGTAGGTGAGATGCAGATTTGAGGTTACTAGCAGGTTAGCCATGGTGTAATTAAATGGCAGAGCAGGCTCAAGGGGCTGAATGGCCTACTGCTCCTTGCTTTTATGTTTGTAATCTTAAATTGCATTGTGCAGGCATGATGGGCTGAATGGCCTCTTTCTGAGCTGTAACTTTTCTATGGTTACAAAGAGGGAGATGGGGATGTTTGTGTGCAAATCTTTTGAATGTGGCAACACAAGTAAACACAGCAGCTAATAATGGGATCCTGGGATTTATAATTAGAGGCACAGAGTACAAAAGCCAAGAGGTTACACCAAACCTATATAAAAAGTTCAGCCCCACCTGGAGTAATGTGTTCAATTCTGGGCACAGAGTGTGAACCTTTTGGAGTGGCTACAGAGGAGACTTTCTAAAGGGGTAAGGAATTACCGTTATGTGGCTAGATTGGAGAAGCTGGGGTTGCTCTTCATAAAGCAGGGAAGGCTAAGAGGAGATTCGATAGAGGTGTTTAAAATCATGAACGGTTCAGATCGAGTAAGTGGAGAGAAACTCTTTCCAGTGGCTGAAGGGTTGATGATGATAAGGGTACAAATTTAAGGTGGTTTGAAAAATAACCAGGGATGATTGGAGGAAATGAAAGCAGAAAATGCGGGAAACACTCAGCAGGACAGGCAAAATCTGTGGAGAGGGGAACACTAATGTTTCTTCTGATGAAGGTCGCCAACCTAAAACATTAACTCTGTTTCTCTCTCTACCACTGTTGCCTGACCTGATGAATATTCCCAGAATTTTCTGCTTTTATTTGGATTGCCAGAGCCCACAACACTTTACTTTTGTGACATGAGAGGTTTTCTTTAATGCAGTGGATGGTTAGGATTTGGGGTGTACTGCCTGATAGGGTAGTAAGTAAATTCAGATCCAATATTATTCCTCAATTGGGAATTGTATAAATATTTGAAGGAGAAAATGTTTCGGGGATTGGGGAAAGAATGGGGAAGTGGGATTTGCTGGGGTGCACTTTGAAAGAGCTGGCACAGACTTGATGGGCCTCCTTCAGTGCTGTACCAGTCTATGATTCTAAGCATGCCTTTGGTTTTGACATGCTGGCACTGATCTGAGATGGTTAAAGCTCTGTGGGATTATGCAAAACTGAAATGTTGAATTATTCAATTAATTAGCACTAATTAAACAGTGAAGTAAATCATTTTTCCCCTCCCCTTTCGCTTGTTGGTACAAATCACTTCCATCTGCCTTGAGCAGGATTTCGTTCATTCATGCTCTGTTCTTGTGAAATTTTGGGATTGACCCTCTTTGTAAACAGCTCAGCCACTTGAATATCAGCACATCAGCATGTGGCTGATCCCGCACTGACTGATAACTAAATACACTTTCAGGCCAGTGAAATTGGCCTGACATTGACAAAAGAATGACTGCTGTTCAGTGCTGGGTGAAAAGGGAGGGATGCTGGAGCAGTGTTCCTCCAACATAACCTGTTTAATGAACCTTTTTTAAATTTTGGATTTACCCAGCGTTGAGGAGCAAGTTGCACTAGTTTCTTGCATGGATTGTGGCCAAAATGTCCCACACAATCTGAGGCCTCTTAGCGTACCCGTTGAGAATACTACTAGCAGGTACTGCAGTGATGTACAAACATGAAGAGGATGCGTTATAGGATCATAAGAAATAGGAGCAGCAGTAGACCATTCAGCCCATCGAGCCTGCTCTGCCACTCAATAAGATCATGGCTGTTGTGATTGTTATGTCCAAAGTAATTGCTTTGTTGAGTGCTGGATTTGATCTCGAGTCCCTGAAGTGTTGAAGGGAGATTGTACCAACCTTTATTTTGCTCACACAGGACTAGGGTTTTTTGCGTGGCTCGCATTGACTGCTGAAATACTGACGATAGTGGCTTTATTTCACTCTTCCATTTCAGAAATGAGGACAAAGATAAGAAGCTAGGGCAACCAGGGACCCCTGGCTCCAGGGATTTACAGGCAGCTCTTCGGCGTCTCTCTCTTAGGCGAGAGAACTACCTCTGCGAAAGGAGATTTTTTGAGGACGAGCGGGAGAGGAAGTTGCAAGAGTTGGCAGAAAAGGGGGAGATCTCGAGTGGCTCTGCAACGCCGACGGAAAGCATCATGTCTTTAGGAACCAACCTCTCTGGAATATCTGATTTCACAAGGTTTTCAGGAATGTCTTTCAGCAGCCGGTCATACCTGCCAGAAAAACTGCAGATTGTGAAGCCCTTGGAAGGTGATGCGAAGCAACGCTCTCTTTATGTGCTGGTCTTCGACACTCTTTGGTCTCTAATGCACCATAAAAAATCAGGAGCCCTTTGTACCAATTATTCTTTCTATTTCAGAGATAGCCAGCCACGATGTTGGTTTGAGGTCCTCTGAAATAATCCTGCCTTTTTGACCCTTTTGAGAATTGTTGCAGTACTTACCATTGATGGAAAATGAACCAAATTTTTTAACATTAAAGGAACTGCCGTCAGCTATATTGGTTAAAATACTGCCTGTTTGTTCTGAACCTTTCACTACTCTTGATTAGCAAGCCATCAGCCATCATGTTCATAAACTGCAAAGGAAATTTAGCACTCAATGGGTTAAGTATGAAGGAGTATTTCTGGACCTTAGTCCCTCATGTCTTTTATTTTTAATTTCAAGTCCTTGAAAGAACAGCTTAATTCAGTTATGTATTTATTTTAGAAGATACCTTTGTTATTGTTTGAGACACAAACGCACTTGTTTAATTTGCTTCAACCTTTACAACAATCTTTCAGTTAGGGCTGTCAAGATATAGCGTCACTAATTCATTTATTCTTATTTCAAATAAAAATTGCTTTGAATTTCTGCCTTCTGCTTTGGTTGCTGTCTCTCTCATTGCTATTCTTCCTTCCATTCTATCTTGTTTTTGCCACATATCATTAGGTTTTGATTTTTTTCACTATAGGCTTCAGGCATCGCTTTTGATCTTAAACATTAGACAGTGAAGTATACGTGTGCGTGTGTGTGCGCCCCCGCAGCTGTTGGAGTTAAGCTATCAACAGATTCATGTGTTGAATTATATATGGACAAGTAGAATATCTATTTTTTTATTAAATGTAGTTAGGATTATGTTGGGGAACTTGCACTATTTCCTCATGTATTTAGTTCCTGCCCCAAGTCCTTTTTATATTTAATGTTAATTGTTGACATTGTTTGCCTTTGGGTCAGAATACCATGGAACAGAAAAATATGGATGAAACCTTATTTAAAATCAGACTTACCCAGAGCATAGACCATAGACTAATAACGTGAGCAACAAAGTGCGGCATGGCAACATTTATTCAGTGCTGTGGCAAGGAACTGCTTGTTTCCTTGTGTTTGCTATGCTTAGTGCATAGCAAAGGGTATTATTTAATCAAATGGTTAGAAGTGTGGTTATTGATAGAATTGTAATAAAGTACATGTGAGATTTGTATCTTTGACATCTATGCTGATTGTGTCTTTGTGCAATGATGAAAGAAGGTGCAGCGTATAAATTGCCCCTAGCCTTAATCCTGGCACAGACATCTTGTCCGGATGTTTGGTTGCAAAACAATTGGGTGTTTATACCCAAAAGTGCACTCTCTTTAAGTCTTTTGTCGACTGAATTTCCTTTGCAATGCAATATATGAACATGATTTCTGGAAACTCTTTGTTGGAACTATTTTGTAAATGGGTAACAATCGGGGAAATTCATTGTTTTTCATATATACATGTTTGAAACTACTTCTAGAGTCCTGTGTTTATAAAATGCTGTTGCTTTCAATGGTAATAATATATTATGCAACATAAATGCAGCATTATTCTTGTGTTTAAGAATGGATTTATTGACAATTAATGCACAAAGAAATTTGCGCCAACAGAAGTGTAAATTTGTGACACAGTCTCTTAACAAGCTCCCATGGACTCGAGGCTAGATCTACTGCTTGATAATGCAGTAAGACACATCAACCAAGACAGCCGCAGCTTCTATCCCTGCTTTGTGCTGACTTAGCTCATCTCAGCCATGGCAGAGTTTGGAGCGCTGTAATTGGTCTCTCTGGCCCTAGGGCTCCTGTTCCTGATTGCTATCCAATGACCTTTGCTGAAAATGTTTAGGCTATATATGAGGAGTGATGGCTGGGGACATACTGGAAGGTTATCAGCAACCATGAGGAAAATACCCCAGTGAGAATCGCTACCTTGAGAGAAAAAATCTGGGTGGTGACAGCAGGGGTGGAAGGCAGAAGTAAAAGCTTTCTGTTTTCTGAATTTGACCTTCATCTGAGTGATCGATTAAAAGGGTGATAAAGAAACCAGCAAATATCTTTTAAGAGGCTAGTATTGCATGTGGAGATGGATTAATTTTCTCTCTAACAGTAAGTGTGGGATATCGTGCATTACTGACTTCAACTGGAAATGGACACATCTGTTTGCAGCGACACCTAATATTATCAGAGGGTTGACTTACTGAAGACATTTGTTAGCAAATGGAAAATGTTTCTTTAATATGATTTAAGCATCACTTGTTTTAAGTGTTTATTCTATAATTCATTTGCAATTAATTTTGCATTATTAACTGCTTCGTACTAACTTTGTCCCTAAAAGACTAACACTGAAATGTCATCTAATAATGGAGTTTGCCACAAGTATCCTAAAGGAGGAAAATAAATTGCAATAATATAATTAATAAACTGAAATTATACCTGTGTAGCAATAATAGCATGCTTGCCTCTTAAAAGGTTAAACATCTTGGGATGATAAAATATTTTCAGTTATAAAACCTCAGTGGGGAGGAGGCAGACTTCCAGTATTTCCCTGTCTTCAGTTTGAATGTTCTATTAAATTGATTTAAAAACAATATCTTGTTTTACTTAAAGTAAATGAGTTAATATGGTAAACAGAGCATGCAATATTTGATAAGCTTTTTAGATGAGATGCTTAAAATAACATGTTAACGCAGCAATAATGAATGCATGATTTGGCAGCGTAACCATTTAATTTCACCCACTGCTTAAATCATTATTAATTAACTCTATTTTAATGGTCATCTTATTATATACAATAAATATGATGTGTTTTGTGTTAACAGGTTCAGCAACTTTGCACCACTGGCAGCAACTGGCCCAGCCAAACCTGGGAGGAATCCTTGACCCACGGCCTGGTGTTGTCACCAAGGGCTTCAGGCCTCTGGAGCTGGACACTGAGCAAGTGTACCACTTAACAGATTACGAAGAAGATGAACCCGGTGACCCTTCTTTCCGGGGTCTAGCTACCTCAACCCCGGTACAGCACAGGGAGGCCTCAGGTGAGAGGTCGAATGCACAAGTGCCTGTATCACACAGCAAGACGTTAGTGATGCAGTGTCAGCCAAACACAGTGGATTCACAGGAGTCAGCGGACGGTGATGAGGCTTCTGGTGAGGGAGCATCTCCTGTCACGTAAAAGTACCATTTGACAGGATGCTAAATGTTAGAGGATTTGGTACACGTCAACATGACATCTATATAATATTATGTCTTAAGTGGTGCACATCTGTTCTCAGATTAGTTTCAGATTTAAATAGTAATTTGGTATAGAAACAGGTATTCAACTGGAAACCTTATCTTCCAGTCATTGTTAAAAGCTCTCAATTACAGTTTTATTTATCACTTTTTGAAAACTGCATTTGGAATTTTGCTCCTTATGTTTCTGTTTTTATTCTTCAGACACCCCTACTTCTTCACTCTTTGGTGTGTCGGGATATTATGTATTTCTGGATTTTTATTTGCATATAGCGCCCAGTAGGAAACAGTATATGTCAAATTGGAGGGCTGAAAGTGTATTAAACTGTCTAGGGTAATCTCCTCTTGGGGATCAGATGATAGCTGTAAACGGCTCGAAGCTTTGGTGCCATCACTTGAGCTCAAAGCGATCTATATTGTCTATTGTATAATGCACATAACAAGTCCCTTATTTAACACTGTCAATGTGAAGGCCCAAGGGATATGTCCAAAGTATATGTGCAGGCCAAAAATTGTTCGTTGTTGAAGTGCTGAAAATGAACTAGTTTCTTATTTGGCGTGAAGCTCAGGAAGAGATGTAGATGCTTCAGGCAATACAACTTCACCCAAATTTCCTTTAGTTAAGCCTGTCAGAACTTATTTTAAACATTATACCTTAATTTGTGAGTTTGTCACAAAGGTGAAAATTTCCAACTCCTTGGTGACCGATCTTAACGCACCTCTTATTATAAATTTGCACGCTCTGCCTTTTCAAGGTGAAGGCTCAAGATCATCTCCTAGAGGGAAGGAGGAAGAGAGGAAGGACGGGGAGGGAAAACAATGCTTTAATATAATTATGTTTCTAGTAAGGGGCTTCTCATTTTTTCCTCTTCTATCTTTAAGGCATTGCAGGCTACTTGGATCATAAATATTGGTCGCCCTCTAGCATCTCATGCAATGGCCCACTACTTGTGTATGAACTGTGATAGCCAATGTCGGGAAACTATTTGTGCACGTTACTGCAACTAAGCTAATCTTGCCTTTCCCTGACATTCATATCTGGCCTCTTCTGGTTGTGATCAAGAGCGCGAGCTCTGGCAACTCTTATTTTTTTTAAACTCCCCCTGCATTGCATGGGGCCACTGATGAAATGTGCCATTGAACCTAACACCGCTGCGACTGAGTTCAGCTAATTCAGGACAGACTGGGCATCAGACGCGTTCCTGGTCTTGAGTGGCTTAGCCACACACTGGTTAAAATTGTTGAGCAGTCTCCAGTCAGGATATGCGAATGGGCATTGGCCAGTGGTTTTGTAATCATGTCCCAGTATCAGCTGTTTGCTTCCAGAAAGGAGGAGAGAAAATTAAGCGGTGAGGGAGGGCTCATGTCTTAACCTAGTCTATCATTTGATGGCTACTTTTGTACCAGTAATTATTTTCTTAAAAGCAGATTCATTAGGGTGGGTGTTTCAAAGAAATTTCATATAGGTCAGAATGTGTCGGGTTCCTTTTAAGCGTAACTACTGATTTGCTAACATATGTAACGAGTTATCCGTGGTACCGTAGTTTTGGATTTCGCAACTGTAGGAATTCGATCCTCCCAACTGATGCGACACGAAATACTGACTTCCTTTGCCACTTTAAGAATTATGAGTTTCGCTCTATTTTCTGCTGCTAGCTTTCTCTACAGCTTTTCAAAACTCTCAAGGATTTTCTGCTATGCAAAGATTTCTTTTAATGGATTTTTTTCCTTTAATACGTGATTCGTCCTTTTATGATTTAACTCATATCCCACCTGGAATTGTACTTGATGTATTTTCACTAAAATGTTCCTTGACATTTGTAAGATTTTGGGAAGTCAGAAAAAACCCAGAAAGCAGTGGAAAGCAGGGCTATTGAATTTATTCAAGGCGGAGTTAGACAAATTTTTAATAGACGGAGAGTTGAGGGTTATGGGAGGGGCAGACAGGAAGATGGAATTGAGACTACAACCAGATCAGCCATAATCTTATTGAATGGTGGAGCAGGCTCGAAGGGCTGCATGGCCTACTCCTGCTCCTAAATCCTATTTTCCCAAGTCACCAGTGCAAGGCTAATGCCCCAAATGATAGAATATTCCCCATAGAGTGCACTTTTAAAACCTCATAATACAGGACTGCACTTGTGTTAACTTAGACCATGCTGTTTTTAAAAAGGAAGGAAGAATCTAAATCATTTAGATAAATCAGTAAAGTAAATAGTCTGCACTTACAAGCACACTAGAAAATTAAATGGCAGTGGTTTTTAAAAAAAAGTAATTTCCCTGTCTTTTGCCAGCTATGGGAGTATTGTTCCCACTGCTGCTCTAAATCATTAAGTCTTTTAAGAAAAGGAACTTATCTTTGCTATCCAAAATGCAGGTAGATTTGATCATGTAGATTTGCTGAAAGCAAAAACTATTGTTATTACACCTTAAGTATTATTTAAGAAAACCATGTCTCAGTTTTGATCTACAGATGCTTAGATATGTATCTTCAACAGGGCACTGCCCTTATTGTACAGGAACATTTACGCTCTTTTTAATGTGTCATTTCTCCGATGTAGCTCTGAAGTAACCTGAACATGAGATTCATCTCCATCAATTCCCGAGTGGCTTATGCAATTGTGGCAGAGTTTTTTTTTTTAAGTGTAATTCAATCAGCTTCAGCATGTTCCAAGCCAAGCAATTGATTATTTTCCAGCATCGTTGGATGTGTTGATTTAGGATATTACAGTAATGCGACAATTAAATCAAAGATGAATGCCTTCTACCCCTCCCAATCCAGACAGACCTGAACTCCTGCAGGAAAAGTGTATCCAAATACAAGAATAAGAACAAAATGATATGAGAATTCAGTCACATAAGTTTGGAGTAAAATGGATGACTGGTTTGGGAAGGGTTCCACAATCTGATGTTGACTTTGTCAAGAATTGATTATTAGCTTTGGTAATTGCTGCAATAGCTGCTGATGTGTGTTTTCTGCTGTTTCCCTTTTTCTCCCCCACCCTTACTTCAGTTCACTATCCTGGTAAATGTATGTCCCACACCAGCTCCACCTTTACCTTCACAACCTGCCGCATTCTCCACCCCTCTGATGAACTCGCACAAGTCACTTCAAGGTAAGTGCAGGGCCTTTACACGGGTTAATGTGCCGACAAGCCAATTTCAACATGTCTTTCCTTTTCGTAGCGTGGAGAACTAAGTGCATGGGAAATTGTTGTTGTTTTCTTCGGGAGCGAAGAGCTTGCCTCTGCATCGTAAAATCTTGCCTCCCTCAAAGGAGGTTGTTACCTTTTTTGTCAAGTTTAAAAACGAGATGGGGACTGCAATAGGTTGGACTGGGAATGAAAAAGATGCCTTGAATTCTGACTTCCTTGCTGCCGATGATTCTTTTAAACCTTAAACTACCCTAATTACTGATAAGTTCAATTTGACCCACATAGAATCAAGTGAGGGGGAGAACACAGAATTCTGTCAATGATTTTGAAATCATTCTTGTTAAATTAGGTTTTTATATTTTAGAATGGTCTAAGTGGCCTAAAATCCAAAGCAAACTTATTAATTGCTCCATCCATCTATTATTGCTACAATGCAAAGCCTGTATTTATGTACAAAATCTCTGTTGAAAACCAAAGCATAATGTGAAGGACCCTTGAGAGATAATTCCTGGAATAAATTGATAGAGTTTGCACCACTTAAACAAGACATGGATTTGTAAAACCCATCACTCTTTTTGCTTTAATGTTGATTCTTTTTTGCCTTAATTTTAAGTTTGGAGATTGAGGACATCTTATTTTTCATGGCAGACCTTTGTTCCTCTCCTTGAGGCAAGATTAATGAACTTGGATCTTCCTTCAAATTTTGTCAGTCGTGTACAGGTACTGGACCCCTTATCCAGTGTCTCAAAATCTGGAAGGACCTGAAAGCCAGCTACATTCGAAGCTGACACCCTGGGTAGCAATTTGAATAAAACCCTTTTATTCTTTATTTTTCATACCTTATTTTACACATTATAAGTACATGTTAGGCCTAGGACCCAAAATCTGTAAAATCCCCAAACCCAGTGCACGTTATGCCCCGAGCTTCCCAGATTTGTTACATGTATATCAATTTTTAACCGTGTTCTGGCATCTGGAAACACCGGTATGTGTGCCTCAGAGGCACTTATAGACCCTAGTAAGTGTGCTGATGTAAGAGGTTAAAGACATATTTCAGCTTGACCTGAGGGCTGATATATATGAGATTGCCGTGCTAAGTGACTGAAAGAGAACAGGCCTCCCTTAGTTACGTGATTCTGTCAATGGAATGAGTTGGAAAGCTTTATCAGTGAAGCACAACACAAATGGTAACCCATGTGTTGTCAGAAAAATGCAGTGAGCAGCTCTTTAACAACAAATGATTTTCCACAGGTCTGATGAGGATGATGGAATTGCAGCATGTCATCGCATTTGAGGGCAATGTAGGGCAAGGACTGACCCACTAGGGTGAGATACACTGCCAGTGATACCAAAGCTGGCCCAATAGAGGTGGAAGTGAGGAATGCCGGAATGTGAAAAAATTTACCAAATCTAACCAAATATTTGACCACTGCACTATCTCTAACCTCGTTTCATCTATTGCTAGGATGTCAAGTTAACAGTTGTCTGCTGTTCGACATAGTTTTATTTTTGGTGCATGCAGGCAATCTTTGATGTGTGAAAATTGTAAGAAAATGGTAGGGAAAAATTGGGCAGCAAGTGAATCTTTTCTTCAATGTGCAGAGTGGCCTGGAGCCTTGGCTCTTTATTAGCGGTCGTAAGTATCTGATTATCAGAGTGACCCCCTATTAATGGATGTTGTCTGCGTTTGATGATTTGCGAGTATTAGTAATAAAACATTACTTGTCTGCCGTTTTCCACTAATGAAAATAAAACATAAGAAAGCATGACACAGGAAACAGGGGTTCACCTCATAAGGCTTATTTCTCGCACAGATCAGGTATCATATTTAATCTTTTGCCATTTAATCTTCTGTGGTAAAACTCCATGAAATTTGTCCCTAGTCCCCAAAAGGGGTGGTGATGATGCAGAACTCCAGAATATTCGCCTATCTCAATGCCTTCAAATTGTGTTAGTTCACTGTCCTTCAGATAGCAGCCCTTCCAAGCCCCAGCAGCACAGAAGCCATAGTGCCACATGAAATACTTGATCATCTCAATATGATCTTGCTAAACTCTAATCCCAGCTCCTAACCAGATATCCCTGCAGCTCCTTTTATCTGTTAATTGACACAACGTTGACTTTGCTGTGAGTGCATTCTGTTCATAATAGCAGCAACCTTTGTAAGTGATGGGATGTTTTGAAATCCAGAAGTCACAAATGAATAAATTACCTTCTTACAAGGAAAATAGGCAAATTGTTTTGTACACTGGCCATGTTACATAGGTTGTAACAATATTTGCACTACAGAAGTCTTTGTGCATAAATGTTCCAACCAGCTTGTTTAATTTGCGTAAATGTTCCTTATCTCATAATGTTTTCATTGTGCCACAAGATTGCATGAGCACAGCAAAATAATTACACCTATTTATAAATAAATGTGGATAAGTACCTAGTAATGATTTATGCAGTGGATACAGGATAAGCAGGGCAAATAAACCTTGGCCAGTGTGGTTATCAGTGGCACGTTGAGGCTGATTTCACAGCTGGCTGTGCCCAAGATTAGAAGCAAGTGCTCAAAATCATGAAGGGTCTGGATGGATTAGATGTGGCGAAACTGTGCCCCTTGGCAGAAGGGTTGCAAACCAGAGGCCGCTGATTTAAGACAAATGGCAAAGGAATCAAAGAAGGTGTGAGGAAAATGTTTTTGTGTGTGTGCAGAGAGTGGTTAGGTGCTGGAATGTACTGTTTGAGAGTGTGGTGGAGGCAGCTTTAATGGTGGCTTTGAAAAGAGATTTGGGCAATTATTTGAAGGGAGAAAATTTGCAGGACTACAGGGGTTGGGGTGGGGGATGGTGTGTGAGACTTTGAGTTGCTTTTGTAGAGAGCTGGCACAGGCATGATGTAATATTGCTGTAATATTTCTATGATTCATCAGATGGTCTGTTTATAAACATTTGCTACAAAGAGGAATAAGTGCATGTTTTGGGTCTCGATGGCTTGTAGTGTATTTCTGATAGAAGCATTGTGAAACATCTTTTTTCTTGATTCTAGACATCTTTTTGATTGTGATGTCCTTCTTACAAAATATCTGAAATAATCTATCCAAGATGACCTAATTTCAGGTGTTATTGTGGTTTTCAACATTGTGGTGGGCTGTGTGTTTCATGCCCACACTTCCACACATGGCAGCCTTCAAATCTCAGGTGGACTATGGGAGTGGTGCTGTTTGGAGATCAGAGAAATTTCCCAAAGCGAGGGGTGCAGACTTCTTCCCAGGAAATGTTGTGTTTTGGTCAGGAACTTACTTTGGGAATGAGCTGCTGGCTAAATATCAAAAAGTTGATTTGTGTAGGATCTGTTTGGTTGTAGGGAGGGAGATGTCGACTCACCAGATTGTTACCAGGGCTATAAGAATTAAATTACGAGAGGAAATTGCATAAACTATTCTTGTATCTTCCCTGAATTATGGAACGATCTGATTGAGGTTTCTTTTTTAGAATTTCGAAAGGAATTGATGAAGTGGCAGGAGAAAAAAATGTTTTCTGCTGGCAGATAAGTCTGAGATAAGGTGGCATAACATTAAAATCAGAATCAGGCCATTCAGGACGGGCGTTAGGTGACATTTCTTTGTGCACAGGGTAGCAGAAGTGTGGAACTCTCCCACTAAAAGCAGTAGCTGCTACCTCAATTAATCATTCTAAATCTGCGATCGCTTGATTTTTGTTAGCCAAGTGTATTAAGAGGTAGGAGCTAAAATGTGTTCATGGAGTTAGGGTACAGACCATCCATAATCTCTAAATGGTGGAACAGGCTAAAGGGGCTGAATGGCCTGTTCCTGTTTTCCTCTGGTGGCCTTTCATCTCTTGAACCTGGGTTCAAATCTAGCCCAGAGTGAAGGCTGTCACGTGCAAGTAATTTGGGAAATCTTTGTAGGCAAGAGCTCCCAAAACAAAAACTGCTGGTCATTATTGGTTAAATTTACCATCTTATCAAGGCAGCGGGGGGGCATTTGGTTGGGGGGGGGGTGCAACTTTACACAATGGGCAATGCTAAGTTAAGTATATTCAAGGTGGAGATAGACAGATTTTTAATAAATAAGGGAATCAAGGGTTATGGGGAAAAGGCAGGGAAGTGGAGTTGAGGATTATTGGGTCAGCCATGATCTCATTGAATGGTGGAGCAGACTCGATAGGCTGAATGACCTACTTCTGCTCCCATGTCTTATGGTATTATGCTCTTGAGGTTGGAAGTGTAGGCACATTGCTTTCAGGGTGGAGACGTTGGAAGTGTAGGCACATTGCTTTCAGGGTGGAGACGTTGGAAGTGTAGGCACATTGCTTTCAGGGTGGAGACGTTGGAAGTGTAGGCACATTGCTTTCAGAGTGGAGACGTTGGAAGTGTAGGCACATTGCTTTCAGGGTGGAGACGTTGGAAGTGTAGGCACATTGCTTTCAGGGTGGAGGCAGCCTAACTCTTCATCTCACTATCCAAATCCTAGCCTGGTAATTCTCGAGGCCAACACGGCTTAGCAAAATGATGAGTGTTTGCTCCTCAACTCAAACATTTCTCTCCTTCATGAGCCTGAAATTCACATCCATTTATTTTTTTAAAAAGTCTCTCATTTGTATGATTTTTTTTTTAAAGCTAAGTTTCCTCCTCTTTACCTAAACGTAATGCAATATGGAAAAGCATGCCAAAAATATTTTGTTTCAAGAAATCAAATCATTAAATCAGTTATAATTTAGCTTTATTTTGCTGTTATGGGAAAGATGCCCAAAGTTTTAATCATTCTTTCTGATTTTGGTTTGCAGTAGCACATTAAACAAGTGGAAATAATTACTGTTGGAATGTTCATAATATTTACAGTATTGACAATGAACTCAAGGTATTTTGGTTTCTGTTTTGACTTTATTCTGTTGTGAAGTGCAAAGTAGTAATGAAGTACAGTTCTGAATTTGAGTATTTTTATAATATTTCCTAACCTCTGTAATAATTATTTCAATTAACATTTAGAAATTGAAATACTAGTTCGCAGATACCAATATTAGAGATTTATATGTACCACGTGTATTTAATGTTTGTCCAATTAACTCCTCTCACTTTACCTGTTGGAACTGATAAAATAACAAGAAGCATTTGTCGATACTATTTGTTATAGAGTAGCCAGGAGGTCTTGTGGTGCAATGGTAGTGTCCTTAGCTCTGGGACAGAAATTCTGGGTTCAAGCCCCACTTCAGGATTTGATGGCCGAGAATGATATGTTCATCACATGGCCAAAAGGTTGACTATAATGGCAGGTGGTAAGAGTGGGAGAGTTTGCTGGTCAGCCATATTGTAGAAGGTAATGGCAAACCACCGCAGCACTTTGCCAAGCGTAATCATGGACCAATCCAATGGAAGTCTGTGACTGCCAATGCCCTCTTAGGGCATGGTGCCTGAAGGAGGAGGAGGATGGAGTGGTCACATTTTGTTGATTACTGAGCCCATACATGACAGATATAAAGTAAGAGTATTTTTTTGCGTGGTACATGGTTTAAATCCTTTGAATTTTGGATTAATATGCAATAGTACACTAGTGATGATGATTAGCCACCAAGTCATCTACACTCATGAATTCTGCAGCTGCTAACAGACATGTGAAACTTAAGTGTTCTTTATTTGTGCTACTATTAACTTCTAAATCATGTCTTGGTGTTCTTCCCTCTCTCCCTCACTCCCATCCCTCTCAAATCCCTGATTTCTCACAGTGACAACTGCTATGAACGTTCCTGCAGTCTGTGAGTGATCTGTTTGCTGAATTTTTCCCCTGGTTAAACATTTGTTTAAACCAGTATGATTGAAATATATCAAAAACCTAATTGGTAATTAAAGTAATATAAAAATCTGTCAACAAAATATATCTTGGTTATTTTGCTACTGCATTTCTGCACAAAGGCTGCCTCAGCTAAGATATAGGGCGCAATAATAAAATATTCACAAACTCTTTGGCCAATCAATCAAGTTGTTTTGCTCATCAGAGTGTAAGAAGATATACAATAAGAATCATCTAAAGACCACTTATGATTCATTTTATCATTAATTCTATTTTTTAATCTCTAGGCAATTCCCAAAATTAAAATCCCTAAAAAAAATACATATCCTACACTATTCATCCTTATAGCGTTTACAGGCGAATGTATTATTATAGTGGGACCTCTCAGCACTGTTTGTATTTTGCTGCTGTGATAGCTTATATGTGGAATGTTGAATAATAGCCAGTTGAACATTGCCGACGTGAAGCGTGATGGAACCAGTCGGTTGTGGTAATTAAGTCTTAGTTTTTCTTTGTGAAAAGCAGCACATCATTCAAGTTTTGAGAGAGTCTGTTGATAAGTGTGGATACTCCTTGTATATACTCCTTTAACAAACTGCTTGAGCCAAGAAAACACTTCATTTTCAACAGTTGGTCACCACCCAGTTCCTGAATAAAATTGACTGAATTAACAATTAATTGCCGGAACTTAATGAGGGAAATTAAACTTTCTATTGTGTGTCTCTGTGAGCTATTGTATCCACTTCTTTTGTCCTTTTTGGTTTTATCTGTCCCTTTGTCCCCTCCTCCCCATTAAGGTTCTTGCATCATCACTTTACTTAAGGGCTAAAGAGTTGAGACACTCAGCTACAGTTAATTCCGATCTCTAGCAGGAGTGATGCTTGTAAATTGTCCCACTGATTTTTCCTTATCTATCTTTCCTTTTCTACTAACAGCTCACTTTGCCCCGTCTTGGCATTTCCTGAGACTATAAATTTGCCATGTTTGGCCATTTTGTGTGCAAATCAGTGTCTTGCTTTCTTGTGTCAGATACAGACTATGGTGTGCTGAAGTCCGTAACACAAACACAACTTTGTGCTTAGCCTCCCTTCATTAAAGCATGCGTATGTTATTGTTTGGACAGAATTTTGTTGTGATTTCAGTGCATCTTAGGTACATCCTCAAACTTTCTGTGGTAATTTCAACATTAAGCCTCAAAGCTTTTTAAACCATTCAGTTGTTAGCAGATGCTTAATGTAAAAAGTTTGTGTAGAGTTACTCCTGATGTTGTTTATTCTGTAGGGGACCTTTATGACCTCACTTATGTATGTAGTGACCTTCTGCTAAGTTTTCTGTTTCTCTCCCCATTCTTAGCGTTCACTCTGCGCCTGCTCCAGCTTGTGGGATCTTGAGTAATGTAAAATCGACTCCGGTTGGTACTCCATGCACACCTCGACGCCTGAGCTTGGCTGAATCCTTTACTAACCTGCGGGAAGGCACTACCACAATGAGCATCTCTTTGGGCTTGGTCAAATTGTTGAAGGAGCGAGGAATCTCGGCGGCCGTGTACAATCCATACAGCTGGGACAGGATGGGCCTCAACAGCAGCGCTAACCTTTACACTCCCAAACCAACTACTGTACCCTCCACCCCTCCCAACTCACCATTGTATTCAGTGTGCCCTTCTCTGTCTCCTTTTGAATGTAAGGGCACTTGCAGTCATTATGACAATTTCCTAGCCTCCAAGCCAGCCAGTTCCATGTTAAAGGAGATGAGAGGGGACAAACCAGTGAGGCACAGTGAAAGCCAGACAGATGTGAGCATCTCCAAAATCAACCTGGTTGACAAAGTGAAAAGGCTTGGCATTGCCAAAGTAGTTCAGCCAGGCATCACACCCGTACGTGAGTCTTCAGTGATGGATGAGAAGGGGCCCCTGCTTAACAGGGCCCAAGGATCAATGAATGCTTTTGCCCAGGGCACTTTGGTGGGTGAGAGCCTTGGGTTGGGTTGCACCCAGGTGGTCACAGGTGCTATTGGAGGGATTCAGCTAAACACTGGTATCCGAAGGAATCGCAGTTTCCCCACTATGGTGGGTGCCAGCATGCAGATGAAAGGACCTGCTCCAATGAGTTCAGGAATTCTTATGGGAGCCAAAATACCCAAACAGACTAACCTACAATGAAGGTTAAATGCAGTGTTGATCAACTACCGATAAACTGAATTTCAGTGTTTGATACATTGACTTTAGTGCCTGATAGGAGTAGAACAAACTTTGTATAATTATGTACATAGGTTTATGGTCTGAAATTCATTGTAAGCAACTTATTTAATTTAAGGTCCTAGCTATACATATGTGTATATATATATTAAGGAAGTACTCTTCTGTGATTTGAAACATGCACTCACATTGAAGTGGATGTTCTAAGAATAACTTTTTAATTAAGGCAGGTAGATTGAATTTTGCACTGTATATTGATAATTTGACTACACAGTACAATCGGAGACTGGAGCAGCTGCTTTGTACTAACTATGCAGTCCATACCAGTGTAATCGCTGTGTACCTGTTATGGACATGCAGAGTTACAGAGGAAATTGTTTTAACTAATGCACTGTATTTTAAAGAAAAATTAACTTGTTTCATTGTAAGAAGCATCATTTTTAAACTGTATGTTTTTGCTATCAACTTGAAATGTTGTTATGATGGCCACATTTATCCATATACCGAGCTCCTTGTTGAAGGACGCTAACTATAGTTTGTAGGTGTGTGCAATGGAGTACAGTTAGCACTAGTAATTATTACAGAATCCAGTGTTTGTGTGACTTTTATATTTACTTGAATTGATGCACGGTGTGAGGGGGGGGTACCTTAAATGCAAAATTCCCATCTGCACTGTTAGTTGTAAATACAAGTTTCTGTCAAAATGTTCACAAGCAACAGCCTTCAGGCCCCTTTGAATCTGAGTTTGTTTTCTCTGACTGAGGTGACCCACCATGGTCTGATGTGCATTTATTCTATATATTTTGGAAACAAATAGGCCTATTACTGCATGTGTGTTAAATGCCTCCTTATGATTTCACACTGTGCAATTTTTTTTTTAAAGTGAATACTAATATTTTGTTTAGGCCATGTTGTGTGTGCACATTGGTTTCCAGTGAGTTGAATTTCCATTAATTCGGAGGGGAAAAGCATTTTTGAATGCGCTGGATGACATAGCTGACCTGATATGGTTCCCTATATTGTAGGTCACTATTGGTCGATTAGCCCATCTACCGAAGGGAAATTCCAACAGCAGAAACATACAATCAAGGGGACTTTCTCCACAAATCAGGGCTCTCACACACACACATATACACACACAGGACGTATTAACACTTTTAAGATTGGGGTCTAATGTATGAGCAAGTTACAACAGTATCTGTTCGTCTACTGATGAGTTGGAATAAATCAGTGTAAACTGCCAGAATTGTGCATTTTTTTTAATTCTTCACTGTAATGCATGCAAAGTGATCCTCAATTTGGTATTCACCCTATTGTGGTGTAGTGGTAATGTCACTGGACTATAATCCAGAGGCCCAGGCTAATCCTCTGGGGACGTGGGTTCAAGTCCCACCATGGCAGCTGGTGAAATTTGAAATCAGTTAATAAATCTGGAATTGGAAGCTAGCCTCATTAATGGTGACCATAAACTATCATCGATTGTTGTACAAACCCATTTGGTTCACTAATGTCTTTTAGGAAGGAAATCGGCTGTCCTTACCCAGCCTGGCCTACATGTGAATCCAGACTCTTAACTGCCCTCTGAAATGGCTGATTGAACCACTCAATTCAAGGGTAATTAGGGATGGGCAATGACTTCTGGCCTTGCCAGTGACACCCACATGCCATGAAAAGATTTAATATAAAAAAAAGGTTATGTATAAAATCTGAACAGGAACAAACAGGTAAGTTTTTTTTGGCATAAGGTGTTTGTCACACGTCAGGCAAATGGACTATTTATCTGATTGTTTCTTTGATTGTTAAAGGTTCAATTTCAAGCATTTTCTGAGCTACTTGGGCTCCAGGAATAAGCCTTTGGAAGCCAGTAGCCCCTGGACTTGAAGTGTGCTTGTGTGAACGTCAGAATGAGGGCACAATTGGGCTCTGCTATTCTTCATTGCCCTCTGTCCTTAACCGTTGGTCAAAAAGCTTTAAGCTGCCGGGACTGTCATGTGGAAAAAGTGAGCCACCATTGGGCTAAGCCCGAGAGGAAATCGTGGGCCATTCGTGAATTGTAACCTGACAAAGATTGTTGAGAGGAAGAAAGAAATTAGCAGGGGGGTGGTGAGAAAGAGTGCACTGAATGAGCTGAGAGACTCTCCAATAATGATCTGAAACTATACTTTGCAAATAAGGCAAGAGGAGGAGAATGAAATGTCAGTATCCAACATCACAAATATTTCATATGGGTAACTGATAGAACTGAGCGTTTTGACGGAAGTTTCCTATCCATAATATTAACCTGTTTTCCTCTTGAAGTTGCAATTAGGCCTTTCTATATCCAGTATTTTCTGTCTTTACTTCAATACAGCTTTTCTTTTCTACCTCTAACAATTGTGACTTGCAATTAGCATCACAGTGAAGAGATTTGACATCGCAGCCCACTTTCTAACATGTGTGAGGTATTCACCTTTTAAAATAATGAATTTTCATGAGCCACGTTTATAGGCTTTCAAGCAAATACTTGGGCAAAATTGTTTTACGATGTCACTGACATTATGATGCATACCTGGAAATATCTTATCCTTGTATGTGAAGGGCTGGATTTTCCTGGAGTCAAGGAGGTTCTGTGGACCTTTCAGCCGGGACCCGATTCTAGGATTCCTGACCTCATTGTGGGGATAGGCATGTCCTAGTCCTCTGCGATTTTCATGGTGGGGGAAGGAGGCAGCTTTTCAAGGAGTCATGGTTCAAGGCACCTGAGAGGACTCATGAACTATAGTCTGCATGAGGGGGAATCTTTTGAAAGGTAAGTTCAAAAGGTCCTTTTCTTAACCACTACCCCCCCCCACCCCATGCCAAGCAATGGCATTTCCATGCCCATTCCCCCACTATAGGCTGTATAGAATTAATGAACCCTATGGTGATGGGATGTGTTAAGGAAAAGCTTTAAAACAACAGTCATTCATTGATAAGTTCCCACTTTTTAAAAGAAAAGCTTTTTACTACAGGCCAAGAGAAGTGTCAATCATGCAGACATTTTAAAGTATCAATAGCAGAAATTGCAAGCACTTGAAACCTCTATCATGTGTAAGTAAACATTGTGCAATTGACAGAAGAGGTCAGAGAGTCAGAGTTGTTGAGCAATGTTTTCCCTGGGGCTCAGGTGTTTTAGTACTCTTATGGATGTCTGGGCTCTCAACCAAGAACTCATAATGAGGCTTGGCTGAAAGCCCAGAAATTCATTAGCCTGTTGAAACATTTGAGCTTTAGGGAAAACATTGCTTGATTGCCAGTGTGTGGTGGGTGAGTGGAACATGGCTTAGCTTGGCATGAGGAGCCATGGGAAATGGGTGGGGACATAGCTTGGCATGGGGTCATGAGGGTCCATGGAGCTGGGGCATGGGAGTGTGGGCCTGTGCATGGATGGGGTATGGGGAGTGTGGGGCTGAGGTGTGAGTACTAGAGGACATTTCAATTCTTACAACTGGGGCGAAGTCCCACACCACTGAGGAGGCATGTTAAACAGGCCGCCTTGGCACTGGCAGCCCCTGTGGCTACGTCCGAACTCTTTCCCGGCCCAGCTGGCCTGACTGCAGCTCGCGATGAAAATCCCGCCTTTGCTGGCACTTTCTCCCAAGGAGGGTGGGCAGAGCTGGGAATTTTGGAAACTCGTGCTCCCGGCCTCACTGATGAAAATCCAGCCCGATGTAACAGATTACTATACATTCTTTAAAATGTTTGGGTTGCTGTTAAATTGTGCAGGTCATTGACTTGGGTAATTTTTTGATGACGTGTCTGTATGGTATTGGTGCTTGTAATGTGGGAAAAGCAAAACCTGTTTATTATGTCATGGGCGCTTTAAAAGTTGTTTCCCCACAGTCGCCTGTGAACAATGTATTTGTACGAGTGGATGTATTTTCTTACCTGTGGAGTGAGACATTAGATTTAAAACAGCCCAGCAGCGAAGCCTTTTTACTTAAAGGGAAAATGGTTAGTTTATTTCACTCTATTGCTCTGGAAGTTACTTAAGAAAAGATAAAGTTACTAACACATGAAGATTAGTTACAGATGAAGGTAATGCGATATTTAATAAAAATGGAACCAGTTCAATCTTTATTACTCGATGCAGGCCTGGTAGCTTCTGAAGTCAAAATTTCAGGTGCCTAAAGTGAAAGCTTTGAAGTTGTAGTATTGTCTTTGCAGCTGCGATGGCTTCTACAGTTGACTTTTTGGAGGTTGCTTTCACAGGTGGCTTAGTGGATGGAATTGGGTTTACAAGGAGGAGAGAAGATTCCTTCTCTGTTTCTGCATGTGTGTCCTTTCAAACCGCCCAGTTTCTTATAGCAGGCCATTAGGTGTTTTTTGGATGTCTGTCTCTCTCTCTCTCTCTCCCTGGCTTGAAGCTCATGTCTGATTCTCTGAAAGTGTTACTCCATAGGTGTCTCAGCTTCCTGCCCTTTCTGATGCTTTTTGCAGGAGCTAAGATGGGTCACTGTTACCATGTGAGCTGTACAAAATACCAAGTCATCTCCCAAATAAGGCATCGACACTTCAAACAGGCCTTCTGCCACGTGTGGCTCTTAGCTGTTGTCCTGACCAAGGCACGATCTACATTCCCACAATGAGGTGTCAACTAAACTTCATTATAGAACCATAGAACCATATCTCCTGGATGAGACCACGGTGAACCATAACTAAATTAAGGATTGTCTTTTGTCCTCAAGGAAGAAGAGATGCAGCCTGACATCCACAATTCTGTCTGTAGCTTGGAGCCATTTTCAAACAGTCTTTAAATTCAGTCCAAGGTTTTTTTTTTTAAATGTTTTTTCTAAAAATGTGTAATAACATAACTGCGCACCATAACAATTGAATGTCAATTAATTGAAAAGTAGCCAAAAAACAACCACTAATCGCTACAAAAGGAACCAAGCAACTGAATACATTTCTGATGACCTTTAATCACCATAATTGCCTAAATGCATCCTTTTATATCTCCCGGTGATATTTTTTTTTTAAAAGGAATTCTGATACAAATGGCAAAATTTACCCAGCCCATATTCCTTAGCTTGACTTCCCTGTTTTTTTTTTCCAAACATAAATTTCTCCCAGGGCAGTAATCCTTGTCCTTTGGCTCCTGATCATGTTCCAGTGCTCTGTGCATTTGAGAGATGTCACTGGTAGCAATGCAAGCTCATGTGATCAAAATTCTCTTGTTTCCTCTCCACCCCTTTATTCTTGCCTCTCAGCATCAAGTATGAGAGTCCAGGCCCATCTACCAGGCTTGTACACTGCCATTCTTCTCTATTGTGTGCACTTGGGTCATGGGGAAAAGTGGGGGGGGGGGGGGCGGGGTGGGGGTGGGGTTGCGGGTGGTGGGGAGGTGGTGAGGGATTGTCCTCCGTTCCACAGTGGGCCCAATGGGTCATTGGGCAGACATTCAGTTGATCTCCTTGGCTGTCTTAGGAGGGATTGATTAATGAAGGAAATATTTGCATAATGACATTTATTATTTCAAGCAACAGCACCTCACCCCTTTGTATTCTACCAGCAATTTCAGTGATAGGGGAGGGCTGAGACCTGGGGTGAAACTTGAAAACAAGGATGAGCTTTTTAAAATCAGACCGCGAAACAATGTAGATCAGTGAATGCAGGGATGATGGGTGACCAGGATCCAATACAGAAAAAACAATGTGTGCACGCTTTGAGGGTTAATCTCTACCTGAAGTCTAGTTTTTTTTAATTTCTTTAATTTAGCAATTAAGTGAAAATTACTCAAGTTTTATTCCAGCCTTAAACCAGAGGTATACAAGCTTTTTGAGAGCAACTGCAGATAGTTGATTAGGTAGCCAGCTTAAACTGGTTTCCAGAAGTTTGAATCGGTCGTTTTTCAGGGAGCATAAAAAGAGGCCTTCCTCTGCTGTTTTGGTCTGCACTGAGTGCTGCTTTTGTGCACAGTGTAAAGTGGGAGTTTAGTGAGTGAGGGAGTTCAGTGAAGAGGGGAAGGAGGTGCTCTTTTTCCTACCTTTTTCAGCTTTCAAAAGCTGGCTCTTTGGTAGAGGGAAAGAAGCTGATTAGTGGGTAACTGGTAAGTTATTCTAATTGTAATATATAGTTTTTAAAGTCACAGCATGGCAGGTCAGCTCGGCTGAGTGGAATGTACATCCTGTGGTTTGTGGGAAGTCACGGACCCACCATGTGTCTTAGCCGAACACATCTGTGAGAAATGTCACCAGCTGCATAAACTTGAGCTCTGCGTTTTGGAACTCGAACGGCAGCTGGAGTCACTAGTGCATCCACAAGGTTGAGAACTATGTGGATAGCATATTTAGGGAAGTTGTCACACTGCAGGTTAGGAAATACAGACAGTGAGGGAATGGTTGACTGCCAGGCTATCTGAGAACACCAGGCAGGTTGTGCAGGAGTTCCCTGAGTCTATCTTGCTTGCTAATCGGTTTCCCATTTTGGATACTGGTGAGGGTGATGGTTCCTCAGAGGAGTGCAGCCAGAACCAAGCCCATGGCACCACAAGTGGCTCAGCTGCACAGGAGGGGAGGAAGAAGAGCGGAAGAGCAATAGTGATAGGGGATTCAATAGTTGGGGGTAAGACAGGTGTTTCTGTGGCAGTAAACATGATTCCAGGATGGCGCATTTCTTCCCTGGTGCCAGGGTCAAGGATGTCACAGAGTGGCTTCAGGACATCCTTCAGGTGGAGGATGAATAGCCAGATTGCTCTACGTTGGTATGAATCGCAGAGGGATAAGGTCACGAAAGCAGATTTAAGGGAGCTAGGAAGGAAATTAAAAAGAAGCACATCCAAAGCAGTAATCTCTAGATTACTCCCGGTGCCACGTGCTAGTGAGCATAGGAATAGGAGGATTTTCAATTGAGCATGCGGCTTGAGAATTGGTGTACAAAGGAGAGCATTAGGTTTCTGGGGCATTGGCCAGGCTCTGGGGCAGGTGGGATCTGTATAAGATGGACGTGTTATACCTTAACAGAACAGAGACTGATATCCTTGCAGGGAGATTTGCTAGTGCTGCTGGGGAGAGTTTAAGCTGGCTTGCCTGGGGGATGGTAACCTGAGGAGCAGCTCAAATTGGAAGGAAGTAAAGCTGGTAATGGGAAGTAGAAAAATAGCAAGTGAGATTAAGGCAGGCAAAACAAAGATGAGCATCAACTAGGCCCAGAATGTGGAATAATGTCAGAAGTATAAAGTTAAGGGCACGCTACCTGAATGCACGCAACATTTACAACAAGGTAGATAATTGAAAGGCACAAATAAAGGTAAATGGGTATGATCTAATTGCCAATACAGAAATGTGGCTATAGGGTGACCAAGACTGGGAACTGAATATTCAAGGACTTTTGACATTTAGGAAGGGCAGACAAAAAGGGTTAGGAAAGAGAGACAAAAAGGGATGGCGTTATGCTGATAAGGGATAGGATCAGTACATTTGTATGGGAGGGATTGGAAGAAGAAAATGTAGAATCAGTTTGGGTGGAGCAAAGAAACAGCAAAGATCAGCAAACGTTGGTAGTTATTGTTTATAGGCCACCAAACAGTAGTGGGGAGCATAGCATTAATCAGGAAACTAGAGAAGCATGTATATTGGGTGGCTTTAATCTGCATATAGACTGGGTAATCCTAACAAGTACTCATGCAATGGAACACGAGCTTCTGGAGTGTGTTAGAGATGGTTTCTAGAGCAGCATGTTGAGGAAGCAACTAGAGAACAAGCGATTTTAGATCTAGTATTATGTAACGATAAAAGCTAATTAATAATCTTGTTGGAAAAGAACTTTTACGGATGAGTGACCATAATAGGATAGAATTTTACATTATGTTTGAAAGTGAGGTAGTTCAATGTGAAGTCAGAATGTTAAATCTGAGCAAAGGAAATTATGAAGGTATGAGGAGAAAATTGGCTGAGATGGATTGGGAAAATATATTTAAAAAGTATGATGGTACATAGGCAAAGGATAGTCTTTAAATAATTATTTCATTGTGTACAGCAACTATACATTTCTTCAAGGCAAAAAGAACCCAAAAAGAAAAGTCAGTCCACTGGCTAGCAAAGGAAGTTAAGGATTGTATAACATTAAAATAAAAGGTTTATAAAGTTGCCAGAAATAGTAGTAAATGTGAGGATTGGGTGCATTTTAGCATACAGCAAGGGAGGACCAAGAAACTGATAAAGGGAGAATAGAATATGAACGTAAACTAGCAAAAAACAAAAACGGACTGTTAAAGCTTCTATAGGTATGTAAAAAGGAAACTCTTGGATATGACAAATGTGGGTCCATTACAGGCAGGAGAATCTATAATGATGAGGATAGAAATGGCAGAGAAGCTAAATGTAATGGGCAAGGTACAGACCATACCCAAGCAGCCCATGCTCGCAAAACTCAAAACACTGTCCAACATTAGATGTGATTCTATGATTGGACAATGTTTGCTAAATAATTCTGAGAGCTGAGAATTATGCTGATAACCAATTAAGATTGAGAGTCAGGCTGTCAGTGTAGCACATTTGAGAGTTTTGGAAATTACATATATTAATACACAGGGCCCTGTTTGCAGGCAGAATGAACATGTGTACACTTTACACCTGGTTCAGCTAAACAAAATAAGTGACAGTCATTCGCTGGTTCATTCCTCAGGGCAATGCCTTGAGCAATCAGAGTCTTTGCCTGGTTTAAACTTCAATGCCCAGCAGTTAACTTTCAGTCACCATCAACTGGTGCATTCTCCATGTTTCTGCCAATCAGAGTCCACTTAACAACCAATCAGCAGTCTCTTCTTATACCATAAAAATTGTTGTTCCCTTTAAATTTGGTTTCTTGCAAATTGGCCTGATGAGTGCAAGGCAAAAGTTTTGACAATTTTTTTTAGTAATACTCGAGAAGCTAAATCATTAATGTGTCTGCCTTCACTGAGGAAGATAGAAGAAATCTCCCAGAATTAGAGATCCAAGGGACTAGGAAAATGAGGTATTAATAAGAAGGGAATTAGTATTAGTAAGAAGGTTATGTTGGAGAAATTAATGGTACTGAAGGTCGTTAAGTTCCCGGGACTTACAATACTCTGGGATGCAGGATATTAAGAGGTAGCTATGGAGACAATGGATGCATGGGTTAAATTCTATAGATTCAGGAATGATTCTTGCAGATAGGAAGGTAGTAAATGTCACCCCACTATATAAGAAGGGAAGGAGAGAGACAACAGGGAACTATAGACCTGTTAGCTTTCTATCATTTGTAGGGAAAATGCTAGAATCTATTCTAAAGGATGTGATAAATGGACATTTGGGTAATAATGGTCTGATTGGGCATAGTTAACATGGATTTATGAATGGGAAATCATGTTTGACAAACCCGTTGAAGTTTCTTGTGTGTTGCTAATAGAATTGAGAAAGCAGAGTTGGTGGACGTAATATACTTGGATTTTCAGAAGACTTTTGATAAAGCCTCCTCCCACCCCCACAGGAGGTTGATTAGCATAATTAAAGCATGTGGGATAGGTGGTAATATATTGGCATGGATTAAGGATTGGCTGACAGGCTGAAAACCAAGTAGCAATAAATGGCTCATTGTCATGTTGGCAGACTGTGACTAGTGGGGTACTTGAGGATCAGGACATGGGCCCCAGCTGTTCACCATATATATCAATGACTTGGATGTGGGGACCAAATGCAATATTTCCAAGGTCGCGGATGACACAAACCTAGTGGGAGTTGTAAGGAAGATACAAGGTGGCTTCAAGAAGATTTGGCCAGACATAATGAGTGGGTAAGAACATGGCAGATGGGATATAATGTGGAAAAATGTGAGATTATCCACTTTGGTAGGAGGTATGGATCTGCAGAGTATTTCTTAAATGGTAAGAGATTAGAAAGTGTAGATGTACAAAGGGACCTGATTTCCTTATCAATAAGTCATTGAAAGCTAACAGGCCGGTGCAGCAAGCAACCACGACCACTACCACCTAGAAGGACAAGAGCAGCAGACACCTGAGAACACCACCACCTGGAGGTTCCCCTCTAACTCACCATCGTGACTTGGAAATATACTGCTGTTCCTTCACTGTCACTGGGTTAAATCTTGGAACTCCCTCCCTAACTGCACCGTGGGTGTACCTACACCACATGGACTGCAGCAGTTCAAGAAGGCCCCATCACTTTCTCAAGGGCAACTAGGGATTGGCAATAAATGGTGGCCCAGCCAGTGACACCCACATCCTGTGAATGAATAAAAATAAAATCCATCACCAAATCAGGTTGGACCACATCAAGCACCATCAGGCTGCAATTTCTGCTAAAAACACACGCTCCTAGATCACCATGGAATGCAAGTATAACTCATGATTACTGCTCTGCAATATCCACCATCTCCTTAAGTCCTTCTCCCAACCTCATTTACCCTTGCCTCTAACACCTTAAAGGTTTGCATGACTTCTTTGTCACTCAAATTGAAATTAGCCAGTCAACTGCCTCCACTGCTTTCATCACAGCCATTCTCCCCCTTCCCCCTCCATCCCTCACCCCTTGCTCCCAATCCCCAAGTGAAACCATGAAATTATCCAGTTTCTCTTCAACATCCCCTCTGGAGTTATCTTGTTTTTGAGCTCCACCTCCTGCCCACCTGGATTCCATTCCTGCTGACCATCCAACTTCCTCTCCTTGCCTCTGTATTGTAAAGGCTCCCTTTCCTCCAGTACTGTCGCCCTCATTGTCAAAACCACTGCCACCACTCCTCTTTCCAATTGTAAAAAAAAGTATCCTCAACCTTGTCTTCTGGCAAAACGCTACTATATCTCTACCCTCCCTTTTCTCTCCAAAGTTATTGAATGTGCTGCCGCTTCTCAAATGCGTGGCGTTCTTTTCTGCAATTCTAGATGTGAATCTTTCTAGATGTGAATCTCTATTGTTTTAGGAGATGCAGTGGCATTGTGGTAGTGCCATTGGACCAATAATGTTCTGGGGACTCGGGTTTGAATCCCACTGCAGCAGATGGTGAAATTTGAATTCAAAACACAAATCTGGCATTAAAGCCTGAAGATATTATGAAACCATTGCTGATTGTCATAAAAACCCATCTGGTTCACTAATGCCTTTTAGAGAAGGAAATCTGCTGTCCTTACCCAGTCTGGCCTACCTGTGACTCCAGACCCACAGCAATGTGGTTGACAAGGGGAATTGGGGATGGCCAATAAATGCTGGCCTAGTCAGTAATGCTCGCATCCCGTAGATAAATTTTTAAAGAAAATTATGGACTGGAACAGTACCCTGGTGTAATGGTGAGCGTGACTCCCTATACCTTTCTGCAGTCTTTGAGAAGGTTGACTGCACCACCCACCTCTAATCTGTCTCCTGTGGTGTCCAGCCCAGTGGAAATGCCCTCACTGGGTTACTGGCCAGAGGATCTCCAGATATTGCTGCTTTTCCCACTTGCCCACCATTTAGCTCCAGAGTCCCCCGAGGGTCCATGCTCTTCCCGAATCTGCATGCTGCCCTTGGCACCATCTGTAGGCCTGAGGTCATCTTCCACATGTGTGCTTCCGATACCCAAATCTACCTCTCCACAAGTCGGTCCTTCCACTGCTATGTTGCCTGACTACTTGTCCTATGTTCTGTCTTTTGAGTTATAATTTCCTCCAGTTATAGGTTGGGAAGAATGATGCTATCTTCAGTCCCTGCTGCCTAGTCCCCATTCTTGACACCAATTCCATCACCCCTTTCCACCCATGCTATCTGGCTACAGCAACAGTTATACCTCAGGCATAATCACGCACTTTGTAAAGCCAGTATGCAGTTAAGAATGCACGAGTATGTTTTTATGAAGTAATTGCATATTTTCATGTAAAATGCACACTTTTAATGCACTTCCCCATAGATGGTTTGTAAAGTCAGTGTGCATCCTGAGAAGGAATGTATCGCTGTAGCAGGCTACTTACACTGGGATGGAGTACGTGCCGGGCAGCTCTTGTGTGATGAATGATTTTGAGCTGAGCGTTCCTGAATTGAACTCCAGGTGGTGCTTAGAGGTTGGCTTTGGCACTTGCTGGCATTCTTCCTCTCCAGAGTCAAGCCAGGTTATGTTCCTCAGCATTCTTCAGGCTCATTATGGATGTAAGAATTGTGTACATGGTGGGAATGCAAATGATGGGGATACAAGAGGAGAATGGAGGAAACATTCCAAAGCACATGTTGAAGTCTGCAAAGTGCAGCAGGGTTTGTTGGATAAGGTGAAATCTGAGCTAAAACAAAAACAGAATTACCTGGAAAAACTCAGCAGGTCTGGCAGCATCGGCGGAGAAGAAAAGAGTTGACGTTTCGAGTCCTCATGACCCTTCGACAGCGCAGAGAGGAACAGAACTTCTTCAAGGAGGTAGGCATTTCTTGAAGAGCAGTGGCAGTCAATTAAACACAGAGATAAAAACAAAAAAACTGCGGATGCTGGAAATCCAAAACAAAAACAGAATTACCTGGAAAAACTCAGCAGGTCTGGCAGCATCGGCGGAGAAGAAAAGAGTTGACGTTTCGAGTCCTCATGACCCTTCGACAGCGCAGAGAGGAACAGAACTTCTTCAAGGAGGTAGGCATTTCTTGAAGAGCTAGTGGCCTTCATGGAAGGAGCAACACTAATCTGGTGACTCTTTATTTATGCCGGGCTCTGCATCCTAGATGTGCCCCATTGTGGAGAGAGGATGATTAGACCCAGTGGCAGGGGTTGTATTGTGGGCTAGGGACAAAAGCTCAAACACATGAGTCCTAGATAATTATTAAGTTATGCTTGAAATTTGGGAGACTTGAGTGTTTGCTCTTGTTGTGTGAGCTGCAAGTGTTTGAGGTGCATTTGCTGCCTTGAGAACACCCAGAGAAACTTGGAGATTCAACTGTCAAAATTGTGGAGTAATTGGCCAAGACCAGATGTTCCCACCTTCAATGGAACTCGGCTGGGGGCCTAGCTGAACAGGCAAGGTGGTTGCCATAGCTCCTACGTTGGGGGGGGTGGGGGTGTGGGGCGTGTATGTGGGATTAGTTTGATAAGCCGTGTCAGGCGGAGGTGGTGGTATAGTAGCACTGTCACTGGACTAATAATCTAGCAGCTGTGGCGACATGAGTTTAAATCCCACCACAGCAGCTGGTGAAATTTAATTAATTAATAAATCTGAAATGTAAAGCTAGACAACTAGAGCACAACGACTATTATCGATTAGAGCAAAAAATCTATCTGGTTCACTAATTTCCCTTTAGGGAAGGAAATCTGCTGTCCTTACCCAGTTTGGCCTACACATGACTCCAGACCCACAGCAATGAAGTGGACTTTAGGAATGGCTGCCGGGGGTATCGTTAAGGGGCTGATTGCCAGTTATGTTGCCTGTTAGCGATCACTGTGCAGGCTGAACAGCACTTTTGGTGCCTAGTATTTGAGCTAACCTTCCACCACCAACCACCACCCCCCCCCCGGACCCCGCTAACAATACTGACCAGAAAATTGGGAGTTGATTCTTAACTGCCCTCTGAAATGGCTGAGCAAGCCACTTAGCCTTACCAGCTATGTCCACAGCCCATGAAAGAATAAAGAAAAAAAATTGTTGGGCCTTACTGGGTGAGTGATCGTACCAAGTTGGCCTTTTGCAAACCCTTTAGGACAGTGAGTGCTAAATATTAAGAAGTCAGAAGCCACCAAACCAGGCTGTCACAAGTGTTTTGCTGATATTTGCTGAGCATGTTTTTTTCTTTCTAATCCCATTTCCCTACATTTTTATAATCTCTTTAGTCGCTTTTTAAGTTCAAGTGGCTACGTTAGTCGATAAAGAGCCTCTGAGGTGACCAATATGAGATTAAGTTGCAACACCTTTAGCGCAAGATACTATCTTAGTAAAGGAGTTGAAGTGGACTTTAGGAACAGCTGTTGGGGGTATCGTTAAGAGGCTGATTGCCAGTTATGTTGCCTGTTAGCGACCATTGTGCAGGCTAAACATCACTTTTGATGCCTAGCGTTTGAGCTAACCCCCCCACTGTCCGGCTAACAATACTGATCAGATAATTGGGAGTAAACTAGTCATTGCAGAGGATTTTAAGCACTACTGAAAGGTAAATCACAACTTACTGTTCACCTGGTATTAAAGAGGAGTTTTGAAAAACGCAGACCTTCTCAGACACTTAGGACTTCACCAACCCTATTACTCTGGCAATCCTCTGAGGATTTCACTTAAAACCCATTGGTGTTGTGCTGCTCCACTTCGCTGGACAACTTTTAGGAGTCACCAGGAGAAAGGGAGGTGCTCGGTCATCAGCATCTTGCTAGGGGTTCTGCTTGCTCCACCGGATGAATCGGAAGTGGACACAAGGCCAGGCAGCACAACAACAGCTGCAGGGCTGAAGCACGGGAGGGTGAGGTGGGCTCCTTCCACCACCTCACACGCCACAGGTACAGGATGCTCCTCCTCCTCCGGACTTCCTCCACCAGCACCTCCAGTGCCACTTCCGAGAATGTGTGTGCCTTCCCACATACCTGTCATTGTGTGTCAACCAGCCCACCACACGTGTTCAGCGAAGGTGGGCGCAGTGCAGTCTACGTATACAGCTTCTGGAAAATTGCATCACATCATCCCTTGAGTGCTGAACATGCAGTTGCTGGTTTTGGAGCCTGCAGGTGTTTATATCATGATAATCAGCCATTAGCATGAAAATTGTGAACTAAATTTGCACTTCCAAACAGGCCTGCCTTACTTGCATAGCAAAACAAAAACAGAATTACCTGGAAAAACCCAGCAGGTCTGGCAGCATCGGCGGAGAAGAAAAGAGCTGACGTTTCGAGTCCTCATGACCCTTCGACAGAACTGTCATGAGGACTCGAAACGTCAGCTCTTTTCTTCTCCGCCGATGCTGCCAGACCTGCTGGGTTTTTCCAGGTAATTCCGTTTTTGTTTTGGATTTCCAGCATCCGCGGTTTTTTTTTTGGTTTTTATTATTTGCATAGCCCCCATTTAACACCTGCTTTCAATCTTTGGTCAACATAACGTCATTCTTATTACTTCTACGCAGTGGGTGTATTTAATTTCAAACTTGGCCACTATTGTGATAGTGATTATGGCCACTAGATGTGCTGGAGAAATACATTCAGTTCAAGCTGCCGAATGCTCCATGTGGAGTGAAGTGATGGATCAGCACAGTGCCGTCTGGCAGCAAGAATGAAATGCTGCAGCTATGAAATAGTTATTTTGCTTCTCTTACTCCAGATTTTTTTTTAAAAAAAGGAAGCCCCCCCCCCAACTTTGATCAATAGATTTTTCTTAACTTGCACTGGAAAGCTCTGTTACTCCTTTCTGCTTTTCCGAATCTTTTAAGAAATGTAAATTTCTATAGGAATTTGGAACTTCTCTTCACTCTACGTTGACCTTTCTTTCTTTTTCTCTCTCTCTTTTTTTTTTCCCCAAGACTCCCTCCCATCCTTGTGTAACGCTCCCTGTCAAAGCCTCCTGGTTGGAGCAAATTAATAGAATATTTACAAAAGCAATCCGGCTATTACAATATTCTTTTTTCACTTTGCGAGCTAGTGAAAACCCCTGTTTGACCTGCTTGTCCACGTGAACCGTTTTTTTCTTTTAATAAATTTTGTGCTGATTTTTAAAAAAAAAATAAATAAATCTAGACACTGCAAGTTCAGTTCCAAACATCCGAGCTAATATTTTTCCTTCAGGGAGCTGAAGCTTGACTGAAATGTAGTGCCAGTTGAATGGCCAGCAGAGTGCACTCTCTGTTCATTACTAGCGCTTGTGAGGATTGCTATTTTCACAATTGGCAAACGAAGGTAACAATACTGTTGGAGTGTGCATTTGTACCCAGTGCCGATTTATGCCTGAACCTCCTTTTAATAACTCATGGTTTTCTGTTTTGTATAAGAATAAGATTCACTTTTTCAAATTAAAGCCAAAACCCAAGTGCAGTACAACAGGGCAAAATTGAGTCATTTGGGATTATGGCCACAAATGTTGTTGTTTTCTTTATAGATTAAAAAAAATCAGAAAAGGAACATAGGTCTATAACGTATGAAACAGGAGCAAGGTTAAACCAACTGGTCCTTTGAGCCTGCTCTGCTGCGTAAGAAACTTCACCTGGTGTAGTCTGGAGCAATGGATCTTGACGATAGAGGCTCCAATTTTCTTTCCATCATGTGAAATCTCTGTCTTACCACCTGCCATTGGCGTGCGTTGGAAGGATTTGCGGGTTGATCATCAAACTGATGGCTGTGTTATGAATACTCCTTCCTTGGTAATCCAGTCCTGGACTGGGACCCGAAACCAGTGCTTCTGCCTCACAGGCCGGGATGCTACCCACTGCACCACAAGACCTCCTACAAGAGCATATTTACTTCCTGTGAAACATTACCTTTATATCCCTTTTGAATTGTGGCTTGTCACAGCATGAATTCTGGAACAAAAAACAAAAATACCTTGAAAAACTCAGCAGGTCTGACAGCATCTGAGGAGAGGGACACAGTTGATGTTTCGAGTCCGTATGACCCTTCGTCAGAACTAAAAAATATAGAAATGAGATGAAATATAAGCTGGTAGAGGGGGGTGGGACAGGAGGAGCTCGGTAGGGGGCCAGTGATAGGTGGAGGCCAGGAAGAGACTGCCAAAGATGTCATAAACAAAAGGACAAAGGGGTGTTGACGGGGGTGATATTATCTAAAGGATGTGTTAATGGGGACATTAAGGGTAGCAAGCAGGACAAGCTAGTGGCAGATGGCCCTACTGGGGTTGCGGTGGGGGGGAAGGGATCGAAATGGGCTAAAAGGTGGAGATGAAACAATAGATCGAAAAAAATTTAAAAATATGTGGGAAAAGAAAAATATATTTGTAAAAAAATTATAAATTATTGGAAAAATGGGGATTGGAAAGGGGGTGGGGATGGAGGAGAGAGTTCATGATCTGAAATTGTTGAACTCAATATTAAGTCCGGAAGGCTGCAAAGTACCTCCTGGCTGAGAGGGGTGATTAGTGACTGAAACCTCCATTACCTTCAAAACTGTCGTTGTGAGTTCCGTGGGTAGGAATTGCTGCCAGGTAACCTAACCCTTTTCCAATGTTTTGGGTTGCATCATTGGGCAGGATTTTCCCATGGGCTTTGGGATACCGAAGTTGGGATCAGATGGCAGTGCTGAGCCCACACAGGTGGAGTTATATTCCCTGAGGCAGCCTCTGATGCTGTCAGTCCAATCACAGGTCTGATGACTCAACAGAACAGGCAGGTTTCGTAAAGAAAAGTAAAACTTTATTATGGAGATATCTAGGAGTGCTTGCATGTCAGACCTGGTATCTCATTGAAAAGCTCTACCCCTGGATTGCCCGTGCTAAGAGCTCACTGGTTGAAGCCCTCGCTGTACATCACATGACTCATGATTAACCAGAAAGAGGGACAATACATGCAGTTACCATATTTTCTCTCCCTTTAGTTTTTTTACAATTGCTCTTTACAAAACACGTTTGAACATCCAACAAACGTATAATCACTTGAAAATTGTACATATATAAGTCATAGTCTTTGAGGTGCTCTTCGAATATGGTGAATGCAGTGCAGCTCTGCCACTGGAGGTTCCTGAACAGGATCAACAGGATCTGGAGCTGCACAATGAGACACATCATTGGAACTGGGCTGTTCAGGATTTGGCAACTCCTCTGGAACATCTGTTGCAGGTCGATCTCACACCTCAGAAGTCGACGGTTCAACGTTAATCACAGGTTGATCAGTTAATTGCTGGAATGTCTCTCTGGCATGGATGTGATCTACATGCTTACGGACGATTCTTTCTCCCACTTGTACTTGGAAAGACAATGGACTGAAACAATGGTTCCCGGAGCCCAGCAGGGTCCACTGCCGAAATTTCACACATATACCGTGTCACCTACACTTCACGAGCCTTACTGTCTATGTCATGATTAAATTTCTGATTACTCTGATTCAGCACCACCTTCCCCTCTAAATTCGGAAACACCAAGTGTAAACGTGTATGCAGAAGGTGTTTTATTAATAACCCCGGTGTTGATCCTGTAGTCGGATGTGGCATTGTACGATAAGAGGAGCCGGGAAAGACGAAATTCCAGAGTGCCTTCCGATAACTTTTTCATACCAGTCTTAAAAGTTAGACCATTTGCTGAGGAATGCCAAGGAGCTGTCCTTATATGTCGGATTCCATTCAGATCCATAAATTCCTGAAACCCGGTGCTAGTAAAGGCTGTACTATTATCAGAAATGACAATTTCAGGTAGGTCATATATGCGGAAGCGGTGACGTAGCTTCTCAATAGTTGTGTTCGATGTTGGTGATTTGACTTCATATACTTCCATCCATTTTGAATCTCAGTATTTTACTGGTACAGAAGGAGGCCATTCGGCTCATTGTGTCTACACCGGCTCTCCAAATGAGCATTATGACCTAATGCCATTGCCCTGCCTTTTCCCCTTGGCCTGCACATTGTTTCTATTCAAATGATCATCTAATGTCCTCTTGAATGCCTCGATTGAACTTGCCTCCACCACACTTCAGGCAGTACATTCCAGACCTGGTGTGAAAAAGATTTTTTCCCACGTCACATTTGTTTCTTTTGCAAATCACTTTAAATCTGTGCCCTCTCGTTCTTGATCCTTTTATGAACGGAAACAGCTTCTCCCTATCTAGATAAAAACAAAAAAACTGCGGATGCTGGAAATCCAAAACAAAAACAGAATTACCTGGAAAAACTCAGCAGGTCTGGCAGCATCGGCGGAGAAGAAAAGAGTTGACGTTTCGAGTCCTCATGACCCTTCGACAGAACTTGAGTTCGAGTCCAGGAAAGAGCTGAAATATAAGCTGGTTTAAGGTGTGTGTGTGGGGGGCGGAGAGATAGAGAGACAGAGAGGTGGAGGGGGTTGGTGTGGTTGTAGCGACAAACAAGCAGTGATAGAAGCAGAATATCAAAAGATGTCAACAACAATAGTACAATAGAACACATAGGTGTTAAAGATAAAGTTGGTGATATTATCTAAACGAATGTGCTAATTAAGAATGGATGGTAGGGCACTCAAGGTATAGCTCTAGTGGGTTTTTTTTTTTTTTTATTTTATATAATGGAAATAGGTGGGAAAAGGAAAATCTTTATAATTTATTGGGAAAAAAAAAAAGAGAAGGGGGAAACAGAAAGGGGGTGGGGATGGGGGAGGGGACTCACGACCTAAAGTTGTTGAATTCAATATTCAGTCCGGAAGGCTGTAAAGTCCCTAGTCGGAAGATGAGGTGTTGTTCCTCCAGTTTGCGTTGGGCTTCACTGGAACAATGCAGCAAGCCAAGGACAGACATGTGGGCAAGAGAGCAGGGTGGAGTGTTAAAATGGCAAGCGACAGGGAGGTTTGGGTCATTCTTGCGGACAGACCGCAGGTGTTCTGCAAAGCGGTCGCCCAGTTTACGTTTGGTCTCTCCAATGTAGAGGAGACCACATTGGGAGCAACGAATGCAGTAGACTAAGTTGGGGGAAATGCAAGTGAAATGCTGCTTCACTTGAAAGGAGTGTTTGGGTCCTTGGACGGTGAGGAGAGAGGAAGTGAAGGGGCAGGTGTTGCATCTTTTGCGTGGGCAAGGGGTTGTGCCATAGGAGGGGGTTGAGGAGTAGGGGGTGATGGAGGAGTGGACCAGGGTGTCCCGGAGGGAGCGATCCCTACGGAATGCCGATAAGGGGGGTGAAGGGAAGATGTGTTTGGTAGTGGCATCATGCTGGAGTTGGCGGAAATGGCGGAGGATGATCCTTTGAATGCGGAGGCTGGTGGGGTGATAAGTGAGGACAAGGGGGACCCTATCATGTTTCTGGGAGGGAGGAGAAGGAGTGAGGGCGGATGCGCGGGAGATGGGCCGGACACGGTTGAGGGCCCTGTCAACGACCGTGGGTGGAAAACCTCGGTTAAGGAAGAAGGAGGACATGTCAGAGGAACTGTTTTTGAATGTAGCATCATCGGAACAGATGCGACGGAGGCGAAGGAACTGAGAGAATGGGATGGAGTCCTTACAGGAAGTGGGGTGTGAGGAGCTGTAGTCGAGATAGCTGTGGGTGTCGGTGGGTTTGTAATGGATATTGGTGGACAGTCTATCACCAGAGATTGAGACAGAGAGGTCAAGGAAGGGAAGGGAAGTGTCAGAGATGGACCACGTGAAAATGATGGAGGGGTGGAGATTGGAAGCAAAATTAATAAATTTTTCCAAGTCCTGACGAGAGCATGAAGCAGCACCGAAATAATCATCGATGTACCGGAGAAAGAGTTGTGGAAGGGGGCCGGAGTAGGACTGCAACAAGGAATGTTCCACATACCCCATAAAGAGACAGGCATAGCTGGGGCCCATGCGGGTACCCATAGCCACACCTTTTATTTGGAGGAAGTGAGAGGAGTTGAAGGAGAAATTGTTCAGCGTGAGAACAAGTTCAGCCAGACGGAGGAGAGTAGTGGTGGATGGGGATTGTTCGGGCCTCTGTTCGAGGAAGAAGCTAAGGGCCCTCAGACCATCCTGGTGGGGGATGGAGGTGTAGAGGGATTGGACGTCCATGGTGAAGAGGAAGCGGTAGGGGCCAGGGAACTGGAAATTGTTGATGTGACGTAAGGTGTCAGAGGAATCACGGATGTAGGTGGGAAGGGACTGGACAAGGGGAGAGAGAAGGGAGTCAAGATAACGAGAAATGAGTTCTGTGGGGCAGGAGCAAGCTGAGACGATCGGTCTACCGGGGCAGTTCTGTTTGTGGATTTTGGGTAGGAGATAGAAGCGGGCCGTCCGAGGTTGGGCAACTATCAGGTTGGAAGCTGTGGGAGGGAGATCCCCAGAGGAGATGAGGTCAGTGACAGTCCTGGAAACAATGGCTTGATGTTCAGTGGTGGGGTCATGGTCCAGGGAGAGGTAGGAGGAAGTGTCTGCGAGTTGACGCTCAGCCTCCGCGTGGTAGAGGTCAGTGCGCCAGACAACAACAGCACCACCCTTGTCAGCGGGTTTGATGACAATGTCAGGGTTGGACCTGAGAGAATGGAGTGCAGTAAGTTCAGAGAGAGACAGGTTAGAATGGGTGAGAGGAGCAGAGAAATTGAGACGACTAATGTCGCGCTGACAGTTCTCAATGAAAAGATCGAGAGAAGGTAAGAATCCAGAGGGAGGGGTCCAGGTGGAGGGAGAATATTGAAGATGGGTAAAAGGATCCGTTGAACTGGGAGAGGACTCCTGCCCAAAGAAGTGAGCCCGGAGACGAAGACGGCGGAAGAAGAGTTCAGTATCATGCCGAGCCCGAAATTCATTGAGGTGAGGGCGTAAGGGTATGAAACTAAGTCCTTTGCTGAGCACTGAACGTTCAGCATCGGAGAGGGGAAGGTCAGGGGGTATAGTGAATACACGGCTGGGGTTGGGATTGGAAGATGGGGTGGGGACGGAGGGACAGGCAGGGGTGGAGGGTCCTAGATGGGTGTTGGTGTCGATGAGTTGTTGGAGCTTGCGTTCCTTAGCACTTGAGAGAAAGAGAAAAAGTTTCTTGTTGAGGCGTCGGATGAGCCGAAGGATAAAATGAAACTGGGGGCACGCGCAGCTTTGAAAAAGGGTACGGCGGTGCTGCTGGAGGGAGAGGTCGAGTGTGTTCATATGGCGGCGCATGGCACTGAGAGTGGATTTCAGAATGTGACGGGAACAGCAGTCCGAGAAACGTTTTATGTCCCGGAGATACCTGTAATCCTGGGTGGGTTCGAAACATGAGGGGTGGAATTTCAGTTGAAATCCATGTGGGGTAAGTCGGAGACGGAGACAGTCACTGAGAAAGGAGATATGGCTGTGAAAGCGGGTTTTAGTAAACACCTTGTCAAACACTAGGAGAGAAATGGAAAGCAATGAAGGTGAACAAGGCAACAGAGAAATCCGGAAATCTTGTCGCAGAGAGGAACAGAACTTCTTCAAGGAGGTAGGCATTTCTTGAAGAGCAGTGGCAGTCAATTAAACACAGAGATAAAAACAAAAAAACTGCGGATGCTGGAAATCCAAAACAAAAACAGAATTACCTGGAAATCCCCCTTCTCTTTTTTTTTTTTCCCAATAAATTATAAAGATTTTCCTTTTCCCACCTATTTCCATTATATAAAATAAAAAAAAAAAACCCACTAGAGCTATACCTTGAGTGCCCTACCATCCATTCTTAATTAGCACATTCGTTTAGATAATATCACCAACTTTATCTTTAACACCTATGTGTTCTATTGTACTATTGTTGTTGACATCTTTTGATATTCTGCTTCTATCACTGCTTGTTTGTCGCTACAACCACACCAACCCCCTCCACCTCTCTGTCTCTCTATCTCTCCGCCCCCCACACACACACCTTAAACCAGCTTATATTTCAGCTCTTTCCTGGACTCGAACTCAAGTTCTGTCGAAGGGTCATGAGGACTCGAAACGTCAACTCTTTTCTTCTCCGCCGATGCTGCCAGACCTGCTGAGTTTTTCCAGGTAATTCTGTTTTTGTTTTGGATTTCCAGCATCCGCAGTTTTTTTGTTTTTATCTCTGTGTTTAATTGACTGCCACTGCTCTTCAAGAAATGCCTACCTCCTTGAAGAAGTTCTGTTCCTCTCTGCGACAAGATTTCCGGATTTCTCTGTTGCCTTGTTCACCTTCATTGCTTTCCATTTCTCTCCTAGTGTTTGACAAGGTGTTTACTAAAACCCGCTTTCACAGCCATATCTCCTTTCTCAGTGACTGTCTCCGTCTCCGACTTACCCCACATGGATTTCAACTGAAATTCCACCCCTCATGTTTCGAACCCACCCAGGATTACAGGTATCTCCGGGACATAAAACGTTTCTCGGACTGCTGTTCCCGTCACATTCTGAAATCCACTCTCAGTGCCATGCGCCGCCATATGAACACACTCGACCTCTCCCTCCAGCAGCACCGCCGTACCCTTTTTCAAAGCTGCGCGTGCCCCCAGTTTCATTTTATCCTTCGGCTCATCCGACGCCTCAACAAGAAACTTTTTCTCTTTCTCTCAAGTGCTAAGGAACGCAAGCTCCAACAACTCATCGACACCAACACCCATCTAGGACCCTCCACCCCTGCCTGTCCCTCCGTCCCCACCCCATCTTCCAATCCCAACCCCAGCCGTGTATTCACTATACCCCCTGACCTTCCCCTCTCCGATGCTGAACGTTCAGTGCTCAGCAAAGGACTTAGTTTCATACCCTTACGCCCTCACCTCAATGAATTTCGGGCTCGGCATGATACTGAACTCTTCTTCCGCCGTCTTCGTCTCCGGGCTCACTTCTTTGGGCAGGAGTCCTCTCCCAGTTCAACGGATCCTTTTACCCATCTTCAATATTCTCCCTCCACCTGGACCCCTCCCTCTGGATTCTTACCTTCTCTCGATCTTTTCATTGAGAACTGTCGGCGCGACATTAGTCGTCTCAATTTCTCTGCTCCTCTCACCCATTCTAACCTGTCTCTCTCTGAACTTACTGCACTCCATTCTCTCAGGTCCAACCCTGACATTGTCATCAAACCCGCTGACAAGGGTGGTGCTGTTGTTGTCTGGCGCACTGACCTCTACCACGCGGAGGCTGAGCGTCAACTCGCAGACACTTCCTCCTACCTCTCCCTGGACCATGACCCCACCACTGAACATCAAGCCATTGTTTCCAGGACTGTCACTGACCTCATCTCCTCTGGGGATCTCCCTCCCACAGCTTCCAACCTGATAGTTGCCCAACCTCGGACGGCCCGCTTCTATCTCCTACCCAAAATCCACAAACAGAACTGCCCCGGTAGACCGATCGTCTCAGCTTGCTCCTGCCCCACAGAACTCATTTCTCGTTATCTTGACTCCCTTCTCTCTCCCCTTGTCCAGTCCCTTCCCACCTACATCCGTGATTCCTCTGACACCTTACGTCACATCAACAATTTCCAGTTCCCTGGCCCCTACCGCTTCCTCTTCACCATGGACGTCCAATCCCTCTACACCTCCATCCCCCACCAGGATGGTCTGAGGGCCCTTAGCTTCTTCCTCGAACAGAGGCCCGAACAATCCCCATCCACCACTACTCTCCTCCGTCTGGCTGAACTTGTTCTCACGCTGAACAATTTCTCCTTCAACTCCTCTCACTTCCTCCAAATAAAAGGTGTGGCTATGGGTACCCGCATGGGCCCCAGCTATGCCTGTCTCTTTATGGGGTATGTGGAACATTCCTTGTTGCAGTCCTACTCCGGCCCCCTTCCACAACTCTTTCTCCGGTACATCGATGATTATTTCGGTGCTGCTTCATGCTCTCGTCAGGACTTGGAAAAATTTATTAATTTTGCTTCCAATCTCCACCCCTCCATCATTTTCACGTGGTCCATCTCTGACACTTCCCTTCCCTTCCTTGACCTCTCTGTCTCAATCTCTGGTGATAGACTGTCCACCAATATCCATTACAAACCCACCGACACCCACAGCTATCTCGACTACAGCTCCTCACACCCCACTTCCTGTAAGGACTCCATCCCATTCTCTCAGTTCCTTCGCCTCCGTCGCATCTGTTCCGATGATGCTACATTCAAAAACAGTTCCTCTGACATGTCCTCCTTCTTCCTTAACCGAGGTTTTCCACCCACGGTCGTTGACAGGGCCCTCAACCGTGTCCGGCCCATCTCCCGCGCATCCGCCCTCACTCCTTCTCCTCCCTCCCAGAAACATGATAGGGTCCCCCTTGTCCTCACTTATCACCCCACCAGCCTCCGCATTCAAAGGATCATCCTCCGCCATTTCCGCCAACTCCAGCATGATGCCACTACCAAACACATCTTCCCTTCACCCCCCTTATCGGCATTCCGTAGGGATCGCTCCCTCCGGGACACCCTGGTCCACTCCTCCATCACCCCCTACTCCTCAACCCCCTCCTATGGCACAACCCCTTGCCCACGCAAAAGATGCAACACCTGCCCCTTCACTTCCTCTCTCCTCACCGTCCAAGGACCCAAACACTCCTTTCAAGTGAAGCAGCATTTCACTTGCATTTCCCCCAACTTAGTCTACTGCATTCGTTGCTCCCAATGTGGTCTCCTCTACATTGGAGAGACCAAACGTAAACTGGGCGACCGCTTTGCAGAACACCTGCGGTCTGTCCGCAAGAATGACCCAAACCTCCCTGTCGCTTGCCATTTTAACACTCCACCCTGCTCTCTTGCCCACATGTCTGTCCTTGGCTTGCTGCATTGTTCCAGTGAAGCCCAACGCAAACTGGAGGAACAACACCTCATCTTCCGACTAGGGACTTTACAGCCTTCCGGACTGAATATTGAATTCAACAACTTTAGGTCGTGAGTCCCCTCCCCCATCCCCACCCCCTTTCTGTTTCCCCCTTCTCTTTTTTTTTTCCCAATAAATTATAAAGATTTTCCTTTTCCCACCTATTTCCATTATATAAAATAAAAAAAAAAACCCACTAGAGCTATACCTTGAGTGCCCTACCATCCATTCTTAATTAGCACATTCGTTTAGATAATATCACCAACTTTATCTTTAACACCTATGTGTTCTATTGTACTATTGTTGTTGACATCTTTTGATATTCTGCTTCTATCACTGCTTGTTTGTCGCTACAACCACACCAACCCCCTCCACCTCTCTGTCTCTCTATCTCTCCGCCCCCCACACACACACCTTAAACCAGCTTATATTTCAGCTCTTTCCTGGACTCGAACTCAAGTTCTGTCGAAGGGTCATGAGGACTCGAAACGTCAACTCTTTTCTTCTCCGCCGATGCTGCCAGACCTGCTGAGTTTTTCCAGGTAATTCTGTTTTTGTTTTGGATTTCCAGCATCCGCAGTTTTTTTGTTTTTATCTCTGTGTTTAATTGACTGCCACTGCTCTTCAAGAAATGCCTACCTCCTTGAAGAAGTTCTGTTCCTCTCTGCGACAAGATTTCCGGATTTCTCTGTTGCCTTGTTCACCTTCATTGCTTTCCATTTCTCTCCTAGTGTTTGACAAGGTGTTTACTAAAACCCGCTTTCACAGCCATATCTCCTTTCTCAGTGACTGTCTCCGTCTCCGACTTACCCCACATGGATTTCAACTGAAATTCCACCCCTCATGTTTCGAACCCACCCAGGATTACAGGTATCTCCGGGACATAAAACGTT